>NC_092090.1:23157360-23168417 GCF_045679555.1 Salvelinus alpinus
AGACCCTGGCCGTGACCCCAGTCTCCGAGGGTGTCTCAGGGGTAACAGACCCTGGCCGGGACCCCAGTCTCCGAGGGTGTCTCAGGGGTAACAGACCCTGGCCGTGACCCCAGTCTCCGAGGGTGTCTCAGGGGTAACAGACCCTGGCCGGGACCCCAGTCTCCGAGGGTGTCTCAGGGGTAACAGACCCTGGCCGGGACCCCAGTCTCCGAGGGTGTCTCAGGGGTAACAGACCCTGGCCGGGACCCCAGTCTCCGAGGGTGTCTCAGGGGTAACAGACCCTGGCTGTGACCCCGGTCTCCGAGGGTGTCTCAGGGGTAACAGACCCTGGCCGGGACCCCAGTCTCCGAGGGTGTCTCAGGGGTAACAGACCCTGGCCGTGACCCCAGTCTCCGAGGGTGTCTCAGGGGTAACAGACCCTGGCCGGGACCCCAGTCTCCGAGGGTGTCTCAGGGGTAACAGACCCTGGCCGGGACCCCAGTCTCCGAGGGTGTCTCAGGGGTAACAGACCCTGGCTGTGACCCCAGTCTCCGAGGGTGTCTCAGGGGTAACAGACCCTGGCCCGTGACCCCAGTCTCCGAGGGTGTCTCAGGGGTAACAGACCCTGGCCGGGACCCCAGTCTCCGAGGGTGTCTCAGGGGTAACAGACCCTGGCCGTGACCCCAGTCTCCGAGGGTGTCTCAGGGGGATATGAAATAAACACATTTCCAATTCACACATGCTTATTCATTATATGTGTGAAATAGGACAAAAATAAGCACTTATTTTAAATTATTATTATTATATTTTTGGACTGACTGACTGCTGGCTAGCAGGTAAATTGGTTACACCATCTTGGATATGTTTTGTATCTCCCTTCCTGGCCGGCTGTATTAGTTCCTATGATAGGTGAGCCACAGTGGGTTTCAGACAAATGTCACTCCCTTGCAGGTCCCTATAATTGTATTTTTCAAAATGTCACAGAAGTTGTCACCGTTTTTAATTTATCATCGACATTTCATGACATTTTGTTGAGACCTAAAAAAATATATTAAAAAGTTTTGCAGGTACATTTTCTTTTTCTACAAAGGAATTTCGTGGACAACTTTTTCCCTCACTAAGAAAATTTCAGACAACCTTTGCTTCCCAGAGACGTTAAACTGAGGATCGAGCATCCATCACCTTTCCTTCCATACTCCAGAGATGTTAGACTGAGGATCGAGCATCCACCACCTTTCCTTCCATACTCCAGAGATGTTAGACTGAGGATCGAGCATCCATCACCTTTCCTTCCATACTCCAGAGATGTTAGACTGAGGATCGAGCATCCACCACCTTTCCTTCCATACTCCAGAGACGTTAGACTGAGGATCGAGCGTCCACCACCTTTCCTTCCATACTCCAGAGATGTTAGACTGAGGATCGAGCATCCACCACCTTTCCTTCCATACTCCAGAGATGTTAGACTGAGGATCGAGCATCCACCACCTTTCCTTCCATACTCCAGAGACGTTAGACTGAGGATCGAGCGTCCACCACCTTTCCTTCCATACTCCAGAGATGTTAGACTGAGGATCGAGCATCCACCACCTTTCCTTCCATACTCCAGAGACGTTAGACTGAGGATCGAGCATCCATCACCTTTCCTTCCATACTCCAGAGATGTTAGACTGAGGATCGAGCATCCATCACCTTTCCTTCCATACTCCAGAGACGTTAGACTGAGGATCGAGCATCCACCACCTTTCCTTCCACACTCCAGAGACGTTAGACTGAGGATCGAGCGTCCACCACCTTTCCTTCCATACTCCAGAGACGTTAGACTGAGGATCGAGCGTCCACCACCTTTCCTTCCATACTCCAGAGATGTTAGACTGAGGATCGAGCATCCATCACCTTTCCTTCCATACTCCAGAGACGTTAGACTGAGGATCGAGCGTCCACCACCTTTCCTTCCATACTCCAGAGACGTTAGACTGTGGATCGAGCATCCACCACCTTTCCTTCCATACTCCAGAGACGTTAGACTGAGGATCGAGCATCCACCACCTTTCCTTCCATACTCCAGAGACGTTAGACTGTGGATCGAGCATCCACCACCTTTCCTTCCATACTCCAGAGATGTTAGACTGAGGATCGAGCATCCATCACCTTTCCTTCCATACTCCAGAGACGTTAGACTGAGGATCGAGCGTCCACCACCTTTCCTTCCATACTCCAGAGACGTTAGACTGTGGATCGAGCATCCACCACCTTTCCTTCCATACTCCAGAGACGTTAGACTGAGGATCGAGCATCCATCACCTTTCCTTCCATACTCCAGAGATGTTAGACTGAGGATCGAGCATCCATCACCTTTCCTTCCATACTCCAGAGACGTTAGACTGAGGATCGAGCGTCCACCACCTTTCCTTCCATACTCCAGAGACGTTAGACTGTGGATCGAGCATCCACCACCTTTCCTTCCATACTCCAGAGACGTTAGACTGAGGATCGAGCATCCACCACCTTTCCTTCCATACTCCAGAGATGCTAGACTGAAGATCGAGCATCCATCACCTTTCCTTCCATACTCCAGAGACGTTAGACTGAGGATCGAGCATCCATCACCTTTCCTTCCATACTCCAGAGACGTTAGACTGAGGATCGAGCGTCCACCACCTTTCCTTCCATACTCCAGAGACGTTAGACTGAGGATCGAGCATCCATCACCTTTCCTTCCATACTCCAGAGACGTTAGACTGAGGATCGAGCATCCATCACCTTTCCTTCCATACTCCAGAGACGTTAGACTGAGGATCGAGCATCCATCACCTTTCCTTCCATACTCCAGAGACGTTAGACTGAGGATCGAGCATCCACCACCTTTCCTTCCATACTCCAGAGACGTTAGACTGAGGATCGAGCATCCATCACCTTTCCTTCCATACTCCAGAGACGTTAGACTGAGGATCGAGCATCCATCACCTTTCCTTCCATACTCCAGAGACGTTAGACTGAGGATCGAGCATCCACCACCTTTCCTTCCATACTCCAGAGACGTTAGACTGAGGATCGAGCATCCATCACCTTTCCTTCCATACTCCAGAGACGTTAGACTGAGGATCGAGCATCCACCACCTTTCCTTCCATACTCCAGAGACGTTAAACTGAGGATCGAGCGTCCACCACCTTTCCTTCCATACTCCAGAGACGTTAGACTGAGGATCGAGCATCCACCACCTTTCCTTCCATACTCCAGAGACGTTAGACTGAGGATCGAGCATCCACCACCTTTCCTTCCATACTCCAGAGATGTTAGACTGAGGATCGAGCGTCCACCACCTTTCCTTCCACACTCCAGAGACGTTAAACTGAGGATCGAGCATCCACCACCTTTCCTTCCATACTCCAGAGACGTTAGACTGAGGATCGAGCATCCACCACCTTTCCTTCCATACTCCAGAGACGTTAGACTGAGGATCGAGCGTCCACCACCTTTCCTTCCATACTCCAGAGATGTTAGACTGAGGATCGAGCATCCATCACCTTTCCTTCCATACTCCAGAGATGTTAGACTGAGGATCGAGCGTCCACCACCTTTCCTTCCACACTCCAGAGACGTTAGACTGAGGATCGAGCATCCACCACACCTCTCTGTCATCACCCTGATATTAGTGTTAAAGTGCGTCCCAAATGGCACCCTATTCCCTACACAGTGCACTAGTTTTGGCCAGAGCCCTATGATCATCTCAGAGTGTGTTGTGTGCAGAAGGCAACGAGGCAAGATTGCTGAGCAGAAGATGGCAGATCTGCCACTTGAAAGGATCATGACAGACATCCCACCATTTACCAATGTAGGTGTGGATTACTTTGGTCCTCTAGAAATCAAACAGGGAAGAGGAAATGTAAAGAACAAACAAAACATGTAAGATCTGATAATGGAACTAACTTCATTGGTACTGAGAGAGACCTTAGAGAAGCTCTATCTGCTTTAAACCAAGGCAAGATCCAAGATGCTCTACCTCAGGAAGAAATACAATAGAGTTTCAATCCCCCTGGGGCGTCCCACCACGGAGGAGTCTGGGAAAGGCGCATTGGGATGATTGGCCAGGTGCTCCATTCTGTCCTGAAACAACAGACCCAAGATGAGGAGGGATTCCACACCGTGCTGTGTGAAGTAGAGGCCATTCTAAACAGCTGCCCAATCACCATGGTAACCAATGACCACCTGGATCTAGAAGCCCTCACCCCAAATCACATTTCACTGTTAATGTGGAAAAAACAGATCTGCACATCAGACGGCGTTGGGAACAATTCCAGTACATGGCAGATTCATTTAGGAAGAGATGGACAGAGGAGTACCTGCAAGTCTTACAAGAAAAACAAAAGTGGGGCAAAGTGAAACGCTGCTTCCGTGAAGGAGAGATGTGGTCCTGCTGGTGGACCCCATGGCACCACGAAGTGCATGGATACTTGGAAAAGTTACTGAGACCAAGCCTGACTCCAGAGGGTTAGTATGTGCAGTACACCTGAAGACAAGTACCAACATTATGGAAAGGCCAATATCCAAGATCTGCCTACTGCAAGAAGGTGCAGTCTAAGAGTAAGGCACTTTCAAGTTAAGTAAAGAATTGTTCTGATTTCACACCAAATATAATTGGGGCTGGTGTGTATCAACCCCTGGACATTGGATTTGTATGCGTCAAGACTAACACGTCACCACTGCCTTACTGTGGCTAAAGGATGAGGATGGAAATTGTATTGGGGCAGTTATATTGAACAATTTAGCCAGTACAGGCTATATATGTAATAGTGTACCATTGAATGTTGACATAGTCTGTGTTAGTTATTGCTCCAGCCAGCAGTAACACTGGTCTGGCGGAAGTTCTAAAGCCTGTCAGATCCCTCACCAAACAAACCGCTTGTCCCTCCTCAGATCTCCAAGCCTCTTATTGACCTACCACTGACTAGCCTCCAGCCTCCAATACAACAGGGGATTGAGGGGGCTAAAGGCGTCAGCATGCTTCAGTTTGGCTGGCAGCTAGCCGAAGTTGGCTAGACCAACCGAACGATTGTGCTCGCATACTCCCTTGCTGTATTCCTGGTGATATTTCTCTATCTAGCTATTTGATATTGCTGTATTCCTGATGATATTTCTCTATCTAGCTAGTTGATATTGCTGTATTCCTGATGATATTTCTCTATCTAGCTATTTGATATTGCTGTATTCCTGATGATATTTCTCTATCTAGCTAGTTGATATTGCTGTATTCCTGGTGATATTTCTCTATCTAGTCGCCGTGGCTACTCGCCGTAGCCACTTCCTCAAAACAGTCAGAATTAATCTAAGATAACTCAAGAAATCAGTCATTAATTGTGATGTCTTAGTCTCGCAATTTTACATCTAACTAAGATGTTTGGTGCAAACGAGTCATCTGTCATTGAATGACAACAAAGACTTTACTGAAGAATCTCTACTGTTGACCAATCACCGACGAATGGGCGTAGAGTAGACTTTGGCTACCGACTTTGGTCCAAAACCAACAAAAATGTCACAAAATGTTGTCATAATATATGCACGACTCTTCCGAATTGTTTGGGCTGGGAAGCATGTGGGCGCCTTGAGGGTTAGGGTTTAAGTTTAGGATTGAAAGGGGGGGGTAGAGGGGTTAGTAGAGGTTGAGAGTTGATGGGGGTAGAAGAGGTTGGGGGGGTCTAGTTGAGAAAGCTGAAGTTTGAGGAGAAAGGGGGGTAGATTGAGGGTCCCCCAGCTCCTATTTCCCAGTGTAGAGTGATGAAAGCTGTTCCCAGCCAGGCTGAATAGAAGCGAACAGGTCCCACAAAGACTGATGGACCATTACTGAGTCTATACTCTGAGGACTCAGGACTCCTGGTCTTAATAGAAAAGAACATTGTCTTGGTTTTTAGCAGGCCACAGTTTAACTTGTGAGGGCCACAATACAACGGATGTGTGTTATTGTTGTCGGGGCAAATAAAATGGATAAATCAAGGGTTAAAATGGAAAGGAAATCTTTCAAAGTTTGTGATTTTTCATGACATCTCTTTTCACACTGTCCATTCAGAGAGAGAACCGTGAACCTGACAAATATCTGTAGTGTTGAAACATTGCAGCTATCACAAGCTGAATAATATAACTTAAAGAACATAACTTTGTTTCTTTTCAAACTGGCTGCTGTGGAGCCATGTGAGAGGACAGAGTCGTGCCCTTGAGCCTTTTAGAAAAACAGCCCGTTGTTATAGAAACACCCTTGGTGGTTGTGTAGCTAACCGTTGTTATAGAAACACCCCTGTAGCTAAATATTTGTTGTTCATTTCCTTCCAGGTCATGTGAGAGCATCAGTCTGAGGGGTGAGAGAGGTGAGAGAGGTGAGTACCCGGGTCGACATCTTCCTCATCTTTCACAGAACTCTGCTTCTAAAAGACTGAAAAAAACTCCCTTTTGCTAGTATCACAGCCGCTAGCCTGCTAGCACATTAGCCTCCACCTCAGACCTCTACCTACTGCTTGCAAAATGACTAGTACTTTGCTAGCAACATCACCGCTAGCCTGTTAGCCTGCTAGCACGTTAGCTTTCTTCTTAGATCACACAACATAGCAGTGCTAGGAGTATTGGACTACTGTACAGTGTTTGCAAAACTGTTGGAAATGAGCTTTCCATGACAATAACGTTCTGATTTGCATTCTCAGTGGGATGTAGCATAATTACCTCGGAACTCTCTTGCCAAAATGGAGCCCATTCAAACTCTAAATCTCAAATCTAGTTGAGCTAAATCTGTATCTATAGCTCTGCAGGGAGAAGCTAGAACTTTGAGCTGTAGAGAGGATAGGATCACACAGACAGACTCCCTCTCTCTCTGAGTTTCTCTGAATCTCTAGGCATGTCTGTCTGCATCCCAAATGGCACCTTATTCCATGGGCCCTGGTCAAAAGAAGTGCGCTATATAGGGTATAAGGGGCAATTTGGGATGCACTCTATGCGTCTCTGACCTATTTTCTCCTACTAGCTCCAGCCAACAGATCCTCATTTATCTCTGCCCACACTTCCATCCTACTTATCTCCCCAGCAGCTGAAGGTCTGGGGGTTTCCGGGGGTTTTGTATTCCGTCTAAAAGTACGTTTAATCCCTTCATTAGCCTGGGAACGGTTGGCCACCCCTGTCATGTGAGCAGGCTCTTTGTGTCCCCTCTGTAGGTATAGAGATGGACTGCTTCCCAAACGGCACCCTATCCCCTATATAGTGCAATAGTTATGAGCAGGGCCCGCAGGGTGTAGTAGTGCACTATATATGGAATAGGGTGACATTTGGGACACATGGTTTATGTCTAGAACTGTTGAAATGGACTTGAGAGAGGTGCTGGAGTTTCTCCCAGGAGGTCACAGTGCCTCCAGGAAGGCCTGTTAGGTTCACGGAATATCAACAAGCTAGATAGAGAAATATCACCAGGAATACAGCAATATCAACTAGCTACATAGAGAAATATCACCAGGAATACAGCAATATCAACTAGCTAGATGGAGAAATATCATCAGGAATACAGCAATATCAACTAGCTACATAGAGAAATATCACCAGGAATACAGCAATATCAACTAGCTACATAGAGAAATATCATCAGGAATACAGCAATATCAACTAGCTACATAGAGAAATATCATCAGGAATACAGCAATATCAACTAGCTGCATAGAGAAATATCATCAGGAATACAGCAATATCAACTAGCTACATAGAGAAATATCATCAGGAATACAGCAATATCAACTAGCTAGATGGAGAAATATCATCAGGAATACAGCAATATCAACTAGCTAGATGGAGAAATATCATCAGGAATACAGCAATATCAACTAGCTACATAGAGAAATATCATCAGGAATACAGCAATATCAACTAGCTAGATGGAGAAATATCATCAGGAATACAGCAATATCAACTAGCTAGATGGAGAAATATCATCAGGAATACAGCAATATCAACTAGCTACATAGAGAAATATCATCAGGAATACAGCAATATCAACTAGCTACATAGAGAAATATCATCAGGAATACAGCAATATCAACTAGCTACATAGAGAAATATCATCAGGAATACAGCAATATCAACTAGCTACATAGAGAAATATCATCAGGAATACAGCAATATCAACTAGCTACATAGAGAAATATCATCAGGAATACAGCAATATCAACTAGCTAGATGGAGAAATATCATCAGGAATACAGCAATATCAACTAGCTAGATGGAGAAATATCATCAGGAATACAGCAATATCAACTAGCTAGATAGAGAAATATCATCAGGAATACAGCAATATCAGATAGCTAGATAGAGAAATATCATCAGGAATACAGCAATATCAGATAGCTAGATAGAGAAATATCATCAGGAATACAGCAATATCAACTAGCTAGATAGAGAAATATCATCAGGAATACAGCAATATCAGATAGCTAGATAGAGAAATATCATCAGGAATACAGCAATATCAGATAGCTAGATGGAGAAATATCATCAGGAATACAGCAATATCAACTAGCTACATAGAGAAATATCATCAGGAATACAGCAATATCAACTAGCTACATAGAGAAATATCACCAGGAATACAGCAATATCAACTAGCTAGATAGAGAAATATCACCAGGAATACAGCAATATCAACTAGCTAGATAGAGAAATATCATCAGGAATACAGCAATATCAAATAGCTAGATAGAGAAATATCATCAGGAATACAGCAATATCAACTAGCTAGATAGAGAAATATCATCAGGAATACAGCAATATCAAATAGCTAGATAGAGAAATATCACCAGGAATACAGCAATATCAACTAGCTACATAGAGAAATATCATCAGGAATACAGCAATATCAACTAGCTACATAGAGAAATATCATCAGGAATACAGCAATATCAACTAGCTAGATGGAGAAATATCATCAGGAATACAGCAATATCAACTAGCTAGATGGAGAAATATCATCAGGAATACAGCAATATCAACTAGCTAGATAGAGAAATATCATCAGGAATACAGCAATATCAGATAGCTAGATAGAGAAATATCATCAGGAATACAGCAATATCAGATAGCTAGATAGAGAAATATCATCAGGAATACAGCAATATCAACTAGCTAGATAGAGAAATATCATCAGGAATACAGCAATATCAGATAGCTAGATAGAGAAATATCATCAGGAATACAGCAATATCAGATAGCTAGATGGAGAAATATCATCAGGAATACAGCAATATCAACTAGCTACATAGAGAAATATCATCAGGAATACAGCAATATCAACTAGCTACATAGAGAAATATCACCAGGAATACAGCAATATCAACTAGCTAGATAGAGAAATATCACCAGGAATACAGCAATATCAACTAGCTAGATAGAGAAATATCATCAGGAATACAGCAATATCAAATAGCTAGATAGAGAAATATCACCAGGAATACAGCAATATCAACTAGCTAGATAGAGAAATATCATCAGGAATACAGCAATATCAACTAGCTACATAGAGAAATATCATCAGGAATACAGCAATATCGACTAGCTACATAGAGAAATATCATCAGGAATACAGCAATATCAACTAGCTACATAGAGAAATATCATCAGGAATACAGCAATATCAACTAGCTACATAGAGAAATATCATCAGGAATACAGCAATATCAACTAGCTACATAGAGAAATATCACCAGGAATACAGCAATATCAACTAGCTAGATAGAGAAATATCATCAGGAATACAGCAATATCAACTAGCTACATAGAGAAATATCATCAGGAATACAGCAATATCAACTAGCTACATAGAGAAATATCATCAGGAATACAGCAATATCAACTAGCTAGATAGAGAAATATCATCAGGAATACAGCAATATCAAATAGCTAGATAGAGAAATATCACCAGGAATACAGCAATATCAACTAGCTAGATAGAGAAAAACTTCTGGATGGTAACTTTATTGCAAGAGCAATGCAAGGTGTAAACCCACGTTGCAACGTCAGAGTAATGTCTCTGTGAGTGGATTCTTACACTTTGCCTTAACACAGATAGAAGATCAGAGGAAGCATACACAGGCACACTGCATCAGTAGTCCTAGGTCAGATCCCTCAAACACACACACACATATAACCTAATTCACTTCCGGCGCCGAAAAGAGATGGCCGCCTCGCTTCGCGTTCCTTGGAAAATATGCAGTATTTTGTTTTTTTATGTGTTATTTCTTACATCGGTACCCCAGGTAATCTTAGGTTTCATTACATACAGTCGGGAGGAACTACTGAATATACGATTAACGTCAACTCATCATCGTTCCTACCAGGAATATGACTTTCCCGAAACGGATCCAGTGTTTTGCCTTCCACCCAATACAATGGATCTGATCCCAGCCGGCGACCCTGTGCGACGCCGAAAAAGGGGCAAACGAGGCGGTCTCGTGGTCAGGCTTCGGAGACGGGCACATCGCGCTCCACTCCCTAGCATACTACTCGCCAATGTCCAGTCTCTTGACAATAAGGTTGATGAAATCCGAGCACGGGTAGCATTCCAGAGAGACATCAGGGATTGCAACGTGCTCTGCTTCACGGAAACATGGCTAACTCAAGGGACGCTAACGGAGTCGGTGCAGCCAGCTGGTTTCTTCATGCATCGCGCCGACAGAAACAAACATCTTTCCGGTAAGAAGAGGGGCGGGGGGGTATGCCTTATGATTAACGAGAAGTGGTGTGATCATCATAACAACACACAGGAACTCAAGTCATTCTGTTCACCTGATCTAGAACTCCTCACAATCAAATGTCGACCGCATTATCTACCAAGGGAATTCTCTTCAATCATAATCACAGCCGTATATATTCCCCCCCAAGCAGACACATCGATGGCCCTGAACGAACTTTATCTGACTCTTTGTAAACTGGAAACCACACACCCTGAGGCTGCATTCATCGTAGCTGGGGATTTTAACAAGGCTAATCTAAAAACAAAACTCCCTAAATTCTAGCAGCATATCGATTGTGCTACCAGGGCTGGGAAAACCCTAGATCA
>NC_092090.1:23168517-23339683 GCF_045679555.1 Salvelinus alpinus
CTTGTCACATAAAGCACTCACAAACTTCTACAGATGCACAATCGAGAGCATCCTGTCGGGCTGTATCACCGCCTGGTACGGCAACTGCTCCGCCCACAACCGTAAGGCTCTCCAGAGGGTAGTGAGGTCTGCAGAACGCATCACCGGGGGCAAACTACCTGCCCTCCAGGACACCTACACCACCCGATGTCACAGGAAGGCCATAAAGATCATCAAGGACAACAACCACCCAAGCCACTGCCTGTTCACCCCGCTATCATCCAGAAGGCGAGGTCAGTACAGGTGCATCAAAGCAGGGACCGAGAGACTGAAAAACAGCTTCTATCTCAAGGCCATCAGACTGTTAAACAGCCACCACTAACATTTAGCGGCCGCTGCCAACATACTGACTCAACTCCAGCCACTTTAAAAATGGGAATTGATGGAAATTATGTAAAAATTTACCACTAGCCACTTTAAACAATGCCACTTAATATAATGTTTACATACCCTACATTACCCATCTCATATGTATATACTGTACTCTATATCATCTACTGCATCTTGCCATCTTTATGTAATACATGTACCACTAGCCACTTTAAACTATGCCACTTTATGTTTACATACCCTACAGTACTCATCTCATATGTATATACCGTACTCTATACCATCTACTGCATCTGCCATGCCGTTCTGTACCACCACTCATTCATATATCTTTATGTACATATTCTTTATCCCTTTACACTTGTGTGTGTGTGTAAGGTAGTAGTTGTGGAATTGTTAGGTTAGATTACTTGTTGGTTATTACTGCATTGTCGGAACTAGAAGCACAAGCATTTCGCTACACTCGCATTAACATCTGCTAACCATGTGTATGTGACTAATAAATTTGATTTGATTTGATTTGATTTGACATTAGCTAGGGCAGTAGTTCCATTAGTAGTTCCATGAAGAGCCTAGTCAGTCTGTCACATGTGATCAGGGAACGGGCCTTCTCTCTGCCACCGTGGCAAGACTCATTATTACACACTACCAACTATACACACACACACACGCTATCAAATACACACACCACCATTTACACACATAATACCATCGCCACACACAGGGAGACACACACTCTCACATAAATACACACACACAAACCACAACTTAATGATAACCCACAGAAGAACTCTAAAAGCTTGTTTTTGGTTTTACATAAAAATTAGAGTGAAAGGCCAACAGAGAGAGAGGAAGAAAGTGAGCAAACCAATAGAGGGAATAAGAGTGAGAGAGAGAAAGGAGAGAGAGCACGAGAGAAAGGAGAGAGAGCACGCGAGAGAGAGAAAGAGAGGGCGAGGGAGACAGAGAAAGAGAGGGCGAGGGAGACAGAGAAAGGCTCATTTGATTAGGAGAAATGTGGGATCAGAGCTACCCTTCTGTGTTACTGTCACAGCCGTAGAGTTCAGTTAGCCTTCCCTTTCCTGACTGGACTGTAGCTGGAGGCTATGGCTTCTGCACTCACTAGGACTTGACTGTAAAATCACCCAGTATTTATGTTTGTTGTTCCTCTATGTTATTCTGCTGGCTATATGTTATTCTACTGGCTATATGTTATTATACTGGGTATATGTTATTCTGCTGGGTATATGTTATTATACTGGCTATATGTTATTATACTGGCTATATGTTATTATACTGGCTATATGTTATTATACTGGCTATATGTATTTATACTGGGTATATGTTATTCTGCTGGGTATATGTTATTATACTGGCTATATGTTACTCTACTGGGTATATGTTACTCTACTGGGTATATGTTATTATACTGGCTATATGTTATTATACTGGGTATATGTTATTATACTGGCTATATGTTATTATACTGGGTAAATGTTATTATACTGGGTATATGTTATTATACTGGGTATATGTTATTATACTGGCTATATGTTATTCTACTGGGTATATGTTATTATACTGGGTATATGTTATTATACTGGCTATATGTTATTCTACTGGGTATATGTTATTATACTGACTATATGTTATTATACTGGGTATATATTACTCTACTGGGTATATGTTATTATACTGGGTATATGTTATTATACTGGGTATATGTTATTATACTGGCTATATGTTATTCTATTGGCTATATGTTATCATAAAGGCTTTATGTTATTATACTGGGTATATGTTATTATACTGGGTATATGTTATTATAATGGGTATATGTTATTATACTGGGTATATGTTATTCTACCGGGTATATGTTATTCTACCGGGTATATGTTATTCTACCGGGTATATGTTATTCTACCGGGTATATGTTATTATACCGGGTATATGTTATTATACTGGGAATATGTTATTATACTGGGTATATGTTATTCTACTGGGTATATGTTATTATACTGGGAATATGTTATTATACTGGGAATATGTTATTATACTGGGTATATGTTATTCTACTGGGAATATGTTATTATACTGGGAATATGTTATTCTACTGGGTATATGTTATCATACTGGCTATATGTTACTCTACTAGGTATATGTTATCATACTGGGTATATGTTACTCTACTGGGTATATGTTATCATACTGGGTATATGTTATTCTACTGGGTATATGTTATCATACAGGTTATATGTTATTATACTGACTATATGTTATTATACTGGGTATATGTTACTCTACTGGGTATATGTTATTCTACTGGGTATATGTTATTATACTGACTATATGTTATTATACTGGGTATATGTTACTCTACTGGGTATATGGTATCATACAGGCTATATGTTACTCTACTGGGTATATGTTACTCTACTGGGTATATGTTACTCTACTGGCTATATGTTATTATACTGGGTATATGTTATTATACTGGGTAAATGTTATTATACTGGGTATATGTTATTATACTGGGTATATGTTATTATACTGGCTATATGTTATTCTACTGGGTATATGTTATTATACTGGGTATATGTTATTATACTGGCTATATGTTATTCTACTGGGTATATGTTATTATACTGACTATATGTTATTATACTGGGTATATATTACTCTACTGGGTATATGTTATTATACTGGGTATATGTTATTATACTGGGTATATGTTATTATACTGGCTATATGTCATTCTACTGGCTATATGTTATCATAAAGGCTTTATGTTATTATACTGGGTATATGTTATTATACTGGGTAAATGTTATTATACTGGGTATATGTTATTATACTGGGTATATGTTATTATACTGGCTATATGTTATTCTACTGGGTATATGTTATTATACTGGGTATATGTTATTATACTGGCTATATGTTATTCTACTGGGTATATGTTATTATACTGACTATATGTTATTATACTGGGTATATATTACTCTACTGGGTATATGTTATTATACTGGGTATATGTTATTATACTGGGTATA
The DNA here is from genome assembly GCF_045679555.1 of Salvelinus alpinus. Classification (NCBI taxonomy): domain Eukaryota; kingdom Metazoa; phylum Chordata; class Actinopteri; order Salmoniformes; family Salmonidae; genus Salvelinus; species Salvelinus alpinus. The sequence goes on from NC_092090.1 coordinate 23,171,940, forward strand.
TGTTATTATACTGGCTATATGTTATTCTACTGGCTATATGTTATCATAAAGGCTTTATGTTATTATACTGGGTATATGTTATTATACTGGGTATATGTTATTATAATGGGTATATGTTATTATACTGGGTATATGTTATTATACCGGGTATATGTTATTCTACCGGGTATATGTTATTCTACCGGGTATATGTTATTCTACCGGGTATATGTTATTATACTGGGTATATGTTATTATACTGGGAATATGTTATTATACTGGGAATATGTTATTCTACTGGGTATATGTTATTATACTGGGAATATGTTATTATACTGGGAATATGTTATTATACTGGGTATATGTTATTCTACTGGGAATATGTTATTATACTGGGAATATGTTATTCTACTGGGTATATGTTATCATACTGGCTATATGTTACTCTACTAGGTATATGTTATCATACTGGGTATATGTTACTCTACTGGGTATATGTTATCATACTGGGTATATGTTATTCTACTGGGTATATGTTATCATACAGGCTATATGTTATTATACTGACTATATGTTATTATACTGACTATATGTTATTATACTGGGTATATGTTACTCTACTGGGTATATGTTATTCTACTGGGTATATGTTATTATACTGACTATATGTTATTATACTGGGTATATGTTACTCTACTGGGTATATGGTATCATACTGGGTATATGTTACTCTACTGGGTATATGTTTGTGTCTTATGGTTTTCTGTACTGTGTTTTATTAATGGACATGACAGTCTAAAACTACAGGAAGAATTACTACAGTGGATCACTGATCTACTGTCATTATGTTATCACTCACAGCTGGGTGTAAATACTCTGCCTTAACACACACACACACACCACACACACACACACACACACACACACACACACACACACACACACACACACACACACACACACACACACACACACACACACACACACACACACACACACACACACACACACACACACACACACACACACACACACACACACACACACACACACACTCTGTGGTCCTTGAGTTGACATTAATCACAATCCAGTTCTGCAGCCTGATTGATGTCTGTGAGATCGATACAAAGTCTACCTTACTGACATGTATTAACCTGCTCTACACCCTGCAAGGTCCCTGACAGAGAGAGAGATGAAGAGAGAGATGAAGAGAGAGAGACAGATGGAGAGAGAGAGAGACAGATGGAGAGAGAGAGAGAGAGACAGATGGAGAGAGAGAGAGACAGATGGAGAGAGAGAGAGAGAGAGAGAGAGAGAGAGAGAGAGAGAGAGAGAGAGAGAGAGAGAGAGAGAGAGAGAGACGGAGAGAGAGAGAGAGAGAGAGAGAGAGAGAGAGAGAGAGAGAGAGAGAGAGAGAGAGAGAGAGAGAGAGAGAGAGAGAGAGAGAGAGAGAGACGGAGAGACGGGGAGACGGAGAGAGAGACGGAGAGAGAGAGACGGAGACGGAGACGGAGAGAGAGAGAGAGAGAGAGAGAGAGAGAGACGGAGAGAGAGAGACGGAGACGGAGACGGAGAGAGAGAGAGAGAGAGAGAGAGAGAGAGAGAGAGAGAGAGGAGAGACAGAGACGGAGAGAGAGAGAGAGACGGAGAGACAGAGACGGAGAGAGAGAGAGAGAGAGAGAGACGGAGAGACAGAGACGGAGAGAGAGAGAGAGACGGAGAGACAGAGACGGAGAGAGAGAGAGAGAGACAGAGAGATGGAGAGAGAGAGAGAAAGACAGAGAGAGAAATAAAGAAAGAGAGAGGGAGAGAGAGAGACAGAGAGATGGAGAGAGAGAGAGAAAGACAGAGAGAGAAATAAAGAAAGAGAGAGGGAGAGAGAGAGAGAGACAGAGAGATGGAGAGAGAGAGAGAAAGAAAGAGAGAAAGACAGAGAGAGAAATAAAGAAAGAGAGGGAGAGAGAGAGAGAGAGAGAGAGAGAGAGAGAACAAGAGAGTGTTGCATGTGTTGAGCCCAATGATCAGTGAGACTAACACACACTGTGTGAGTCTGCTGTTTACTGAACACATGAATTATAGGAACTGACTGCGGCAGCCTTGGTGAGACTTCAGAACCTTAATCTACAGGACAAATAAACGTCAAGCAGGTTTCATCTTGACTGGTTTGCTGTTATGCCACGCTGTGGACCAAGGCTGGTGTTATGACTCAGATGACCTGTCTCACACACACACACATGACTTAGAATACATGCCTCCACAAGTTCTGATAATAATCGCTCCCGCCTGAAAGGACTGTAAGTATTTTCCCCTCCTACTTACAATGCAGGTTTGTGTTTTTCGTCATGCATCTTGTTCTGGAGGCAGCTCAGAAAGTGGTCACTAGCTCGCACAGCCACAAACTAATCTTAACCCTAACCTTAACCACACTGCTAACCCTAATGCCTAACCCTTACCAGAAATGAAAACCAATTTTTTCATGAATTTTAACAATAACTAATTTTGATGTTGCAGCTGGCCTATCTAAGGGGAAATCGCTCAGTTCTGCCTCCAGAACAAGACTCATGACAATAAACGTCAACCTGCACAATACCAGGCACATAGAGATCTCAGTATGGGATGTCATAACAACCTGGCCATTCAATCATCTGATAGCAGTCAGGAGTTCAGTCCCACTATGAGTTCCATAGAAGAGTAACTACACTAACTACAGTAGAACGACAGTACATCTGAGTGACTCCAGTAGCTTCTGTAAAGGACTGAACTGAGAGTTTTAATATGGTAGTAAACTACTGTATCATTACCACTGATGGCTCAGTCTCTCTCCTCTCAGTGTGTGTGTGTGTGTGTTGTACAGTTCTGCCTGCCTGGCTGCTTGCTAAAGCAGAGTCATTACTATGAAAGAGACCCTCCTGTCCCTTTGTGCCGGGGCGTAATTGTGGTTGTCACCGCAGCAACCATTACGTCTCGATAAGGAACTGCAGAGCGCTACAGGCTGGCTACACTACCATGACGATAGATCCCACAGTCTACAAGTTGCTACAAGTTCCTGTTAATCTAGCAAAGGTGGTTCGGTGTGTTCTTACCTGAAATCTGAAGAATCCAATGAGCTCCCCAGGCTAATTCCTACAGATGTGAGCTTTAGTTCAGTGGGCTAACACTGTCTTCAGTTGCACAGAACACCTGTGTTTCAGTAGTGATGTGCCCATACTGGATGACTTGTTTAGTCTTCATCACATTTCATTAAATCAGGATAGTGCTCTCAGAACCAGTTTCTCAGGAAGGCATCCAGAGGAAGAGCACACATCCAGGGTGCATCTGGTTTGGTTTAGAATGAAGCCTTGGCCTCAGGGGGAAGGCCCATCTCTCTAACCCTGCCTGCCAGTTACTAATAAGAGGGTCCATCTCTGGCTGCGTCCCAAATGGCACGCTACTACATATACTGTATAGTGCACTCCTTTATAGTGCAGCCCTATAGGCCCTGGTAGAAAGTAGTGGACTAACTATGACTAGGGAACATGGTGCCATTTGGGGAGCATCCTCTAACTATGCCAGTGAACCAGATGAGGGTCTGATCCTCTAACTCTGCCAGTGAACCAGAGGAGAGTCTGATCCTCTAACTCTGCCAGTGAACCAGATGAGAGTCTGATCCTCTAACTCTGCCAGTGAACCAGATGAGAGTCTGATCCTCTAACTCTGCCAGTGAACCAGATGAGAGTCTGATCCTCTAACTCTGCCAGTGAACCAGATGAGAGTCTGATCCTCTAACTCTGCCAGTGAACCAGATGAGAGTCTGATCCTCTAACTCTGCCAGTGAACCAGATGAGAGTCTGATCCTCTAACTCTGCCAGTGAACCAGATGAGAGTCTGATCCTCTAACTCTGCCAGTGAACCAGATGAGAGTCTGATCCTCTAACTCTGCCAGTGAACCAGATGAGAGTCTGATCCTCTAACTCTGCCAGTGAACCAGATGAGAGTCTGATCCTCTAACTCTGCCAGTGAACCAGATGAGAGTCTGATCCTCTAACTCTGCCAGTGAACCTTGATGAGAGTCTGATCCTCTAACTCTGCCAGTGAACCAGATGAGAATCTGATCCTCTAACTCTGCCAGTGAACCAGATGAGAATCTGATCCTCTAACTCTGCCAGTGAACCAGATGAGAGTCTGATCCTCTAACTCTGCCAGTGAACCAGAGGAGAGTCTGATCCTCTAACTCTGCCAGTGAACCAGATGAGAGTCTGATCCTCTAACTCTGCCAGTGAACCAGATGAGAGTCTGATCCTCTAACTCTGCCAGTGAACCAGAGGAGAGTCTGATCCTCTAACTCTGCCAGTGAACCAGATGAGAGTCTGATCCTCTAACTCTGCCAGTGAACCAGATGAGAGTCTGATCCTCTAACTCTGCCAGTGAACCAGATGAGAGTCTGATCCTCTAACTCTGCCAGTGAACCAGATGAGAGTCTGATCCTCTAACTCTGCCAGTGAACCAGATGAGAGTCTGATCCTCTAACTCTGCCAGTGAACCAGATGAGGGTCTGATCCTCTAACTCTGCCAGTGAACCAGATGAGAGTCTGATCCTCTAACTCTGCCAGTGAACCAGATGAGAGTCTGATCCTCTAACTCTGCCAGTGAACCAGATGAGAGTCTGATCCTCTAACTCTGCCAGTGAACCAGATGAGAGTCTGATCCTCTAACTCTGCCAGTGAACCAGAGGAGAGTCTGATCCTCTAACTCTGCCAGTGAACCAGATGAGAGTCTGATCCTCTAACTCTGCCAGTGAACCAGATGAGAGTCTGATCCTCTAACTCTGCCAGTGAACCAGATGAGAGTCTGATCCTCTAACTCTGCCAGTGAACCAGATGAGAGTCTGATCCTCTAACTCTGCCAGTGAACCAGATGAGAGTCTGATCCTCTAACTCTGCCAGTGAACCAGATGAGAGTCTGATCCTCTAACTCTGCCAGTGAACCAGATGAGAGTCTGATCCTCTAACTCTGCCAGTGAACCAGATGAGAGTCTGATCCTCTAACTCTGCCAGTGAACCAGATGAGAGTCTGATCCTCTAACTCTGCCAGTGAACCAGATGAGAGTCTGATCCTCTAACTCTGCCAGTGAACCAGATGAGAGTCTGATCCTCTAACTCTGCCAGTGAACCAGATGAGAGTCTGATCCTCTAACTCTGCCAGTGAACCAGATGAGAGTCTGATCCTCTAACTCTGCCAGTGAACCAGAGGAGAGTCTGATCCTCTAACTCTGCCAGTGAACCAGATGAGAGTCTGATCCTCTAACTCTGCCAGTGAACCAGAGGAGAGTCTGATCCTCTAACTCTGCCAGTGAACCAGATGAGAGTCTGATCCTCTGACACTAAAATGTTGTAATCAGTATCGTCCTGCTTTCTTCATTATACAACCACAAATCAAACCCTAACTGTGTGTGTGCCAATACATGTACGTCGTTTAGCAGACACTCTTATCCTAAACGACTTACAGGTACAATTAGGGTTAAGGGTCTTGCTCAAGGGCAAATCTACAGATTTTCAAACTACTGTAGTAGGCTCTGGGATTCAAACCAGCAACCTTTTGGTTACTGGGCCAACGCTCTTTTGCCATTGTGGGTGTTTGTGCCAGTGTGGGTGTTTGTGCCAGTGTGTGTGTTTGTGCCATTGTGGGTGTTTGTGCCAGTGTGGGTGTTTGTGCCAGTTTGTGTGTGTGTATCTACGTAGCCCCCAGTGATAGCGACATCCGACCTGTGCTGTGACCTGCCCCTCTATCTCTCTCTCATCAGGCGGCAGGTGTTGGGCAGGTAACCAAAAGATTTCTGGTTCGAATCCCTGAGCCGACGAGGTAAAAGAATCTGTTTATGTACCCTTGAGCAAGGCACTTAACCCTGTAAGTCGCTCTGGATGAGACTAAACATTTTTAAATTAGAAGGAAGTAGAGCTAGCTGCCATTAAAGCTTCTTATATAAAAAGCCTTATATAAACTCTGAGCATAAAGCCAGGCAGCCAGCTAAAAATACAGCTCTCTCTGTCCAGCCCCTATATATAGACCCAACGCTGAATTATTCAATAGGAATAAAGGCTAACAGAAAAGACGGTCCACTGCTTCAACTAGAGAAGCTGAGATGGCATCTTCTGCCGGGGAATGTTTGGAGACGGACCCATTAAGTCATTTGTGGCGGAGGGATAAAAAGTTAGTGTTACTTTATCAGAAGTCATACAACACTGGAGGTAGAAAGAAACAGGTGAGGTTGAGGGTAGTGATAAGAACAACGACCTCCAACGGAAGTCCAGATAAAGAATGATTCATGTTTAACTTTCATTGATGGTTTTTCTGTTCCATTTTGCGGGTGCTAAAGTTAGCCGGTGGTGTCTCTGTGGTTTTACTGATATGAATATTGCATCATCCTCCTCCCCGAACAGAGCTACACACACAACCACTGTTCTCTTCAGATAGATCTCCTTGGTAGAAAGGTAAACTTACAAACTCTGGATAGTTTATAGATGTAGCGTAGAACAGGCAGAGAGAGGGGGAGAAAGAGAGGGAGGACAAAGACAAGGAAAGGTAGATGGTTATTGTAAAGTAAAGTAACAGTTTGACCTCTGGTACAACTCAGCTTTTAGTTCTCTCCCAGCATGTGATCTCTAGTTATTCTATTCAGACAGGAGACCTTATCCACAGGCTCCTTACTCATTACAGGAGAAACACACACAGACACACCGTCCTGTCATAGTCAATGGACGTTTCTAAAAACATTTAGGAAATGTTCCGGTAACTTTAAAAGGAACCATTCTGGGAACTAGAGACTATTTCCTAATTCACATAGGATTTGCAGTATGTTACCTGAAAAAATAATTGGGCAATGTTTATGTGGTTCCCTTTCAAACAGCCACATTTTTACTACATTCTTGTCGGTATTGCTTGCCCAACTGAGCAAGAGACATTCAACTTTGACCCTGTTGTTGCGAACGTTGTCATGGTAACCTGACATGAGGCAAGCTCTGAAGACAGAAAGGTACTGTTTTCATTTCTTCACAGTCACAGCAGTAAGTGGGCAGCTCACCATACCTGTAAATCATTTGTAAATAATGACCTTCTAATGTGTTCATTTTCCTGTTATAGTGAATAAAGAGTTGGCTACAGTTAAACTCAAAACGTTGTCAGATATGTTCTGGTAATTATATGAGCTGGGCAGCTGGCTAGACAGCTAGATAGTTTTGGACCAGGCTGCTGCCATGTCATGCAGACTGACGTATTTGTATGTTTATACTTGTTCATTATGACAGACTGTTCATGATTTAATGCCTGCCAAAGACAGTAAGATGTAAGGTGACTTTTATACTGAGGGGTTGGCAAGACTTTTAAATACGTTACCGCAATCATGACTAGGTCAGTTGCATGATATTAGGGATTAGGGTCGATGGATGGAAGGTGGCCGAGCTACAGCAGTGTTTGTCAGACCAGGAGACTTCCCGAAAATCAGTCGGTAGCATCCAAGCGGTTTTGTCTAAAAACGAATATGAACCCTCTAAGGAAAGATGAGACTCTCACAAACATGATGGTGTTCTCTGTTTTGTTCTACGACCACAAGTGTCACGGGACTCGTCTGAAGTCGGTACAGCTGATCTGCCAACTTCTGTCTGTAGCGGCTAAACAGTTTGGGCTACACACTAATACATCGCCACCATCGAAAGGTGAGAATCTCAGTTCATGTTTTATGGAAGTATGCACTCAGTGGCCAGTTTATTAGGTACACCATCCTGTTCACGGAAATGGTTCGCTCCTACAGACAGTGAGTCACGTGGCTGTGGCTTGCTATATAAAGAAGCAATATAGGCATTGAGGCATTCAGTTACTGTTTGATTGAACGTTATAGAATGGGCAAAACAAGTGACATAAGCAACTTTGAGCGTGGTATGAACGTCGGTGCCAGGCGCACCAGTTCCAGTATCTTAGAAATGGCCGCCCTGCTGGGCTTTTCACGCACAACAGTGCCTAGGGTTTACCGAAAATGACGCGACAAACAAATAAACTCCAGTCATCAGCAGTCCTGTGAGCGAAAACAGCTTGTTGACGAGAGAGATCAAAGGAGAATAGAAATAACTGTGCAAGCTAACAGGCAGCCCACAAACAGGCACACAATGGCGCAGTCAACAGTGGTGTGCAGAACGGCATCTCAGAACGCACAACTCATCGGGCCTTGTCATGGATGGGCTACAGAAGAAAAAAATGAACGGCTCCAGTAGGCACTCAATCGCCAACACTGGACAATTAAAGGAGTGGAAAAACATTGCCTGATCTGACGAATCTCGGTTCCTGTTACGTCATGCTGATGGCAGAGTCATGATTTGGCGTAAGCAGCATGAGTCCATGGCCCCATCCTGCCTGGTGTCAACAGTACCGGCTGGTAGCGGTGGTGTAATGGTGCGGGGAATGATTTCCTGGCACAGGTTAGGTCACTTGATACCAATTGTCACGCCCTGGCCTTAGTTATCTTTGTTTTCTTTATTATTTTAGTTAGGTCAGGGTATGACATGGGGGATGTATGTGTTTTGTATTGTCTAGGGGTTTTTGTATGTTTATGGGGCAGTGTCTAGTCTAGGTGTATGTATGTCTATGGTTGCCTAGATTGGTTCTCAATTAGAGACAGCTGTCTATCGTTGTCTCTGATTGGGAACCATATTTAGGCAGCCATATTCATTGGGTAGTTCGTGGGTTATTGTCTATGTCTATGTTGCATGTTAGCACATTGTTTTGATTAGCTTCACGTTCGTCGTTTATTGTTTTGTATTAGTTTGTCAAGTGTTCTTCGTTTTTCGTCTTCATTAAAAATAGAAGATGTATTCAAACCACGCTGCGCTTTGGTCCTCCTCTCTTCAATGTTACGACGATCGTGACACCAATTGAGCAATGTTTGAGCAATTGAGCAACACCACAACTTGTAGAATCCGTGCCCTGAAGAATTCAAGCTGTTCTGGAGGCAAAGAGGAGTCTGACCTGGTACTAGATGGGTGTACCTAATAAACTGGCCACTTAGTGTATATGAAAGTACTGTAGTGCCAAAAAAGGGGTTAAATATGGGTAAGACAAATAATAATAATAATTTCCTGACCTTTCTTATATCTCTCAGATATAGGACAGATACTTCAAAACATACTTCCTTTAAATAGATTTTTGGACTGTTTTGCATTGTATGAATCTGTTATTCAATGCATTTCTATGGGAGAATAGCAGTATGGCCAAATTAAATGTTTCATCATTTTTTATACTTACAAGGGACCTAAAGTAAAACATTGAATAGCTAAATGATCCTTGGTATGACCATCTTAAAACAATGACATATGTTATCTTAGTAGAAACCCAACCCCGGGCCCTTAGACCTTAGGGGGTTTAAAGGGATCTCGTGATGTCCTCGGAACATGAACCGACGTCCAATTTCGAAGTGAATCTTGAGCGACCTGGCTGCATACACACACACACACACACACACACACACACACACACACACACACACACACACACACACACACACACACACACACACACACACACACACACACACACACACACACACACACACACACACACACAATCACACACCTACACATGCAGTATGCTATTTTACTGGCTATACAGTTGAAGTCGGAAGTTTACATACACCTTAGCCAAATACATTTAGACTCAGTTTTTCACAATTCCTGATAGAGTAAAAATTCCCTGTTTTAGGTCAGTTAGGATCACCACTTTATTTTAAGAATGTGAAATGTCAGAATAATAGTAGAGAGAATAATTTATTTCAGCTTTTATTTCTTTCACCACATTCCCAGTGGGCCAGAAGTTTACATACACTAATTAGTATTTGGTAGCATTGCCTTTAATTTTTTAACTTGGGTCAAACATTTTGGGTAGCCTTCCACAAGCTTCCTACAATAATTTGGGTGAATTTTGGACCTGGTGCTGGTGTAACTGAGTCAGGTTTGTAGGCCTCCTTGCTTGAACACGCTTTTTCAGTTCTGCCCACAAATGTTCTAAAGGATTGAGGTCAGGGCTTTGTGATGGCCACTCCAATATCTTGACTTTGTTGTCCTTAAGCCATTTTGCCACAACTTTGGAAGTATGTTTGGGGTCATTGTCCATTTGGAAGACCCATTTGTGACCAAACTTTAACTTCCTGACTGATGTCTTGAGATGTTGCTTCAATCTATCCACATCATTTTTCTACCTCATGATGCCATCTATTTTGTGAAGTGCACCAGTCCCTCCTGCAGCTACGCACTCCCACAACATGATGCTGCCACCCTCGTGCTTCACGTTTGTGATGGTGTTCTTCGGCTTGCAGTTTCCCCCTTTTTCCTCCAAACATAACGATGGTCATTATGGCCAAACAGTTCTATTTTTGTTTAATCAGACCAGAGGACATTTCTCCAAAAAGTACGATCTTTGTCCCCATGTGCAGTCGTAAACCGTAGTCTGGCTTTTTTATGCGGTTTTGGACCAGTGGCTTCTTCCTTGCTGAGTGGCCTTTCAGGTTATGTCGATATAGGACTCGTTTAACTGTGGATATAGAAACTTTTGTATCTACTTGCCAAAACTATAGTTTGTTAACAAGAAATTTGTGGAGTGGTTGAAAAACGAGTTTTAATGACTCCAACCTAAGTGTATGTAAACTTCAGACTTCAACTATACACACAAACAAACAAACAAACACACACGCACTCTCTATATAGTGCACAGTGAACCTCCTATACATGGAGAATAGGGAGTCATTTGAAATGCTTGTAGTCAAATATTGAGAGAGTTTGGGCAACTTCACGTCTGAGCATTCATTTCATTCATCCATAAATGATGAGGATTTGTAATCTAGACCCAGTTCTGTCTGTCCAGTTAATACGATCAGTCTGAAATGATGGAAACATGGGATAATGTTAATAGAGCAGGGAGGCGGGGGGGTGTAACTTGTGTTTTACCCCCAATACCACTTCCTATGCTCTGAGAACATACTTACAAACACACAAAAGCCTTGGAGCCAGAGATAATGGGATCAGAGGAGAAAAGATCTGACTCACTTCAGTGGGAGAGAGAGAGACATAGAGAAGGAGGGGGGAGAGAGAGAGAGAGAGAGAGAGGGACATAGAGAGCAGAAGAGAAGGAGGGGAGAGAGAGAGAGAGAGAGAGAGAGGGACATAGAGAGCAGAAGAGAAGGAGGGGAGAGAGAGAGAGAGAGAGAGAGAGAGAGAGAGAGAGAGAGAGAGAGAGAGAGAGAGAGAGAGAGAGAGAGAGAGAGAGAGAGAGAGAGAGAGAGAGAGAGAGAGAGAGAGAGAGAGAGAGAGAGAGACAGAGAGAGAGAGAGACAGAGAGAGACAGAGAGACAGAGAGAGAGAGAGAGACAGAGAGAGAGAGAGAGAGAGAGAGAGAGAGAGAGAGAGAGAGAGAGAGAGAGAAAGAGAGAGAGACAGAGAGAGAGAGAGACAGAGAGTAGAAGAGAGGGAGGAGTAAACAACTTTACTCTGTTGCAAAGAAACCATCACACACTCACACATGAATTAACAGAGAGAGACAGAGAGAGAGAGAGACAGAGAGAGAGAGAGACAGAGAGAGAGAGAGAGAGAGAGAGAGAGAGAGAGAGAGAGAGAGAGAGAGAGAGAGAGAGAGAGAGAGAGAGAGAGAGAGAGAGAGAGACAGAGAGACAGAGAGAGACAGAGAGACAGAGAGAGAGAGAGAGACAGAGAGAGAGAGACAGAGAGAGAGAGACAGAGAGAGAGAGAGAGACAGAGAGTAGAAGAGAGGGAGGAGTAAACAACTTTACTCTGTTGCAAAGAAACCATCACACACTCACACATGAATTAACTCCACTTTAACCTCAAACACAGTGTTTGGCTCTAAACCACACACACACACACACACACACACACACACACACACACACACACACACACACACACACACACACACACACACACACACACACACACACACACACACACACACACACACACACACACACACACACACATTCTAAACCACCCGTTTGAAAGTAGACTCAGTATTTCCCTGTCCTCTCTAATTGTGGGAACCATCAAATAAATCCAATCCACTATAAATAGATAAATGTGTGTGTGTGTGTGTGTGTGTGTGTGTGTGTGTGTGTGTGTGTGTGTGTGTGTGTGTGTGTGTGTGTGTGTGTGTGTGTGTGTGTGTGTGTGTGTGTGTGTGTGTGTGTGTGTGTGTGTGTGTGTGTGTGTGTGTGTGTGTGTGTGTGTGTGTGTGTGTGTGTGTGTGTGTGTGTGTGTGCGCGCGCGTGTATACTGATGATATGGCTTTCAATGACCACACCTCAAAAAACACACGTACACACACACGCAATATCCTGGGTGGATACGTATCATGAGTGTGTTTTACCAGGTGTGGTCCCTGAGGGCCATATCACCAGTAAACGCTTGACAACATACAACTTTCATGTGTATTATTCATTGATGTAATGTGTGACATTTTCAGTGTACGTTTGTCTGCAGAATCATTACTAGTGGGTTGTGGTGTGAAACCGGCCGTGTGTGTGTGTGTGTGTGTGTGTGTGTGTGTGTGTGTGTGTGTGTGTGTGTGTGTGTGTGTGTGTGTGTGTGTGTGTGTGTGTGTGTGTGTGTGTGTGTGTGTGTGTGTGTGTGTGTGTGTGTGTGTGTGTGTGTGTGTGTGTGTGTGTTTCAGTCTTCTATACAGTGAGAGCTAGCAGTCCATAAAGAGGTCCTCCATTGTCCCATCACCATGGAGATCAGCCTGACTCTGTTTCGGGGTTAAAGAACCCTCTCAGGGGAACTGCTGGGGTCACACACACACACTGACGCACACACCGGGACCAACAAGCACGCGGAGCCCAGAAAAAGACACACACACACACAAACTCTCTCCGTCTCTGTGTAGGAGAGGCGAGGGCCCCAGATAAAGAGCTCAGCAATCCTGTCAGCCTGTCAGGCCATATTAGAGAGAGGGCTGCTGTGTGTGTGTGTGCAGGCAGGCGTACGGCGATCTGAGGGGCCCTGTCCTCTCTCTCTCACACACACACACTACACACTACACAAACACACACGCCCTGCCAGCATGGCTGATATGCTGATTCTCACACACAAAGACAACGGAACCCAGCTGAAAGGACAAACAACTCTTCCATTTCCTAAAGCAGGACGCTGTGAAAGAGAAAGGAAAACAAACACTAGAGTGTAGAAGAGCCACTCATGTTGTGTTGAGGAGTCATGAGGTTTCATCAGCTAAAACAAGTGGATCTTAGATTACTTCACTCAATGCTTTTTAATGTCATCCAAGCTCACTGCTAGTATTTCATATATTTATGTGTGTATTTTTTACAAGAACACATGTTTCTTAACAAGAGAAACTTGTTTTCTTAAAGAAGAAGGATAGCCACTACATGAAAAGGATTTTAATTTTAAGATTCTAATTGGTAATCTTGTGATGTAAGCAAAACCAGCCCATATACAATCTCTAGGATAATAAAGATTCATGACTCACTTTTTAACAACCTGAAGAGAGAGAGAGAGAGAGAGAGAGAGAGAGAGAGAGAGAGAGAGAGAGAGAGAGAGAGAGAGAGAGAGAGAGAGAGAGAGAGAGAGAGAGGAGAGAGAGAGAGAGAGAGAGAGAGAGAGAGAGAGAGAGAGAGAGAGAGAGAGAGAGAGAGAGAGAGAGAGGGAGAGAGAGAGAGAGAGGAGGCTCAGGCTGTGCTGTACAGTAGCAAGCTTCCCTCTCTCAATGAACCCTGCCATCAAAACAGACATCTCTCCTTTATCTCAGACTTTATGTTATAGGGAGAGGGAGTGATAGAGGGAGGAGTAGCTTTTTACAAACCACGACAGCCAAGAGTCAGACAGTTTCATCACACTGTATGCAAATGATACACACTTACAGACAGGTATTCACTCTGACTCAGGGGCATAGGTACGTGACATGAACTTCGTCTCAGCACCTACTGAAGTTAGGCTGGTGTGTTTGTAGCAGTTGAAAGTTATCTCCTCTCCCTCCTCCCTTCTGTACTCTCCATCCTCCCTTCTCTCCTCTCCCTCCTCCATTTTCTCTCCTCTCCCTTCTCTCCTCTCTCATCCCCCTTCTCCCACCTCCCTTCTCTCCTCTCCCTCCTCCATTTTCTCTCCTCTCCCTTCTCTCCTATCTCATCCCCCTCCTCCCACCTCCCTCCTCTCCCTCCTCCCTTCTCTCCTCTCCCTTCTCTCCTCTCCCTCCTCCCCTCTTTTCTTCATAGTTCTAAGTCCACCCCTAGCCCCTACACCTAGCCCCTACACCTGGCCCCTACATCTAGCCCCTACACCTGGCCCCTACACCTAGCCCCTACACCTGGCCCCACACCTAGCCCCTACACCTAGCCCCTACACCTGGCCCCTACACCTAGCCCCTACACCTAGCCCTACACCTGGCCCCTACACCTAGCCCCTCCACCTAGCCCCTACACCTATCCCTACACCTAGCACTACACCTAGCCCCTACACCTAGCCCTTACACCTGGCCCCTACACCTAGCCCTACACCTAGCCCTTACACCTGGCCCTTACACCTGGCCTCTACACCTAGCCCTACACCTGGCCCCTACACCTAGCCCCTACACCTAGCCCCAGCTCTTAGCCCCAGCCCCATAGCCCCTAGACCTAGCCCCAGCTCTTACCCAGCCCTCTAGCCAATACACCTAGCCCCAGCCCCCTAGCTCCTACACCTAGCCCCAGCTCTTAGCCCCCCTAGCTCCTACACCTAGCCCCTAGCCCCAGGTCTTACCCCCAGCCCCCTAGCCCTTACACCTAGCCCCTTCACCTAGCCCCTATACCTGGCCCCTACATCTAGCCCCTACACCTGGCCCCTACACCTAGCCCCTACACCTGGCCCAACACCTAGCCCCTACACCTAGCCCCTACACCTGGCCCCTACACCTAGCCCCTACACCTAGCCCTACACCTGGCCCCTACACCTAGCCCCTCCACCTAGCCCCTACACCAACCCTACACCTAGCCCTACACCTAGCCCCTACACCTAGCCCTTACACCTGGCCCCTACACCTAGCCCTACACCTAGCCCTTACACCTGGCCCTTACACCTGGCCCCTACACCTAGCCCTACACCTGGCCCCTACACCTAGCCCCTACACCTAGCCCCAGCTCTTAGCCCCAGCCCCATAGCCCCTAGACCTAGCCCCAGCTCTTAGCCCCTGCCCCCAGCTCTTACCCAGCCCTCTAGCCAATACACCTAGCCCCAGCCCCCTAGCTCCTACACCTAGCCCCTAGCCCCAGCTCTTAGCCCCCCTAGCTCCTACACCTAGCCCCTAGCCCCAGGTCTTACCCCCAGCCCCCTAGCCCTTAC
Organism: Salvelinus alpinus; assembly: GCF_045679555.1. Taxonomy (NCBI): domain Eukaryota; kingdom Metazoa; phylum Chordata; class Actinopteri; order Salmoniformes; family Salmonidae; genus Salvelinus; species Salvelinus alpinus. The sequence continues at coordinate 23,187,275 of NC_092090.1, forward strand.
ACCTAGCCCCTTCACCTAGCCCCTATACCTAGCCCCTCACCCCAGCTCTTAGCCCCCTAGCCCGTGGTCCCAGCTCTTAGCCCCAAACCCCAGCTCTTAGCCCCTGGCCCCAGCTCTTAGCCCCAGCCCCTAGCCCGTGGTTCCAGCTCTTAGCCCCTGCCCCTAGCCACAGCTCTTAGCCCCTGCCCCTAGCCACAGCTCTTAGCCCGTGGTCCCAGCTCTTAGCCCCTGCCCCTAGCCACAGCTCTTAGCCCGTGGTCCCAGCTCTTAGCCCCAGCCCACACACACACCTGAGTGAGTGCAGGTGGGACTACAGACGCAGCACTATACAGTTTAAACAGTAGCTGGGGAGGAAATCAGAGTAGGGAACTTTTCCAACGTGTTACAACCTGCTGATTAAAGGTGTTTCTGAGTTCCAGAGTTTCTCACAATGTTTTCTCTTCTTGAAGATCTGCCTGCTGCAATGATCAAAGACAGCCCAGTACACAGCTGGCAAACACTCAAATAGCATCCTAAAATATCCCTTTTCAAATGGCTGAGATTAGAGAACAAAGATGCCAGAGAGGGTCTGAGTCACAGAGAGAGAGAGAGAGAGAGAGAGAGAGAGAGAGAGAGAGAGAGAGAGAGAGAGAGAGAGAGAGAGAGAGAGAGAGAGAGAGAGAGAGAGAGAGAGAGAGAGAGAGAGAGAGCAGAAGAGAAGGAGGGGAGAAAGAGAGAGAGAGAGAGAGAGAGAGAGAGGGACATAGAGAGTGTACCTCTATACGGGAATGATATTATGTGGAGAAATAGAGAGGGAGAGCACAGAGCAAATAGCTGGAACATACGGCTGCTATGACACACACACACACACACACACACACACACACACACACACACACACAGATTTGATTAAACCTCATGTGGATGGGTTCTCGTCATAACACATTCTGCCGTTTCATCCCTCCATCTCTCCATCCCTCCATCTCTCCATCCCTCCATCCCCACATCCCTCCATCTCTCCATCCCTCCATCTCTCCATCCCTCCATCTCTCCATCCCTCCATCCCCACATCCCTCCATCCCCACATCCCTCCATCCCCACATCCCTCCATCCCCACATCCCTCCATCTCTCCATCCCTCCATCCCTCCATCCCCACATCCCTCCATCCCCCACATCCCCACATCCCTCCATCTCTCCATCCCTCCATCCTCCATCCCCACATCCCTCCATCCCCACATCCCTCCATCCCCACATCCCTCCATCCCCACATCCCTCCATCTCTCCATCCCTCCATCCCCACATCCCTCCATCTCTCCATCCCTCCATCCCCACATCCCTCCATCTCTCCATCCCTCCATCCCCACATCCCTCCATCTCTCCATCCCTCCATCCCCACATCCCTCCATCTCTCCATCCCTCCATCCCCACATCCCTCCATCCCCACATCCCTCCATCTCTCCATCCCTCCATCCCCACATCCCTCCATCTCTCCATCCCTCCATCCCCACATCCCTCCATCTCTCCATCCCTCCATCCCCACATCCCTCCATCCCCACATCCCTCCATCTCTCCATCCCTCCATCCCCACATCCCTCCATCCCCACATCCCTCCATCTCTCCATCCCTCCATCCCCACATCCCTCCATCCCCACATCCCTCCATCCCCACATCCCTCCATCTCTCCATCCCTCTCCCACCACGACAGCCATCCCATCTACTCAGCACAGAGCATGTTGTGGTTGCTGCTTGGCTCAACAACAAGGACAGGCAGGATAAATGCCTTTATTCACCCTCAGCACAACAAGGGCAACTTGCAGGCCAGCTAGCTAGCCAACACTCGCTGTGACAAGAACAGAGTCAGCAGCTTTCACCTCTCACAGAGATGAAATGAGATAAGTTAGGGAGGTGGAGGGCCATCCATTCACTCACTGCTAACAGAACAGCCAATAGCACATATAGCTAGCTGGATGTGAAGTAGGTGATTGTTTGAGAGCTTCTATTGAAGGTTTTTGACTCTCACTCAGGTTCACAGCTTTGTATTGTTGATGCTGGTGCTTTGTGAACGGTCCATTGTAGCGCTAGCTGAGAGCCCAAAGCACAGCAGACGCAGATCTCATATTAGGATATGTATTCATGGATGACCAGGGTCGGCTCCAGGTATAAGGGACATAGTGGTCACTTAGGGAACCTGGCCGGTAGGGGCCCCAAACCCCCCGCCCAAAAAATATATATATACATATATATTTTTTGGGGGAACTCAGTCGGGATTTTAACTTACTGTTGAGAGTTAGAATAGAAGAATGCACAAGGTGCATCATCAGTTTTTCTCTTTGTTTTGTCAGTCAGTCAAACTTTTTGACTGCTTGAGTTAGTTCAACAAGTTATCTAAACTTGTAGTAATGATGGCTGAATACTGACCGGCATGCAGGCATGTGCCCAGGGGCCCTGACTTTCAGGGGGCCCCCATTCATTTTGTTAGCCACTCTCACTCAGATACCATTATTAAGTCATGGCAAAATGGGTAGAATTGCAGGAAATTAGCTTTAAAATTTCAAAGATTTTTCTCTGCCGCATGACAAAATGAGTGAGTTTTTTCTCCGGCCCATGGCAATTCTGGTATCCATGTCTCTGGCCTAACCTCAATAATAACTCTGGTATCCATCTATCTGGCCTAACCTCTATAATAACTCTGGTATCCATGTCTCTGGCCTAACCTCTAGTAAATGACTCCACTTAGTCTGAGAGAGAACACCCAGCACAATGGGATATAATTAACACCCCCCCAGCCACACACACGCACACGTGCAGACACACGCACAATCCGATTCTCCTTACTGAATCATAAACATCATATTCATAGCTTTTCTCCTTGCTCAACAGAGAGAGAGAGAGAGAGAGAGAGAGAGAGAGAGAGAGAGAGAGAGAGAGAGAGAGAGAGAGAGAGAGAGAGAGAGAGAGAGAGAGAGAGAGAGAGAGAGAGAGAGAGAGAGAGAGAGAGAGAGCGTCATAAAGTGAAATAATGTGAATTACTCTGATGCTCTAGAGGAAGGAGCCTCGTTTACAACACTTAATCTGAGATGAGAGGAAGAGGAGAGAAATGGAGGAAGAGAAACCAAGGGAAGCCTTTATTTAACATTGCTTTAGATGTAGGAAGACAGTTGTAGCCCCAGGTAATAGAGGAACACAGCTAAGCTACTTCTCTGCTCCAGCCTGCAGGAAAACTGCTGAGAAAGGAGTTTCTCTGGAAAGGAAGTCATTCATTATCATAGATAACATCTTATATTTTATAGTCATCATCACATACAGGGGCCTATACAGGCTCTCCAGAATAAGATATCTTATATTTTAAAATCTTATAATCGTATATTTTATAGTAATCTTTACATGCTGTACAGGGGACTATACAAGCTCTCCAGATAGGTTAAACACAGTCTGAGAAGACGGAATTAACGGCACAACAGTAAAGCTGGGTATACTGAGACCTGCAGGACTAGGAAAGACCACTGAGGAGACTGAACCTCCGTCGCACTAACCCCCAGGTGAGTACACTAACCACAACCCCAAGGTAAGTACACTAACCACAACCCCAAGGTAAGTACACTAACCACAACCCCAAGGTAAGTACACTAACCACAACCCCAAGGTAAGTACACTAACCACAACCCCAAGGTAAGTCCACTAACCACAACCCCAAGGTAAGTACACTAACCACAACCCCAAGTTAAGTACACTAACCACAACCCCAAGTTAAGTACAGTAACCACAACCCCAAGGTAAGTACACTAACCACAACCCCAAGGTAAGTACACTAACCACAACCCCAAGGTAAGTACACTAACCACAACCCCAGGTGAGTACACTAACGTCAACCCCAAGGTAAGTCCACTAACCACAACCCCAAGGTAAGTACACTAACCACAACCCCAAGTTAAGTACACTAACCACAACCCCAAGTTAAGTACAGTAACCACAACCCCAAGGTAAGTCCACTAACCACAACCCCAAGTTAAGTACACTAACCACAACCCCAAGGTAAGTACACTAACCACAACCCCAAGTTAAGTACTGTAACCACAACCCCAAGTTAAGTACACTAACCACAACCCCAAGGTAAGTCCACTAACCACAACCCCAAGTTAAGTACAGTAACCACAACCCCAAGGTAAGTACACTAACCACAACCCCAGGTGAGTACACTAACCACAACCCCAAGTTAAGTACAGTAACCACAACCCCAAGTTAAGTACAGTAACCACAACCCCAAGGTAAGTCCACTAACCACAACCCCAAGTTAAGTACAGTAACCACAACCCCAAGTTAAGTACAGTAACCACAACCCCAAGGTAAGTACACTAACCACAACCCCAAGGTAAGTCCACTAACCACAACCCCAAGTTAAGTACACTAACCACAACCCCAAGTTAAGTGCACTAACCACAACCCCAAGGTAAGTTCACTAACCACAACCCCAGGGTAAGTCCACTAACCACAACCCCAAGGTAAGTACACTAACCACAACCCCAAGGTAAGTACACTAACCACAACCCCAAGGTAAGTACAGTAACCACAACCCCAAGGTAAGTCCACTAACCACAACCCCAAGTTAAGTACAGTAACCACAACCCCAAGGTAAGTCCACTAACCACAACCCCAAGTTAAGTACAGTAACCACAACCCCAAGTTAAGTACAGTAACCACAACCCCAAGGTAAGTACACTAACCACAACCCCAAGGTAAGTCCACTAACCACAACCCCAGGGTAAGTCCACTAACCACAACCCCAAGTTAAGTCCACTAACCACAACCCCAAGTTAAGTACACTAACCACAACCCCAAGTTAAGTACAGTAACCACAACCCCAAGGTAAGTCCACTAACCACAACCCCAAGGTAAGTCCACTAACCACAACCCCAAGGTAAGTACACTAACCACAACCCCAAGTTAAGTACAGTAACCACAACCCCAAGGTAAGTCCACTAACCACAACCCCAAGTTAAGTACAGTAACCACAACCCCAAGGTAAGTCCACTAACCACAACCCCAAGGTAAGTACACTAACCACAACCCCAAGGTAAGTACACTAACCACAACCCCAGGTGAGTACACTAACCACAACCCCAAGGTAAGTACACTAACCACAACCCCAAGGTAAGTACGCTAACCACAACCCCAAGGTAAGTCCGCTAACCACAACCCCAGGTAAGTCCACTAACCACAACCCCAAGGTAAGTACACTAACCACAACCCCAAGGTAAGTACACTAACCACAACCCCAAGGTAAGTCCACTAACCACAACCCCAAGTTAAGTACACTAACCACAACCCCAAGGTAATTACACTAACCACAACCCCAAGGTAAGTCCACTAACCACAACCCCAAGGTAAGTACACTAACCACAACCCCAAGGTAAGTACACTAACCACAACCCCAAGGTAAGTACACTAACCACAACCCCAAGGTAAGTCCACTAACCACAACCCCAAGGTAAGTCCACTAACCACAACCCCAAGGTAAGTCCACTAACCACAACCCCAAGGTAAGTACACTAACCACAACCCCAAGGTAAGTACACTAACCACAACCCCAAGGTAAGTACACTAACCACAACCCCAAGGTAAGTCCACTAACCACAACCCCAAGTTAAGTACACTAACCACAACCCCAAGGTAAGTCCACTAACCACAACCCCAAGTTAAGTACACTAACCACAACCCCAAGTTAAGTACACTAACCACAACCCCAAGGTAAGTCCACTAACCACAACCCCAAGGTAAGTACACTAACCACAACCCCAAGGTAAGTACACTAACCACAACCCCAAGTTAAGTACACTAACCACAACCCCAAGGTAAGTACACTAACCACAACCCCAGGTAAGTACACTAACCACAACCCCAAGGTAAGTACACTAACCACAACCCCAGGTAAGTCCACTAACCACAACCCCAAGGTAAGTACACTAACCACAACCCCAAGGTAAGTACACTAACCACAACCCCAGGTAAGTACACTAACCACAACCCCAAGGTAAGTACACTAACCACAACCCCAAGGTAAGTCCACTAACCACAACCCCAAGGTAAGTACGCTAACCACAACCCCAAGGTAAGTCCACTAACCACAACCCCAAGGTAAGTACACTAACCACAACCCCAAGGTAAGTCCACTAACCACAACCCCAAGGTAAGTACACTAACCACAACCCCAAGGTAAGTCCACTAACCACAACCCCAAGGTAAGTCCACTAACCACAACCCCAAGTTAAGTACACTAACCACAACCCCAAGGTAAGTACACTAACCACAACCCCAGGTGAGTACACTAACCACAACCCCAGGTGAGTACACTAACCACAACCCCAAGGTAAGTACACTAACCACAACCCCAAGGTAAGTACACTAACCACAACCCCAAGGTAAGTCCACTAACCACAACCCCAAGGTAAGTATGCTAACCACAACCCCAAGGTAAGTCCACTAACCACAACCCCAGGGTAAGTACACTAACCACAACCCCAGGTGAGTACACTAACCACAACCCCAGGTGAGTTAACCACAATGGTGGAGGTCGTAACACTCTACAACCAAGGCTAGGGTCCTTACACTACTGAGAAGCCCCTCGCTGGGTCCCAAATGGTAACCTATTCCTATGTAGTGCACTACTGTTGACCAGGGCCCATAACCAACTCAGTGGCTTTGTGGTTAGAGTGTCCACTCTGAGATAGGTAGGTCCGTCTCTGCTTGGCACTCCACATTAAGGAGATATATTGGGGGTAAGGCCCTGCTATAGACTAGTGTCCTGTCCAAGGGGTTTTACAGTACATCAAGCTGCCTCACCATACAGAAACAGGAGATAGACTAGTGTCCTGTACATCAAGCTGCCTCACCATACAGAAACAGGAGATAGACTAGTGTCCTGTACATCAAGCTGCCTCACCATACAGAAACAATAGATAGACTAGTGTCCTGTACATCAAGTTGCCTCATCATACAGAAACAGGGGATAGACTAGTGTCCTGTCCAGAAGGTGTACTGTACATCAAGCTGCCTCACCATACAGAAACAGGAGATAGACTAGTGTCCTGTCCAGGGGGTGTACTGTACATCAAGCTGCCTCACCATACAGAAACAGGAGATATACTAGTGTACTGTCCAGGGGGTGTACTGTACATCAAGCTGCCTCACCATACAGAAACAGGAGATAGACTAGTGTCCTGTACATCAAGCTGCCTCACCATACAGAAACAGGAGATAGACTAGTGTCCTGTCCAGGGGGTGTACTGTACATCAAGCTGCCTCACCATACAGAAACAGGAGATAGACTAGTGTCCTGTCCAGGGGGTGTACTGTACATCAAGCTGCCTCACCATACAGAAACAGGAGATAGACTAGTGTCCTGTCCAGGGGGTGTACTGTACATCAAGCTGCCTCACCATACAGAAACAGGAGATAGACTAGTGTCCTGTCCATCAAGCTGCCTCACCATACAGAAACAGGAGATAGACTAGTGTCCTGTACATCAAGCTGCCTCACCCTACAGAAACAGGAGATAGACTAGTGTCCTGTCCAGGGGGTGTACTGGTACATCAAGCTGCCTCACCATACAGAAACAGGAGATAGACTAGTGTCCTGTCCAGGGGGTGTACTGGTACATCAAGCTGCCTCACCATACAGAAACAGGAGATAGACTAGTGTCCTGTCCAGGGGGTGTACTGTACATCAAGCTGCCTCACCATACAGAAACAGGAGATAGACTAGTGTCCTGTCCAGGGGGTGTACTGTACATCAAGCTGCCTCACCATACAGAAACAGGAGATAGACTAGTGTCCTGTCCAGGGGGTGTACTGGTACATCAAGCTGCCTCACCATACAGAAACAGGAGATAGACTAATGTCCTGTCCAGGGGGTGTACTGTACATCAAGCTGCCTCACCATACAGAAACAGGAGATAGACTAGTGTACTGTCCAGGGGGTGTACTGCACATCAAGCTGCCTCACCATACAGAAACAGGAGATAGACTAGTGTCCTGTACATCAAGCTGCCTCACCATACAGAAACAGGAGATAGACTAGTGTCCTGTACATCAAGCTGCCTCACCATACAGAAACAGGAGATAGACTAGTGTCCTGTCCAGGGGGTGTACTGTACATCAAGCTGCCTCACCATACAGAAACAGGAGATAGACTAGTGTCCTGTCCAGGGGGTGTACTGTACATCAAGCTGCCTCACCATACAGAAACAGGAGATAGACTAGTGTCCTGTCCAGGGGGTGTACTGTACATCAAGCTGCCTCACCATACAGAAACAGGAGATAGACTAGTGTCCTGTCCAGGGGGTGTACTGTACATCACCCTGAGTTGAAGTGAGCTTATTCCTTCAAGGTAGATGTGTTGCAGCAGCTTCATTAATAATGTAATGTAGTGTGTCTGTGAGAAACATATGGCTGTCCTGAACGTCCAGGGCACTTGGCATCCACACCTCTCAGAGAAATCTATCAAGATATTTATTTGGTGCAACACAAGAGAAATCAATGCTGCAAAGATACATCTCTTAATAGCGGTCCATTAACCTGCCTCAGAGGGGCTGTAGACAGAGCTGCCATGACGCTATGGAGGAATACAGAAGACTGGTATACACTGGATGTGTCTCAAATGACACCCTGTTCCCTATAAAGTGCACTACTTTAGACCAGAGCAACATAGGGCTGCCAAATAGAGCTCTGGCCAGTAGTGCACTACTACCTGTAAAATAGGGTGTAGGGTGAGATTTACTCCCAGAGAGGGCTGCTATGGAGGAGCAGAGAGGGCTGTTATGGAGGAGCAGAGAGGGCTGTTATGGAGGAGCAGAGAGGGCTGTTATGGAGGAGCAGAGAGGGCTGTTATGGAGGAGCAGAGAGGGCTGCTATGGAGGAGCAGAGAGGGCTGCTATGGAGGAGCAGAGAGGGCTGTTATGGAGGAGCAGAGAGGGCTGTTATGGAGGAGCAGAGAGGGCTGCTATGGAGGAGCAGAGAGGGCTGTTATGGAGGAGCAGAGAGAGCTGCTATGGAGGAGCAGAGAGGGCTGCTATGGAGGAGCAGAGAGGGCTGTTATGGAGGAGCAGAGAGGGCTGTTATGGAGGAGCAGAGAGGGCTGTTATGGAGGAGCAGAGAGGGCTGTTATGGAGGAGCAGAGAGGGCTGTTATGGAGGAGCAGAGAGGGCTGTTATGGAGGAGCAGAGAGGGCTGTTATGATGGAGCAGAGAGGGCTGTTATGGAGGAGCAGAGAGGGCTGTTATGGAGGAGCAGAGAGGGCTGTTATGATGGAGCAGAGAGGGCTGCTATGGAGGAGCAGAGAGGGCTGTTATGGAGGAGCAGAGAGGGCTGCTATGGAGGAGCAGAGAGGGCTGTTATGGAGGAGCAGAGAGGGCTGTTATGGAGGAGCAGAGAGGGCTGTTATGATGGAGCAGAGAGGGCTGCTATGGAGGAGCAGAGAGGGCTGTTATGGAGGAGCAGAGAGGGCTGCTATGGAGGAGCAGAGAGGGCTGTTATGGAGGAGCAGAGAGGGCTGTTATGGAGGAGCAGAGAGGGCTGTTATGGAGGAGCAGAGAGGGCTGTTATGGAGGAGCAGAGAGGGCTGTTATGGAGGAGCAGAGAGGGCTGTTATGGAGGAGCAGAGAGGGCTGTTATGGAGGAGCAGAGAGGGCTGTTATGGAGGAGCAGAGAGGGCTACTATGGAGGAGCAGAGAGAGCTGCTATGGAGGAGCAGAGAGGGCTGTTATGGAGGAGCAGAGAGGGCTGCTATGGAGGAGCAGAGGAAATCAGAAGCAGAGGCAGTTTTCAGAGGAATTGGAAAATCTGTTCTCAATGGCACCCTATTCCCTATTTAGTGCACAACTTGGGCCCTGGTCAAATCTATATAGGGACTATGGTGCCATTTGGGACTCTGCCAGAGAGTAGACAGAGGAGACCATTTTCACCAGGCTACAATGTGGGATGAACAGAGTCATGCTCCATTTTCAGCCAGCCCTGACAACTGCACTTTCAAATGACACCCGATACCCCGGCACTGCTAGGCTCTGCTAGGGACACACTGGAGAGAGGGGAGGAGGGGAGGAGGGAGGAGGGGAGCGAAGGAGGGGGGAGAGACAGACGCCAGCTTTGCACATCTCAATCCCACAGCAGTAGCTCAGTAACAGTGGTAGCAATGGTAGCTCCAGTAGTATCTATACTCACTCTCACAGTGTTAGCAGAGTTAAACTAAGGAGCCAGCCCAGGCCAGGGTGAGAGTTAGGCCATATTGTTGAGATAATACCCTCTACTCTGCATTGTCACAAATAAACAGGTGCTTTACATGTGTCTGTTTAGGGTTAGGGTCAGAGACAGGGCTACATAACACAAATAGACATGTACACTGTTCTAGCAGGGCTCTATCAGGGTTCTATCAGGGTTCTATCAGGGCTGTATCAGGGTTATAGCAGGGTTCTATCAAGGCTGTATTAGTGTTCTATCAGGGCTCTATCAGGCATCTATCAGGGCTCTATCAGGGCTGTATCAGGGTACTATCAGGACTGTATCAGGGTTCTATGAGGGCTCTATCGGGGTTCTATCAGGGTTCTATCAGGGTTATAGCAGGGTTCTATCAAGGCTGTATTAGTGTTCTATCAGGGCTCTATCAGGGCTCTATCAGGGTGCTATCAGGGCTCTATCAGGGTGCTATCAGGGCTCTATCAGGGTGCTATCAGGGCTCTATCAGGGTGCTATCAGGGCTCTATCAGGGTGCAATCAGGGTTCTATCAGGGTGCTATCAGGGTGCTATCAGGGTTCTATCAGGGCTCTATCAGGCATCTATCAGGGCTCTATCAGGGTTCTATCAGGGCTGTATCAGGGTACTATCAGGACTGTATCAGGGTTCTATGAGGGCTCTATCGGGGTTCTATCAGGGTTCTATCAGGGTTATAGCAGGGTTCTATCAAGGCTGTATTAGTGTTCTATCAGGGCTCTATCAGGGCTCTATCAGGGTGCTATCAGGGTTCTATCAGGGTGCTATCAGGGTTCTATCAGGGTGCTATCAGGGTTCTATCAGGGTGCTATCAGGGTTCTATCAGGGTGCTATCAGGGTTCTATCGGGGTTCTATCAGGGCTCTATCAGGGTGCTATCAGGGCTCTATCAGGGTGCTATCAGGGCTCTATCAGGGTGCTATCAGGGCTCTATCAGGGTGCTATCAGGGTTCTATCAGGGTGCTATCAGGGTTCTATCAGGGTGCTATCAGGGTTCTATCGGGGTTCTATCAGGGCTCTATCAGGGTGCTATCGGGGTTCTATCAGGGCTGTATCAGGGTACTATCAGGGCTGTATCAGGGTTCTATGAGGGCTCTATCAGGGTGCTATCAGGGTTATATCTTTATCAGGGTTCTATCAGGGCTGTATCAGGGTTCTATCAGGGCTGTATTAGAGTTCTATCAGGGCCCTAGCAGGACTCTATCAGGGCCCTAGCAGGGCTTCCAGACAGGAATAGAGTATAGGAATATACAGAATGTACCAACAGTTTTACTGTCTATTCCTATTGGTTAGTATGTTGTGTCTTAATGCCATTACGGTGATTTGAGCTGATAGAAAGAACGGTCCGTGCTTCAGCATTATGAGGGTTTGGGAAATAAAATGCTGACTGTTGAGTTCACTTTTATCTGCTTTGATAAACACCTGATAGACCATATATCTATGGGCTTGGCTACAGAAGTGGAGCAGTAGAGCAGTGGAGTCTAGCTGAAGCATGTTCTAGCTGGTCAAAGCCTCACGTGGAAACAGTGGAAAACATTCATATATATTAACCCCTTGACGGATGACTGGGGCCGGAGAGAGAGGGAGGGAGAGAAGAGAGAGAGGGGGGGACGAAGGAACAAGAGAACAAGAGAAGGAAGGAGAGAATGAGAGAGAGCAGGAGAGGCAGATTTCCCTGTTGGTGTGTGTTAATTAGTACAGAGCAGATAAAGGCTGAGCCTGCTGCAGCTTGTCAGTGTGTGACCTGTTGAGACGGGATGGGATGGGATTACATCTCCAGCTGCTCACTCTCTAAACTCCACACACACACACACTTCCTGTCCCACCACACCCCACCCCTCGTTGCAGCCTTTATAAAGGCATGGCGTTATACGTCATTAAAGGGGATAAGCGTCATTAAAGGATAGGCTAATAAAACTTAAGGATAGGCTAGGATCCCAGCTCAGTGTGTCAGTCGTATTACTAATCATAACGTGGAACTGGGACTGTCTGTGGAAACGTCCTGGAATAAAATGAGGAATACTTCCGGAACAGATCCTTCAGGAAACAACATGATCTATGAGCAATTGTTTTGCAATAGGGGAATGATCTGTAAGGGCTTGAGACAAGTGAAAGTTAAGAACACATCATAGAAATGGTAGAAAACAGTACCATGCATCCAGTATGAGGGATGGGGTGAGAGAGGACAGAGTGGTAAACCAACACCCATCCCATGTGTTGTCTAATTAAACCTATTGAGTTACACTTAAACTGTATGTGTGTAATACTTTGGCATACTGGCCCCTCTTGTGAAGCCCAGCACTTGCTATTGTCATGCAGGGAAACCGGGTCCGACCCTTTTTTGACACACACACACACGCACGCACGCACGCACGCACGCACGCACGCACGCACACACACACACACACACACCTCCAGCTGGGTTGACACCTGGTCAGTGGTAGACATTCCTAAAGACAGGAACCTTAATCCTCAGATTAGCCCAGTGTCCAGTCTGTCTGTCAATCAGCCTGAGAATACTGGGGGAGGCTGTACCACTACCATACCCAAGCAACACTGGGACTACTACTCACTACTACTCACTATGGAGCAGTCACAGGCCTCTTTAGACTCACCTAGCAACACGCTATATATCTAAAGTACTATGGAGCAGTCACAGAACTGTTTAGACTCACCTAGCAACACGCTATATATCTAAAGTACTATGGAGCAGTCACAGGCCTGTTTAGACTCACCTAGCAACACGCTATATACCTAAAGTACTATGGAGCAGTCACAGGCCTGTTTAGACTCACCTAGCAACACGCTACATACCTTAAGTACTATGGAGCAGTCACAGGTTTCTTTAGACTCACCTAGCAACACGCTATATACCTAAAGTACTATGGAGCAGTCACAGGCCTGTTTAGACTCACCTAGCAACACGCTATATACCTAAAGTACTATGGAACAGTCACAGGCCTGTTTAGACTCACCTAGCAACACACTATATACCTAAAGTACTATGGAGCAGTCACAGAACTGTTTAGACTCACCTAGCAACACGCTATATACCTAAAGTACTATGGAGCAGTCACAGGCCTGTTTAGACTCACCTAGCAACACGCTATATACCTAAAGTACTATGGAGCAGTCACAGGCCTGTTTAGACTCACCTAGCAACACACTATATACCTAAAGTACTATGGAGCAGTCACAGGCCTGTTTAGACTCACCTAGCAACACACTATATACCTAAAGTACTATGGAGCAGTCACAGGCCTCTTTAGACTCACCTAGCAACACGCTACATACCTAAAGTACTATGGAGCAGTCACAGGCCTGTTTAGACTCACCTAGCAACACGCTATATACCTAAAGTACTATGGAACAGTCACAGGCCTGTTTAGACTCACCTAGCAACACGCTATATACCTAAAGTACTATGGAGCAGTCACAGGCCTGTTTAGACTCACCTAGCAATACGCTATATACCTAAAGTACTATGGAGCAGTCACAGGCCTCTTTAGACTCACCTAGCAACACGCTATATACCTAAAGTACTATGGAGCAGTCACAGGTCTCTTTAGACTCACCTAGCAACACGCTATATACCTAAAGTACTATGGAGCAGTCACAGGTCTCTTTAGACTCACCTAGCAACACGCTATATACCTAAAGTACTATGGAGCAGTCACAGGTCTCTTTAGACTCACCTAGCAACACACTATATACCTAAAGTACTATGGAGCAGTCACAGGTCTCTTTACACTCACCTAGCAACACGCTATATACCTAAAGTACTATGGAGCAGTCACAGGTCTCTTTAGACTCACCTAGCAACACGCTATATACCTAAAGTACTATGGAGCAGTCACAGGTCTCTTTAGACTCACCTAGCAACACACTATATACCTAAAGTACTATGGAGCAGTCACAGGCCTGTTTAGACTCACCTAGCAACACGCTATATACCTAAAGTACTATGGAGCAGTCACAGGTCTCTTTAGACTCACCTAGCAACACACTATATACCTAAAGTACTATGGAGCAGTCACAGGTCTCTTTAGACTCACCTAGCAACACGCTATATACCTAAAGTACTATGGAGCAGTCACAGGTCTCTTTAGACTCACCTAGCAACACACTATATACCTAAAGTACTATGGAGCAGTCACAGGTCTCTTTAGACTCACCTAGGAACACGCTATATACCTAAAGTACATTTATTCTAATTTCCTCATCCTTGCATGAAGGACCCAGAAGCCTAGAAGGGAACGTAGAATGCTATAGCACATGAAGCTAACGCATCCTCTGTGGTGGGCAGAAATGTAAGTACTAGACACTGGGGGAGTGGAATTACAGAACAGGGGTATAAGCAGTAGATCTACCGTTGTTGTTAAAGGAAACCAGTTAATGTGGATTCTTTGGGAGAACATTCCCATGCTCTCAGGGTCCCCATATAAAATAATAGATACCAAATACCGTCCTCTCTTCTAAACATCCTCACAGCTTCAGACAGGCAGAGAGAGAGAAACTATTTACAGCTCTGATATGGTTCTGCTGAGAGCTGGTGTTTTCCTGTTGGTCTGTAGTAGAGGCTGTGCCAGTGAAAGTCCTGGGATAAACAGCTTTTCTCTTAAACCCTTGATAGCCCCACAACTCACAGGGCTAGCAGGTTATACAGGAAGGTTAGGCTAAGGTGTGGGACTGGAGCTGGGGCTGAGGTGTGTGGCTAGGCTGGGGCTGAGGTATGGGGCTGGGGCTGAGGTATGGGGCTAGGCTGGGGCTGAGGTATGGGGCTGAGGTATGAGGCTGGGGCTGAGGTGTGTGGCTAGGCTGGGGCTGAGGTATGAGGCGTGGCTGGGGCTGGGGCTGAGGTATGAGGCTAGATTGGGGCTGAGGTATGAGGCTAGACTGGGGCTGAGGTGTGTGGCTAGGCTGGGGCTGATGTATGAGGCTGGGGCTGAGGTATGAGGCTGGCGCTGAGGTATGAGGCTAGACTGGGGCTGAGGTATGAGGCTAGGCTGGGGCTGAGGTATGAGGCTGGCGCTGAGGTATGAGGCTAGGCTGGGGCTGAGGTATGAGGCTGGCGCTGAGGTATGTGGCTAGGCTGAGTATGAGGTTTGGGGCTAGGCTGAGTATGAGGTTTGGGGCTAGGCTGGGGCTTAGGTATGGCTGACGTATCCGACAGGGGATAAAGCTGGAGGTGGACTGAGAGAGGCCCAGGGACTAAGAGCTTTCTCCATTTCAGGGCTTGTGAATGCCACCCCACAACTGTCTGGGCATGCATATCTGTGGGGGTGGGGGTGGGGTGGGGGGGGGGCTGTGTCCGGTTGGTCAGTCTGAGAATGTTGAACCATTACCACCCGAAGTGCCGCTGACGCTCCTCCACACAACTGCTGTCCAGTCAGCACATCTCCACAACACCTGTCTGAATACCCCCCCCCCCCCCCCCCCCCCGTGTGTATGTGTGTGTGAATTGTGTATGTGTGTCTCTCTCTCTTTCCCCATGGCCCCACACACAGACACAGGAATAGATAACCCCCAAAGAGCGTGTGAGCAGAACGAACACATGCACACACACTCACACACATACGTACATCTTGCGGAAGCTCAGAAAATAGATTTACTCTGAGAAACAACCAACCAATTATCGCCCCCAATAATAAAGCCATTGAACCTCAAGAGCAGTATATTGAACACTTCTCCATAAATCTATAACCTCTATAACACTTCTCCATCCATCTATAACCTCTATAACACTTCTCCATAAATCTATAACCTCTTTAACACTTCTCCATCCATCTATAACCTCTATAACACTTATCCATGCATCTATAACCTCTATAACACTTCTCCATGCATCTATAACCTCTATAACACTTCTCCATCCATCTATAACCTCTATAACACTGCTCCATGCATCTATAACCTCTATAACACTTCTCCATGCATCTATAACCTCTATAACACTTATCCATGCATCTATAACCTCTATAACACTTATCCATGCATCTATAACCTCTATAACACTTATCCATGCATCTATAACCTCTATAACACTTATCCATGCATCTATAACCTCTATAACACTTATCCATGCATCTATAACCTCTATAACACTTATCCATGCATCTATAACCTCTATAACACTTATTCATGCATCTATAACCTCTATAACACTTATCCATGCATCTATAACCGCTATAACACTTCTCCATGCATCTATAACCTCTATAACACTTCTCCATAAATCTATAACCTCTATAACACTTCTCCATCCATCTATAACCTCTTTAACACTTATCCATGCATCTATAACCTCTATAACACTTCTCCATCCATCTATAACCTCTATAACACATCTCCATGCATCTATAACCTCTATAACACTTCTCCATGCATCTATAACCTCTATAACACTTCTCCATGCATCTATAACCTCTATAACACTTCTCCATGCATCTATAACCTCTATAACACTACTCCATGCATCTATAACCTCTATAACACTTATCCATGCATCTATAACCTCTATAACACTTATCCATGCATCTATAACCTCTATCCGGTTGGTAACCTTCCTACTTCCGGCGCCGAAAAGAGATGGCTGCCTCGCTTCGTGTTCCTTGGAAAATATGCAGTATTTTGTTTTTTTACGTGTTATTTCTTACATCGGTACCCCGGGTAATCTTAGGTTTCATTACATACAGTCGGGAGGAACTACTGAACATACGATTAACGTCAACTCATCATCGTTCCTACCAGGAATATGACTTTCCCGAAACGGATCCAGTGTTTTGCCTTCCACACAATACAATGGATCTGATCCCAGCCGGCGACCCTGTGCGACGCCGAAAAAGGGGAAAACGTGGCGGTCTCGTGGTCAGGCTTCGGAGACGGGCACATCGCGCTCCACTCCCTAGCATACTACTCGCCAATGTCCAGTCTCTTGACAATAAGGTTGATGAAATCCGAGCACGGGTAGCATTCCAGAGAGACATCAGGGATTGCAACGTGCTCTGCTTCACGGAAACATGGCTAACTCAAGGGACGCTAACGGAGTCGGTGCAGCCAGCTGGTTTCTTCATGCATCGCGCCGACAGAAACAAACATCTTTCCGGTAAGAAGAGGGGCGGGGGGGTATGCCTTATGATTAACGAGAAGTGGTGTGATCATCATAACAACACACAAGAACTCAAGTCGTTCTGTTCACCTGATCTAGAACTCCTCACAATCAAATGTCGACCGCATTATCTACCAAGGGAATTCTCGTCAATCATAATCACAGCCGTATACATTCCCCCCCAAGCAGACACATCGATGGCCCTGAACGAACTTTATCTGACTCTTTGTAAACTGGAAACCACACACCCTGAGGCTGCATTCATCGTAGCTGGGGATTTTAACAAGGCTAATCTAAAAACAAAACTCCCTAAATTCTATCAGCATATCGATTGTGCTACCAGGGCTGGAAAAACACTAGACCATTGTTATACTAATTTCCGCGACGCTTATAAGGCCCTCCCCCGCCCCCCTTTCGGAAAAGCTGACCACGACTCCATTTTGTTGATTCCAGCCTACAAACAAAAACTCAAACAACAAGCTCCCGCGCTCAGGTCTGTTCAACGCTGGTCCGACCAATCTGAATCCACGCTTCAAGACTGCTTCGATCACGCGGATTGGAATATGTTCCGCATCGCGTCCAACAACAATATTGACGAATATGCTGATTCGGTGAGCGAGTTCATTAGGAAGTGCATTGACGATGTCGTACCCACAGCAACGATAAAAACATTCCCAAACCAGAAACCGTGGATTGACGGCAGCATTCGCGTGAAACTGAAAGCGCGAACCACTGCTTTTAACCAGGGCAAGGTGACCGGAAGCATGACCGAATACAAACAGTGTAGCTATTCTCTCCGCAAGGCAATCAAACAGGCTAAGTCTCAGTACAGAGACAAAATCGAGTCGAAATTCAACAGCTCAGACACAAGAGGTATGTGGCAGGGTCTACAGTCAATCACGGATTACAAAAAGAAAACCAGCCCCGTCGAGGACCAGGATGTCTTGCTCCCAGACAGGCTAAACAACTTTTTTGCCCGCTTTGAGGACAATACAGTGCCACTGACACGGCCCCCTACCAAAACCTGCGGGCTCTCCTTCACTGCAGCCGAGGTGAGTAAAACATTTAAACGTGTTAACCCTCGCAAGGCTGCAGGCCCAGACGGCATTCCCAGCCGCGTCCTCAGAGCATGCGCAGACCAGCTGGCTGGTGTGTTTACGGACATATTCAATCAATCCTTATCCCAGTCTGCTGTTCCCACATGCTTCAAGAGGGCCACCATTGTTCCTGTTCCCAAGAAAGCTAAGGTAACTGAGCTAAACGACTACCGCCCCGTAGCACTCACTTCCGTCATCATGAAGTGCTTTGAGAGACTAGTCAAGGACCATATCACCTCCACCCTACCGGACACCCTAGACCCACTCCAATTTGCTTACCGACCCAATAGGTCCACAGACGACGCAATCGCAACCACACTGCACACTGCCCTAACCCATCTGGACAAGAGGAATACCCATGTGAGAATGCTGTTCATCGATTACAGCTCAGCATTTAACACCATAGTACCCTCCAAACTCGTCATCAAGCTCGAGACCCTGGGTCTCGACCCCGCCCTGTGCAACTGGGTCCTGGACTTCCTGACGGGCCGCCCCCAGGTGGTGAGGGTAGGTAACAACATCTCCTCCCCGCTGATCCTCAACACTGGGGCCCCACAAGGGTGCGTTCTGAGCCCTCTCCTGTACTCCCTGTTCACCCACGACTGCGTGGCCATGCACGCCTCCAACTCAATCATCAAGTTTGCGGATGACACTACAGTGGTAGGCTTGATCACCAACAACGACGAGACGGCCTACAGGGAGGAGGTGAGGGCCCTCGGAGTGTGGTGTCAGGAAAATAACCTCATACTCAACGTCAACAAAACAAAGGAGATGATTGTGGACTTCAGGAAACAGCAGAGGGAGCACCCCCCTATCCACATCGACGGGTCAGTAGTGGAGAAGGTGGAAAGTTTTAAGTTCCTCGGTGTACACATCACGGACAAACTGAACTGGTCCACCCACACAGACAGCGTTGTGAAGAAGGCGCAGCAGCGCCTCTTCAACCTCAGGAGGCTGAAGAAATTCGGCTTGTCACCAAAAGCACTCACAAACTTCTACAGATGCACAATCGAGAGCATCCTGTCGGGCTGTATCACCGCCTGGTACGGCAACTGCTCCGCCCACAACCGTAAGGCTCTCCAGAGGGTAGTGAGGTCTGCAGAACGCATCACCAGGGGCAAACTACCTGCCCTCCAGGACACCTACACCACCCGATGTCACAGGAAGGCCATAAAGATCATCAAGGACAACAACCACCCAAGCCACTGCCTGTTCACCCCGCTATCATCCAGAAGGCGAGGTCAGTACAGGTGCATCAAAGCAGGGACCGAGAGACTGAAAAACAGCTTCTATCTCAAGGCCATCAGACTGTTAAACAGCCACCACTAACATTTAGCGGCCGCTGCCAACATACTGACCCAACTCCAGCCACTTTAAAAATGGGAATTGATGGAAATTATGTAAAAATGTACCACTAGCCACTTTAAGCAATGCCACTTAATACAATGTTTACATACCCTACATTACCCATCTCATATGTATATATACTGTACTCTATATCATCTACTGCATCTTGCCATCTTTATGCAATACATGTACCACTAGCCACTTTAAACTATGCCACTTATGTTTACATACCCTACAGTACTCATCTCATATGTATATACCGTACTCTATACCATCTACTGCATCTGCCATGCCGTTCTGTACCACCACTCATTCATATATCTTTATGTACATATTCTTTATCCCTTTACACTTGTGTGTGTGTGTAAGGTAGTAGTGTGGAATTGTTAGGTTAGATTACTGTTGGTTATTACTGCATTGTCGGAACTAGAAGCACAAGCATTTCGCTACACTCGCATTAACATCTGCTAACCATGTGTATGTGACTAATAAAATTTGATTTGATTTGATTTATAACACTGCTCCATGCATCTATAACCTCTATAACACTTCTCCATGCATCTATAACCTCTATAACACTACTCCATGCATCTATAACCTCTATAACACTTATCCATGCATCTATAACCTCTATAACACTTATCCATGCATCTATAACCTCTATAGCACTTCTCCATCCATCTATAACCTCTAGAACACGTTTTCATACATCTATAACCCATATAACACTACTCCATGCATCTATAACCTCTATAACACTTCTCCATGCATCTATAACCTCTATAACACTGCTCCATGCATCTATAACCTCTATAACACTACTCCATGCATCTATAACCTCTATAACACTTCTCCATGCATCTATAACCTCTATAACACTGCTCCATGCATCTATAACCTCTAGAACACTACTCCATGCATCTATAACCTCTATAACACTGCTCCATGCATCTATAACCTCTAGAACACTTATCCATGCATCTATAACCTCTATAACACTGCTCCATGCATCTATAACCTCTAGAACACTTATCCATGCATCTATAACCTCTATAACACTACTCCATGCATCTATAACCTCTATAACACTTCTCCATGCATCTATAACCCCTAGAACACTTATCCATGCATCTATAACCTCTATAGCACTTCTCCATCCATCTATAACCTCTAGAACACGTTTTCATACATCTATAACCCATATAACACTTCTCCATAAATCTATAACCTCTTTAACACTTCTCCATCCATCTATAACCTCTTTAACACTTATCCATGCATCTATAACCTCTATAACACTTCTCCATGCATCTATAACCTCTATAACACTTCTCCATAAATATATAACCTCTTTAACACTTCTCCATCCATCTATAACCTCTATAACACTTCTCCATGCATCTATAACCTCTATAACACTTCTCCATGCATCTATAACCTCTATAACACTTCTCCATCCATCTATAACTTCTATAACACTTCTCCATGCATCTATAACCTCTATAACACTTCTCCATGCATCTATAACCTCTATTACACTACTCCATGCATCTATAACCTCTATAACACTTCTCCATGCATCTATAACCTCTATAACACTTCTCCATCCATCTATAACCTCTATAACACTTCTCCATGCATCTATAACCTATATAACACTGCTCCATGCATCTATAACCTCTATAACACTTATCCATGCATCTATAACCTCTATAACACTTATCCATGCATCTATAACCTCTATAACACTTATCCATGCATCTATAACCTCTATCCGGTTGGTAACCTTCCTACTTCCGGCGCCGAAAAGAGATGGCTGCCTCGCTTCGTGTTCCTTGGAAAATATGCAGTATTTTGTTTTTTTACGTGTTATTTCTTACATCGGTACCCCGGGTAATCTTAGGTTTCATTACATACAGTCGGGAGGAACTACTGAACATACGATTAACGTCAACTCATCATCGTTCCTACCAGGAATATGACTTTCCCGAAACGGATCCAGTGTTTTGCCTTCCACACAATACAATGGATCTGATCCCAGCCGGCGACCCTGTGCGACGCCGAAAAAGGGGAAAACGTGGCGGTCTCGTGGTCAGGCTTCGGAGACGGGCACATCGCGCTCCACTCCCTAGCATACTACTCGCCAATGTCCAGTCTCTTGACAATAAGGTTGATGAAATCCGAGCACGGGTAGCATTCCAGAGAGACATCAGGGATTGCAACGTGCTCTGCTTCACGGAAACATGGCTAACTCAAGGGACGCTAACGGAGTCGGTGCAGCCAGCTGGTTTCTTCATGCATCGCGCCGACAGAAACAAACATCTTTCCGGTAAGAAGAGGGGCGGGGGGGTATGCCTTATGATTAACGAGAAGTGGTGTGATCATCATAACAACACACAAGAACTCAAGTCGTTCTGTTCACCTGATCTAGAACTCCTCACAATCAAATGTCGACCGCATTATCTACCAAGGGAATTCTCGTCAATCATAATCACAGCCGTATACATTCCCCCCCAAGCAGACACATCGATGGCCCTGAACGAACTTTATCTGACTCTTTGTAAACTGGAAACCACACACCCTGAGGCTGCATTCATCGTAGCTGGGGATTTTAACAAGGCTAATCTAAAAACAAAACTCCCTAAATTCTATCAGCATATCGATTGTGCTACCAGGGCTGGAAAAACACTAGACCATTGTTATACTAATTTCCGCGACGCTTATAAGGCCCTCCCCCGCCCCCCTTTCGGAAAAGCTGACCACGACTCCATTTTGTTGATTCCAGCCTACAAACAAAAACTCAAACAACAAGCTCCCGCGCTCAGGTCTGTTCAACGCTGGTCCGACCAATCTGAATCCACGCTTCAAGACTGCTTCGATCACGCGGATTGGAATATGTTCCGCATCGCGTCCAACAACAATATTGACGAATATGCTGATTCGGTGAGCGAGTTCATTAGGAAGTGCATTGACGATGTCGTACCCACAGCAACGATAAAAACATTCCCAAACCAGAAACCGTGGATTGACGGCAGCATTCGCGTGAAACTGAAAGCGCGAACCACTGCTTTTAACCAGGGCAAGGTGACCGGAAGCATGACCGAATACAAACAGTGTAGCTATTCTCTCCGCAAGGCAATCAAACAGGCTAAGTCTCAGTACAGAGACAAAATCGAGTCGAAATTCAACAGCTCAGACACAAGAGGTATGTGGCAGGGTCTACAGTCAATCACGGATTACAAAAAGAAAACCAGCCCCGTCGAGGACCAGGATGTCTTGCTCCCAGACAGGCTAAACAACTTTTTTGCCCGCTTTGAGGACAATACAGTGCCACTGACACGGCCCCCTACCAAAACCTGCGGGCTCTCCTTCACTGCAGCCGAGGTGAGTAAAACATTTAAACGTGTTAACCCTCGCAAGGCTGCAGGCCCAGACGGCATTCCCAGCCGCGTCCTCAGAGCATGCGCAGACCAGCTGGCTGGTGTGTTTACGGACATATTCAATCAATCCTTATCCCAGTCTGCTGTTCCCACATGCTTCAAGAGGGCCACCATTGTTCCTGTTCCCAAGAAAGCTAAGGTAACTGAGCTAAACGACTACCGCCCCGTAGCACTCACTTCCGTCATCATGAAGTGCTTTGAGAGACTAGTCAAGGACCATATCACCTCCACCCTACCGGACACCCTAGACCCACTCCAATTTGCTTACCGACCCAATAGGTCCACAGACGACGCAATCGCAACCACACTGCACACTGCCCTAACCCATCTGGACAAGAGGAATACCCATGTGAGAATGCTGTTCATCGATTACAGCTCAGCATTTAACACCATAGTACCCTCCAAACTCGTCATCAAGCTCGAGACCCTGGGTCTCGACCCCGCCCTGTGCAACTGGGTCCTGGACTTCCTGACGGGCCGCCCCCAGGTGGTGAGGGTAGGTAACAACATCTCCTCCCCGCTGATCCTCAACACTGGGGCCCCACAAGGGTGCGTTCTGAGCCCTCTCCTGTACTCCCTGTTCACCCACGACTGCGTGGCCATGCACGCCTCCAACTCAATCATCAAGTTTGCGGATGACACTACAGTGGTAGGCTTGATCACCAACAACGACGAGACGGCCTACAGGGAGGAGGTGAGGGCCCTCGGAGTGTGGTGTCAGGAAAATAACCTCATACTCAACGTCAACAAAACAAAGGAGATGATTGTGGACTTCAGGAAACAGCAGAGGGAGCACCCCCCTATCCACATCGACGGGTCAGTAGTGGAGAAGGTGGAAAGTTTTAAGTTCCTCGGTGTACACATCACGGACAAACTGAACTGGTCCACCCACACAGACAGCGTTGTGAAGAAGGCGCAGCAGCGCCTCTTCAACCTCAGGAGGCTGAAGAAATTCGGCTTGTCACCAAAAGCACTCACAAACTTCTACAGATGCACAATCGAGAGCATCCTGTCGGGCTGTATCACCGCCTGGTACGGCAACTGCTCCGCCCACAACCGTAAGGCTCTCCAGAGGGTAGTGAGGTCTGCAGAACGCATCACCAGGGGCAAACTACCTGCCCTCCAGGACACCTACACCACCCGATGTCACAGGAAGGCCATAAAGATCATCAAGGACAACAACCACCCAAGCCACTGCCTGTTCACCCCGCTATCATCCAGAAGGCGAGGTCAGTACAGGTGCATCAAAGCAGGGACCGAGAGACTGAAAAACAGCTTCTATCTCAAGGCCATCAGACTGTTAAACAGCCACCACTAACATTTAGCGGCCGCTGCCAACATACTGACCCAACTCCAGCCACTTTAAAAATGGGAATTGATGGAAATTATGTAAAAATGTACCACTAGCCACTTTAAGCAATGCCACTTAATACAATGTTTACATACCCTACATTACCCATCTCATATGTATATATACTGTACTCTATATCATCTACTGCATCTTGCCATCTTTATGCAATACATGTACCACTAGCCACTTTAAACTATGCCACTTATGTTTACATACCCTACAGTACTCATCTCATATGTATATACCGTACGCTATACCATCTACTGCATCTGCCATGCCGTTCTGTACCACCACTCATTCATATATCTTTATGTACATATTCTTTATCCCTTTACACTTGTGTGTGTGTGTAAGGTAGTAGTGTGGAATTGTTAGGTTAGATTACTGTTGGTTATTACTGCATTGTCGGAACTAGAAGCACAAGCATTTCGCTACACTCGCATTAACATCTGCTAACCATGTGTATGTGACTAATAAAATTTGATTTGATTTGATTTATAACACTGCTCCATGCATCTATAACCTCTATAACACTTCTCCATGCATCTATAACCTCTATAACACTACTCCATGCATCTATAACCTCTATAACACTTATCCATGCATCTATAACCTCTATAACACTTATCCATGCATCTATAACCTCTATAGCACTTCTCCATCCATCTATAACCTCTAGAACACGTTTTCATACATCTATAACCCATATAACACTACTCCATGCATCTATAACCTCTATAACACTTCTCCATGCATCTATAACCTCTATAACACTGCTCCATGCATCTATAACCTCTATAACACTACTCCATGCATCTATAACCTCTATAACACTTCTCCATGCATCTATAACCTCTATAACACTGCTCCATGCATCTATAACCTCTAGAACACTACTCCATGCATCTATAACCTCTATAACACTGCTCCATGCATCTATAACCTCTAGAACACTTATCCATGCATCTATAACCTCTATAACACTGCTCCATGCATCTATAACCTCTAGAACACTTATCCATGCATCTATAACCTCTATAACACTACTCCATGCATCTATAACCTCTATAACACTTCTCCATGCATCTATAACCCCTAGAACACTTATCCATGCATCTATAACCTCTATAGCACTTCTCCATCCATCTATAACCTCTAGAACACGTTTTCATACATCTATAACCCATATAACACTTCTCCATAAATCTATAACCTCTTTAACACTTCTCCATCCATCTATAACCTCTTTAACACTTATCCATGCATCTATAACCTCTATAACACTTCTCCATGCATCTATAACCTCTATAACACTTCTCCATAAATATATAACCTCTTTAACACTTCTCCATCCATCTATAACCTCTATAACACTTCTCCATGCATCTATAACCTCTATAACACTTCTCCATGCATCTATAACCTCTATAACACTTCTCCATCCATCTATAACTTCTATAACACTTCTCCATGCATCTATAACCTCTATAACACTTCTCCATGCATCTATAACCTCTATTACACTACTCCATGCATCTATAACCTCTATAACACTTCTCCATGCATCTATAACCTCTATAACACTTCTCCATCCATCTATAACCTCTATAACACTTCTCCATGCATCTATAACCTATATAACACTGCTCCATGCATCTATAACCTCTATAACACTTATCCATGCATCTATAACCTCTATAACACTGCTCCATGCATCTATAACCTCTATAACACCTCTCCATGCATCTATAACCTCTATAACACTAATCCATGCATCTATAACCTCTATAACACTTCTCCATGCATCTATAACCTCTATAACACTTATCCATGCATCTATAACCTCTATAACACTACTCCATGCATCTATAACCTCTATAACACTTATCCATGCATATATAACCTCTATAACACTGCTCCATGCATCTATAACCTCTATAACACTTCTCCATGCATCTATAACCTCTATAACACTACTCCATGCATCTATAACCTCTATAACACTTATCCATGCATCTATAACCTCTATAACACTTATCCATGCATCTATAACCTCTATAACACTACTCCATGCATCTATAACCTCTATAACACTTATCCATGCATCTATAACCTCTATAACACTGCTCCATGCATCTATAACCTCTATAACACTTCTCCATGCATCTATAACCTCTATAACACTACTCCATGCATCTATAACCTCTATAACACTTATCCATGCATCTATAACCTCTATAACACTTATCCATGCATCTATAACCTCTATAGCACTTCTCCATCCATCTATAACCTCTATAACACTTATCCATGCATCTATAACCTCTATAACACTGCTCCATGCATCTATAACCTCTATAACACTTCTCCATGCATCTATAACCCATATAACACTACTCCATGCATCTATAACCTCTATAACACTTCTCCATGCATCTATAACCTCTATAACACTACTCCATGCATCTATAACCCATATAACACTACTCCATGCATCTATAACCTCTATAACACTTCTCCATGCATCTATAACCTCTATAACACTGCTCCATGCATCTATAACCTCTATAACACTACTCCATGCATCTATAACCTCTATAACACTTCTCCATGCATTTATAACCTCTATAACACTGCTCCATGCATCTATAACCTCTAGAACACTACTCCATGCATCTATAACCTCTATAACACTGCTCCATGCATCTATAACCTCTATAACACTACTCCATGCATCTATAACCCATATAACACTTCTCCATGCATCTATAACCTCTATAACACTTTTCCATGCATCTATAACCTCTTTAACACTTCTCCATGCATCTAGAAGCTCTAGAACACGTTTCCATGCATCTATAACCTCTAGAACCCAATCACCATATCATGAAGGCTATGTTAACGCACACACACAGACACACACTGCCCTTCACTTCGTTAGGCCATGGATCCCGTTAAAGGTTCTTGTTAAGTCTATCATCATAACTCTTGTTATGATGGTTCTAAACCAAACAACCCACCACTCAGGTCAGAAGAGGCCTTCACACCTTTCTATTAAACTTAGGCAGCCCAATTCTTGGGAAATAATTATTATTGGGAAAAGATCTGATCTGATTGGTCAAAATACCAATTAGTGGCAAAATATCAGAAGTTGTCTACCTGTGTAGAGAGACCTGAGGGGTGAGCTGTTTGGTTTAGAACTGTCATTACAGGAGTTATGATGATAGACTTAACAAGAACCTTTAACAGGATCGATGGACTAAAGAAGCAAAGGGCAGTGTGTGTGTGTGTGTCTGTGTTAATGTGTGTGTGTGTGTGTGTGTGTGTGTGTGTGTGTGTGTGTGTGTGTGTGTGTGTGTGTGTGTGTGTGTGTGTGTGTGTGTGTGTGTGTGTGTGTGTGTGTGTGTGTGTGTGTGTGTGTGTGTGTGTGTGTGTGTGTGTGTGTGTGTGTGTGTGTGCATGTGTGTGTGTCTGTGTTAATGTGTGCGTGCGTGTGTGTGTGTGTGTGTGGGAGGAAACACTCATTATCATTTGCTATAATAATGAACCTCTCCTCCTTCATAATGATAATAATGAACCAACAGCCACACAGCCAGAAGGCCTTGTAGGTCAGAGGAGAGTAAACAACATTATCTAACAGTGTCAAGGTCACAGAACAGGGGATATTATGAGATGTGTTTGGAGTTGTTTATCCTAGTCTAAGACAGAGGCCTCATTTGAAAACATTTCAACATTCAAAGCATCAACCTCCATGAACACTAAACAGTAGAAACGCCCCTGTGAGGGCTAATGTTGGGCAGCAGACGTCAACATTATGATAGGAGCTGGAGGGATCAATACATCATGAGCTCAGAATGTCATCTACTTTCCTCAATCAACAGCTGTGTGTGTGTGTGTGTGTGTGTGTGTGTGTGTGTGTGTGTGTGTGTGTGTGTGTGTGTGTGTGTGTGTGTGTGTGTGTGTGTGTGTGTGTGCGTGCGTGCGTGCGTGCGTGCGTGCGTGCGTGCGTGCGTGCGTGCGTGCGTGCGTGCGTGCGTGCGTGCGTGCGTGCGTGCGTGCGTGCACTGTCACGAGTCAGCCAGTCGCTGGTCTATGAATATGATTATGTATCCCATTCTGGGCAGAACAACTATAATAACCACAATCATCAGCTGTCACAGATTACATTCTACCTTTACAGACCGTTCCACTGTTGTCACATTGTGACAGTCATCTGGTTCATCACATTACAGCAGACTGGCTGTAATGCTCATTTCCTGGTCATTTATGGAATATACTATATAAACCCAGATATAACTAAACAGGTTAGTTATGGAATATACTATATAAACCCAGAAATAACTAAACAGGTTAGTTATGGAATATACTATATAAACCCAGATATAACTAAACAGGTTAGTTATGGAATATACTATATAAACCCAGATATAACTAAACAGGTTAGTTATGGAATATACTATATAAACCCAGCCAATTTTGACTTTGCAGCTGGCCTATTTGAGGGGAAATGGCTCAGTTCTGCCTCCAGTACAAGACTCATGACAATAAAGGGCAACCTTTATTCAGGCAGGCAGGAGGCTTGCCCCTTTCAAATCCGACTGTGGAATGTCCTTCTTCACTCGGCTACAACATTTACACTGAAACATTTGAACTCTACTGATTTCCTGCTTATTCGGGTGGATATACGAGACTTAACATCCACTGTAAAGTGCTATTAACGTGACTTCAAAACGCGTGTCTGTGTGTGTGGCTATCACGATTTGTTTGTTAATCACCTAACCCCCTGGGCGCAGATGTCAATTCAATGTTTATTCCAGGTTGGTTCAACGTCATTTCAATGAAGTGACGTGGAAACAACGTTGATTCAGCCGGTGTTCCCGGTGGGAAGGCACTCGCAGAAGACGGAAGTACATGCGTGTGATGCATGCAAACTAACGGAATTTTGCATTTCGTTGCACCTTTAATTAATACCTGCTGTAAACGAATACCTTTTTTTATATATATATTTAAAGTCAGGCAGGTGTTTGGCGCATGTGCCAGGTGATCTCAAAGGCAGTACCAGTGTTTTGAAAAGTCGGTTTTATTATAACAATGTTTTTCTCAAATTTCGACCTGAATAAGGACCAACTGTACAGACAACCGGTCGAGTAAGTTCAAATGTCATTTTATTCAACATTCTGGCTTGTAAGGAAACCTTCCTGGTTTTTGCAGTGCTTTAATTCAGGCTGTGTTAGCAGAAAGCTGGTATCACAGTCTGATTCATTATGCAAGCAGGAGGCAAACTATATTGTGCAAAAGTGCTTTTATTAACAAAATCATGGTAGTGATGATGATAGCAGTAGTTAGGCAGAATAGGCTGAAATGTCAAACGCTTAACAGAAATAAACAGGATCTGATGTCAAACTGAAACGTTTCAAATCAATCCAAACTGGGTCTGGCCAAGGATCAGGGTACAGGCACTGTAACATCACAACCTACCCACACAGACACTCACAAATGCTTACAGAAAAAAAGCAAAGTTGAAATACCTTAAAGCCTGTTGAACTTTCCCTTTGCTCTCTAAACTCTAACCCACGTAGTGACATCATCACATCCTGCCTGTTTCCAACCACCAAGACAAATAGGGAAAATCCACAACATACTGTAGGTAGCATTTCACTGAACCTCAGCTCACAGGGTGTGTAGTAGTTGTGTAGATAAATAAGGAAATTATGACTTTGGTACAAAATGACTGGTTGAGCATGAGGGTGAAGGGATAGGGGGTCTCAGGAGCACTAAACACTAGGGTGTGTCCCAAATGTGCATGGGCCCTGGTCAAAAGAGCATGGGCCCTGGTCAAAAGCAGTGCACTATAAACAGTGCCATTTGGGACACAACCTGAGTGACAAATGGTGACCAGGCAGGCAGAGTGCCAGATATGGCCTCTAAATCAGCCAGAGGTCAGGAGAGAGGCCTCTAGCCTCCCATAGAGAACCCATAGAGAACCATCTGAGAGACCACTCACTGTGATATAAAATACACTATAAGGTAAAAGTACTATTTATTTTGGAGGTAAAGATGTGGTCCTGTAGCTCAGTTAGTTGGTGCTGTTATCGTTTTGGATAGAAGCATCTGCTTGGTAAATGGCCATATTTCCCATGTCATATCTCAACTGCCAAACCTATACCTTCCATCTGCTATTCTGTCAGCTTAGTTCCTCTCAGATTTTGGGGATATCATTTGAGTGTTCTGGAACATTTAATGTGCCTCTACCTGTGTTGTCGGGTAAGATACAGCTGTTTCAGACAGTGACTCAGGAGTCAGACAGAGACCACAGCTCAGACAGGTACACAGCCTCACCCTGCTGGCTGGGAATTAACCTCACTGTAACCTTGTCTTTAACGTAACCTGGTCAACACGTAATCTTTTGAATGGATTAATTCAGCTAATATCATTTATGTATCCCCAGCCTTGTACAGCCAGCTACTAACTCATTCTCAGCCTCTACCTCAGGCCTCAGTATCAAGGCCTAGCCCCAGCCATATACCCCAGCAGCCCTATACCCCAACCCCAGCCCCAGCATCAAGCCACAGCTCAGCCCCAGCCCTGCCTCCAGCACCTACCTCAGAGCCCCATCTCCATACCCCAGCTTCTACCTCAAGCCCCACAGGAATAAGCCCTGGGCCATCTGTGGAGGCATTTCTGTCTATAAATCTGTTTGCAATGGTGGCCCTCTGGACCCTGGACCAGCCCCGTCGGGGGTATGGCCCTCTGGCCCCTGGCGAAGCCCTATATACCCCCTAAGGTCATCCCACACACCCCTGAGGACACATGTCCCACACCCCCTAAGTCTCAGGCCCCTGCACACCCCCGACGGTCACCCCACCACCCTCTCCCTTCTCTCGGACACACAAGGGCTTGGAAGCACCACTTTCTCCTTCTGTCATCTGTCCATCCTCCCCCACCCTCCATCCATCCATTCCCACCCGACCTACTCCTGTCCATCTAGCACCATCAATACATCAATCTCTCCCTTCCACCAACATTGGACACATTAATCCATCCCTACATCCATCCTCACAATGAGGACAGATGCCTCTCCTTCCTCCATGCTGACACAGCAATCTGACCAGCATCTGGGGAGCAGACAGTTTACTAGACAGACAGGAGACTGACTGGTGGAGACAGACAGGAAACTGACTGGTAGAGACAGACAGGAAACTGACTGGTAGAGACAGACAGAACCTGACTGGTGGAGACAGACAGGAAACTGACTGGTAGAGACAGACAGGAAACTGACTGGTAGAAACAGACAGAAACTGACTGGTGGAGACAGACAGAAAACTGACTGGTAGAGACAGACAGGAAACTGACTGGGAGATACAGACAGAGTACTGGTAGATATAGACACGGTACTGGTAGAGATACAGAAAGGGTACTGGTAGAGACAAACAGGGGACTGGTAGAGAGTCAGGGTACTGGTAGAGATACAGACAGGTTACTGGTAGAGATACAGACAGGGTACTGGTAGAGATACAGACAGGTTACTGGTAGAGATACAGACAGGGTACTGGTAGAGATACAGAACGGGTACTGGTAGAGAGTCAGACAGGGTACTGGTAGAGAGTCAGACAGGGTACTGGTAGAGATACAGACAGGGTACTGGTAGAGATACAGACAGGGTACTGGTAGAGATACAGACAGGGTACTGGTAGAGAGTCAGACAGGGTACTGGTAGAGATACAGACAGGGTACTGGTAGAGATTCAGACAGGGTACTGGTAGAGATACAGACAATGGTGGAAAAAGTACCCAATTGTCATACTTGAGTAAAAGTAAAGATACCATAATGGAAAATGAAAGTGAAAGTCCCCCAGTATAATACTACTTGAGTAAAAGTCTAAAAGTATTTGGTTTTAAATACACTTAAGTATCAAAAGTAAATACAATTGGTCAAATATACTTAAGTATTAAAAGTAAAAGTATGAATAATTAAAATGGCCTTTTATTAAGCAAACCAGATGGCACATTTATCTTGTTTTTTTATTTACATATAGCCAGGAGCACACGCCAACACTCAGACATCATTTACAAACAAAGCATTTGTGTTGAATGAGTCCCCCAGATCAGAGGCTGTAGGGATGACCAGGGATGTTCTCTTGATAAATGTGTGAATTGAACCATTTCCTGTCCTGCTAAGCATTCAAAATGTAATGAGTACTTTTGGGTGTCAGGGAAAATGTATGGGGTAAAAAATATATACTTTTCTTTAGGAATGTAGTGAAGTAAAAGTTGTCAAATATATAAATAGTAAAGTAAAGTACAGATACTCAAAAAAACTACTTGAGTAGTACTTTAAAGTATTTTTCCTTAAGTACTTTGCACCACTGGAGACAGGCAGGGTGCTTCTACACCTGAAAACAATGCAGACGGAGAAGCACGGTGGCCAGGAACAACTCCCTAGAAAGGCCTAAACCTAGCAAGAAACCTAGAGGCTATGAGGGGTGGCCAGTCCTCTTCTGGCTGTGCCGGGTGGAGATTATAACAGAACATGGCCAAGATGTTCAAATGTTCATAAATGACCAGCATGGTCAAATAATAATAATCACAGTAGTTGTCGAGGGTGCAACAGGTCAGCACCTCAGGAGTAAATGTCAGTTGGCTTTTCATAGCCGATCATTGAGAGTATCTCTACCGCTCCTGCTGTCTCTTGAGAGTTGAAAACAGCAGGTCTGGGACAGGTAGCGCGTCCAGTGAACAGGTCAGGGTTCCATAGCTGCAGGCAGAACAGTTGAAACTGGAGCTGCAGCACGGCCAGGTGGACTGGGGACAGCAAGGAGTCATCATGCCAGGTAGTCCTGAGGCATGGTACTAGGGTTCAGGTCCTCCAAGAGAGAGAAAGAAAGAAAGAAAGAAAGAAAGAAAGAAAGAAAGAAAGAAGAAAGAAAGAAAGAAAGAAAGAAAGAAAGAAAGAAAGAAAGAGAGAATTAGAGAGAGCATACTTAAATTCACACAGGACACCGGATAAGACAGGAGAAGTACTCCAGATATAACAGACTGACCCTAGCCCCCCGACACATAAACTACTGCAGCATAAATACTGGAGGCTGAGACAGGAGGGGTCAGGAGACACTGTGGCCCCATCCGATGATACCCCCGAACATGGCCAAACAGGCAGGATATAACCCCACCCACTTTGCCAAAGCACAGCCCCCACACCACTAGAGGGATACCTTCAATCACCAACGTACCATCCTGAGACAAGGCCGAGTATAGCCCACAAAGATCTCCGCCACGGCACAACCCAAGGGGGGGCGCCAACCCAGACAGGAAGACCACGTCAGTGACTCATCCCACTCAAGTGACGCACCCCTCCTAGGGACGGCATGGAAGAGCACCAGTAAGCCAGTGACTCAGCCCCTGTAATAGGGTTAGAGGCAGAGAATCCCAGTGGAGAGAGGGGAACCGGCCAGGCAGAGACAGCAAGGGCCATTCGTTGCTCCAGTGCCTTTCCGTTCACCTTCACTCTCCTGGGCCAGACTACACTCAATCATAGGACCTACTGAAGAGATGTGTCTTCAATAAAGACTTAAAGGTTGAGACCGAGTCTGCGTCTCTCACATGGGTAGGCAGACCATTCCATAAAAATGAAGCTCTATAGGAGAAAGCCCTGCCTCCAGCTGTTTGCTTAAAATTCTAGGGACAATTAGGAGGCCTGCGTCTTGTGACCGTAGCGTACGTGTATGTACTGTATGTACGGCAGGACCAAATCGGAAAGATAGGTAGGAGCAAGCCCATGTAACGCTTTGTAGGTTAGCAGTAAAACCTTGAAATCAGCCCTTGCCTTAACAGGAAGCCAGTGTAGGGAGGCTAGCGCTGGAGTAATATGATCAAATTCTGGGGTTCTAGTCAGGATTCTAGCAGCCGTATTTAGCACTAACTGAAGTTTATTTAGTGCTTTATCCGGATGTAACGTGCTGTCACGTTCTGACCTTTATTTCCTTTGTTTTTGTCTTTATTTAGTATGGTCAGGGCGTGAGTTGGGGTGGGCAGTCTATGTTTGTTTATCTATGTTTTTCTATTTCTGTGTTTGGCCTGATATGGTTCTCAATCAGAGGCAGGTGTTAGTCATTGTCTCTGATTGGGAACCATATTTAGGTAGCCTGTTTTGTGTTGGGTTTGGTGGGTGGTTGTTTTCAGTCTTTGTGTGTCTGCACCAGATAGAACTGTTTCGGTTTTCAATTTTGTTGTTTTGTATTTTGAAGTGTTCAGTTTTTGGTTTATTATTAAATTAAGATGAACACTAACCTCGCTGCGCTTTGGTCCTCTCCTTCTTCCACCGACGACAACCGTTACACGTGCGTTGTTTGAAGGAGACCAAGGCGCAGCGTAATTTGTGGTCATCATATTTATTTAATGAGAACCAGCAACAAAATAACAAAGTGAAACCAAAATGAACGTACCGTTCCGTAGGCTACAAGAGCTGTACAAAAACAAGATCCCACAACATAGGTGGGAAAACAGGCTGCCTAAGTATGATTCCCAATCAGAGACAACGATAGACAGCTGCCTCTGATTGGGAACCACACTTGGGCCAAACACAAAGAAATACACAACATAGAATGCCCACCCCACATCACACCCTGACCTCACCAAATAGAGGGTGTGACACCGGGTAGCTGGAAAGTAGAGCATTGCAGTAGTCTAACCTAGAAGTAACAAAAGCATGGATACATTTTTCTGCATAATTTTTGGACAGAAAATGTCAGATTTTTGAAATGTTACGTAGATGGAAAAAAGCTGTCTTTGAAACAGTCTTGATATGTAACAGTGGAGAGAGTGAAACAGTGGAGAGAGTGAATCAGTGGAGAGAGTGAAACAGTGGAGAGAGTGAATCAGTGGAGAGAGTGAAACAGTGGAGAGCGTGAATCAGTGGAGAGAGTGAAACAGTGGAGAGAGTGAATCAGTGGAGAGAGTGAATCAGTGGAGAGAGTGAATCAGTGGAGAGAGTGAATCAGTGGAGAGAGTGAATCAGTAGAGAGAGTGAAACAGTGGAGAGAGTGAAACAGTGGAGAGAGTGAATCAGTGGAGAGAGTGAATCAGTGGAGAGAGTGAATCAGTGGCCAGAGAGCCAGCATGGGATCAGACACATCAACAGTGTAAACTAGCTCTTCCTGTCGAACCATTCACATGGAAATACCACCTTCACAGTTACTAATGGGGGGGCCAGAGTGTGTGAGTGGTAGGGAGGTCGTTCGGCAGAGTATGTGTGTGGGAAGGTAGGGGGGCAGAGTGTGTGTGTGGGAAGGTAGGGGGGCAGAGTGTGTGTGAGGGGGGAAGTGGGGGGCAGAGTGTGTGTGCGAGGGGGGGGGGGTGTCAGAGTGTGTGTGTGAGGGGGGAGGGAGGTAGGGGGCAGAGTGTGTGTGAGGGGGGAGGTGGGGGCAGAGTGTGTGTGAGGGCGTAGGTGGGGGGGCAGAGTGTGTGTGGGGGGGGGCAGAGTGTGTGTGTGAGGGGGGAGGTGGGGGGGCAGAGTGTGTGTGAGGGGGAGGTGGGGGGCAGAGTGTGTGTGTGTGTGAGGGGGGGGGGAATAATGTGTGTGGGTGGCAGAGTGTGTGTGAGTGGGTAGGTGGGGGGATGTGGGGGGGGCAGAGTGTGTGTGAGGGGGAGGTCTGTGTGTGTGGGGGGGCAGAGTATGTGTGAGGGGGGTTTACATACATTTATTTTTAAAATGTTATTTAACCTTTATTTAACTAGGCAAGTCCGTTAAAGAACAAATTGTTATTTACAATGACGGCCTAGGAACTGCCTTGTTCAGGGGCAGAAGACAGATTTTTACCTTGTCAGCTCAGGGATACAATCTAGCAGCCTTCCGGTTTCTGGCTCAACCCTCTAACCACTAGGCTACCTGCTGCCCCACCATCTACTAACGTGTTGCAAATGGACGGCCACTGTTTGGGTAAGTGGCCCTAGAATGACTTGACACGGTCAATAAGGACGTTCACTCCCCTCCCAGCTCCCTATATCTCTTTGTCTGTCTCGCTCCCTCTCCCCCTCTCTCTCTCCCTCTCTCTCTCACACACACACCACATACTGTACACACACATAGAGAGAGAGAGAGAGAGAGAGAGACCCACACACTCAAACAGACACACATTCTGATTCTCCAAATGTGCATCGAGAATCATCCGCTGCTTGAACAGTCTTGCAGATTTGATGAGTGACTGAAGCACGTTATAGGAGTGACTGAAGCATGTTTTATGAGTGACTGAAGCATGTTATAGGAGTGACTGAAGCATGTTATAAGAGTGTGTGAGGCATGTTATAGGAGTGACTGAAGCATGTTATAGGAGTGTATGAGGCATGTTATAGGAGTGACTGAAGCATGTTATAGGAGTGACTGAAACATCTTATAGGAGAGTGTGAGGAATATTATATGAGTGACTGAAACATGTTATAGGAGTGACTGAAGCATCTAATAGGAGTGTGTGAGGCATGTTATATGAGTGACTGAAAGATGTTATAGGAGTGTGTGAGGTATGTTATAGGAGTGACTGAAGCATGTTATAGGAGTGACTCAAGCATCTAATAGGAGTGTGTGAGGCATGTTATATGAGTGACTGAAACATGTTAAAGGAGTGACTGAAGCATCTTATAGGAGTGACTGAAGCATGGTATAGGAGTATGTGAGCCATGTCATAGACATTGAGTCAGTGAGTCCTGGGGTCTGAGTAATGTAAGGGCTTGTGGGGGATTTCCTTCAGTTCTGATAGACTGTAACTGTATTTGTGTCTACTTCCAGTGCATCTCTCTGTCTGTATCTCTCCCCTCCTCTCCTCATCCACAACCCTCCTCTCCACTCCTCGACCCTCGTCTCCGCCTAGCTAGCCTTCGTTATCCCTCTGATGTGATTCTCACTGACAAACTGGGTTAATGGAACAAATTGTAAGAATTTATTACCATAGGCCATACCAATTGTTCAGTTCAGTGCAGCGCTGGGCTCTGCATTTGTGTGTGTGTGCATTGTTGTTAGATCAGGGCATTACTTACTGGTGTGTTAAAGAAAAACGTTTAAATCCATCAGCATCGTTGCGTGATGCACAGATTAACTGTGGGATCCATTTGTGGAACGTCAGAAAGAGTACACATGGGTAAAGTGCATGAAAAACTATGTCTAAGTTTCATACATAAAAATGCATTTGGTCTATTGCACTCAACAACTGCAAGTTGGTGTAGAAAAGTCATAGCATTAGGCTAGCTGTAATCCAGTATAGCAGACTGGAGTTAAATGGTTTAAAGATAGTTCCTTTCTCAGCAAGTCCCCCTTTCCGCCTCCAAAAACAATTCTGCTGAAAAGATTTACCAACGGGCTTCACTTACTGGCTGTGGGGGATGGGAGAAAGGAGAGGGGGGGCAAGGCAGGGTCATGTGGGAAGGTGGGGGCCTTTCTCTTCTCTTTCTTTTCTCTTTCTCTCTCGTAGGAAAGAAAGCGGTCGGGGAGGGAGAGTCGCCAAAACCCACAGCCCTGGAGAGAGAGACGCGGAGAGGGAGAGAGATGTGGGAGGGACTGAAGCGAGAGCGCGGCCTATTGGAAGACAGGCAGAGCGCTGTGTGATGGATTGACTCAGTATGGATCGAGTTACACCATTTGCCGTGCATTAGATTGTTTTTCTGGCTGCCCACTGCAAGCTAACAGCGACCAGTTGGACTATTCGTGATTTTGTGATTGTATAGAAACGTAAAAGGATTTAAAAAAATATACCCGATGAGGTGAGTTTATTCTTTAAATCAGCAACGAGCAGCGAAAGTGCCCTTGCAAACTGAAGGGGAAAGGTTGTATTTGTTGCAAACTGAGTCGGCTTGTAGGGCTGCCCTGCACAAGTGGTGAATACTACAGAAATAGTTGTCGACCGGGCTATTTATACATGGGCTTTCTTCGTATGGGCTGCAGCCTATATAATCATAGTTTATGAAACATTATCGTTCTGCTTGTATCTCTTTTGCCTGATTTGTTCTATGTGCGCGCTCAGTGCTGAACGGAATGTGCACCTCTCTTATTTACGTTTTCCCTCTGGTTTTAAAGTTAATAGTAAAGGGGGGTGGGGAGTGAAGGTACGAGGGGACTGTAGTGCTATTTGATCACGGTTGAGCTTTGAAGATCAGTGAGCATTGAGCCGGGCCCAAGGACGCAGAGAGAGAGGAGTCCGCGACTCTGAATTAATGTCCGCGGTCCGCGACTGGAAAAGAGAAGTGTGGAGACCATATGGCCCTGGGAATAAGGAATTATATACGTTTATAACTCCACCAAATGGAATTATTATAATGGATGAACGTTATAGGGAATATAGCCTTCATTGGGATTGGAAGGAGATCTGCAATACGCTTTCATGAATCATTTTGGAACCACAAGGTAGGTTATTAGTGTTCATAATAAACCGTTTGAAAAGTGCGTCAAATGGGTTTGTTAAAATATATTTTCTTCTAATTGGGCATTGGACTTTCTGTTAATTATCTAGACTACATTTGTTTGGCTCTAGTTTTCGTCCTATATAATAGATTGGTACAGAATTCACAATAGATTTCAGATAACAGCACTTTATTGTTGGAGTGAATGAAGTAAGAGCGTAATTAGTTTGTTGTCCTCTCATGGATAGATGAACAAATAAACATCATTATATTTACAGAGAAGAAAATAGTTCACTATTGTTCTAATACTGTGGCGCAGATAAGATATGATGGATGAGCCCTGATTGTTGATTTAAAGCGCACGGGAGAACAGCGTTTCTCACATTGTATTGGGGGGTCGTTACGGTGTATAGGCATGTAAGCAATGAGAATAAGATGTAAACTTTCACATACTCACACAGTGGACTTTGGTACTGATCAACAGAATATGACCAGCGAAATTGCACCTTCATTGTGATTGTGAAACGAGATATTTTATTCGTTATTGGCGTTAGGTTGGATAGGTAGGCGACTACCTATACGTGTTATCCAATGGTTAATTTCATTTGTTGTTAGATTGTATCTTAGTAAGATACACGTCTAAACATGTTAGTAAATAGGTATGGTTGATTAGCCTAAATAAATCAGTGTTTCCTGTGAACTAATCAGCCGTCGTTCCGTCCGCCGTGGCAGGGAGCTTTTAGCGAATGCGCCCGCCTCGGAGCCCATCCCCGCATTAGTGGAACAATCAATTCTCTCCTCTCCCCATTACTGGTGTGTCACTCCTCTGCTCTCCCTCACGTCTTTGTTGTCTTTCGCATTTCATGTGGAGCATAAAGGTTAGCACAGATCAATGTTGAATGCGTTCTCTCCCAGCCGGGACAATAGGTGTTGTGGAGCCGGGATGTGGCTTGGGTCCACCGGCACTCCCCCCCACGCACTCTCCCTGGCCTGCCCTGTCCGCTAGGGTAAATAGCCAGATTGTCCCGCTGCTCTGGATCCCTGAACATCTGTGTTGTAATCCAGTGATAGGATGAATGGGTTAAGGTTAGGGGGAGTTGGGGTGCGGTAGTGTAGGGGTTAACGTGGGAGAATGAATGAATCGGCGCAATAGAGTCAGCTAACTGAATGACAGCCGTGGAAGGACTGTGTCGAGAAGAGAAGTTATTCAAGTCAATATTCACACGCTGCATGTTGTGTTTAGGAGGGTCATGCCTCGTTTAGTTAGACAAATTCTTTTGGTAAAATGAGCAAATAGTTGATGCCATTCTGATTATTATGTGACATACATAACATCACAAGTCCTAGATTTTTTTGTGGCTGAAATGATATGGAAAGTTGAATATAATTCTAAACCATTGTTTTAAGGGTAAATGTAATCCAGTAAAATGATCCCCCATTCACCCTGGTCAGTAGTAGCAGGTCTACAGGGTATCCAGGCTCAAACCCATCAATATATCAATATATTCAGGAATATGTAGGTGCTGAATTAGCATATAGCAGCAACTTGAACAGTTGACTTACATTAAGCGATTTACAGTAAACACATCTATTCAGTTTATGTCCCACGCTGGATTCTAACCCACTCTGGTGTTGCCAGTACCAAACCCACTCTGGAATCTAACCCACTCTGGTGTTGCCAGTACCAAACCCACTCTGGAATCTAACCCACTCTGGTGTTGCCAGTACCAAACCCACTCTGGAATCTAACCCACTCTGGTGTTGCCAGTACCAAACCCACTCTGGAATCTAACCCACTCTGGTGTTGCCAGTACCAAACCCACTCTGGAATCTAACCCACTCTGGTGTTGCCAGTACCAAACCCACTCTGGAATCTAACCCACTCTGGTGTTGCCAGTACCAAACCCACTCTGGAATCTAACCCACTCTGGTGTTGCCAGTACCAAACCCACTCTGGAATCTAACCCACTCTGGTGTTGCCAGTACCAAACCCACGCTGTAATCTAACCCACTCTGGTGTTGCCAGTACCAAACCCACGCTGGTGTTGCCAGTACCAAACCCACTCTGGAATCTAACCCACTCTGGTGTTGCCAGTACCAAACCCACTCTGGAATCTAACCCACTCTGGTGTTGCCAGTACCAAACCCACTCTGGAATCTAACCCACTCTGGTGTTGCCAGTACCAAACCCACTCTGGAATCTAACCCACTCTGGTGTTGCCAGTACCAAACCCACTCTGGAATCTAACCCACTCTGGTGTTGCCAGTACCAAACCCACTCTGGAATCTAACCCACTCTGGTGTTGCCAGTACCAAACCCACTCTGGAATCTAACCCACTCTGGTGTTGCCAGTACCAAACCCACGCTGTAATCTAACCCACTCTGGTGTTGCCAGTACCAAACCCACGCTGGTGTTGCCAGTACCAAACCCACTCTGGTGTTGCCAGTACCAAACCCACTCTGGTGTTGCCAGTACCAAACCCACTCTGGTGTTGCCAGTACCAAACCCACGCTGGAATCTAACCCACTCTGGTGTTGCCAGTACCAAACCCACTCTAGTGTTGCCAGTACCAAACCCACGCTGGTGTTATCAGTACCAAACCCACTCTAGTGTTGCCAGTACCAAACCCACTCTGGTGTTGCCAGTACCAAACCCACTCTGGTGTTGCCAGTACCAAACCCACTCTGGTGTTGCCAGTACCAAACCAGTACCAAACCCACTCTGGTGTTGCCAGTACCAAACCCACTCTGGTGATGCCAGTACCAAACCCACTCTGATGTTGCCAGTAACAAACCCACTCTGGTGTTGCGCCAGTACCAAACCCACTCTGGTGATGCCAGTACCAAACCCACTCTGGTGATGCCAGTACCAAACCCACTCTGGTGTTGCCAGTACCAAACCCACTCTGATGATGCCAGTACCAAACCCACTCTGGTGTTGCCAGTACCAAACCCACTCTGGTGTTGCCAGTACCAAACCCACTCTGGTGTTGCCAGTACCATACCCACTCTGGTGTTGCCAGTACCAAACCCACTCTGGTGTTGCCAGTACCAAACCCACTCTGGTGTTGCCAGTACCAAACCCACTCTGGTGTTGCCAGTACCAAACCCACTCTGGTGTTGCCAGACTCATACCCACTCTGGTGTTTCCCTACAAAGTAATA
The DNA here is from genome assembly GCF_045679555.1 of Salvelinus alpinus. Taxonomy (NCBI): domain Eukaryota; kingdom Metazoa; phylum Chordata; class Actinopteri; order Salmoniformes; family Salmonidae; genus Salvelinus; species Salvelinus alpinus. Next base: position 23,229,400 of record NC_092090.1, read on the forward strand.
ATGTGCTGAATATGAAATTAACCAACTTTAACTAATTTAATCATGTTTGTTAACTCCACTACTACCGGGACAGTGAAGGGCCACTACTACTAACCCTAACCACCAGAGAGTTGGACAGTGAAGGGCCACTACTACTAACCACCAGAGAGTTGGACAGTGAAGAGCCACTACTACCAACCCTAACCCCCAGAGAGTTGGACAGTGAAGGGCCACTACAACTAACCCTAACCCCCAGAGAGTTGGACAGTGAAGGGCCACTACAACTAACCCTAACCCCCAGAGAGTTGGACAGTGAAGGGCCACTACTACTAACCCTAACCACCAGAGAGTTGGGACAGTGAAGGGCCACTACTACTAACCCTAACCCCCAGAGAGTTGGACAGTGAAGGGCCACTACTACTAACCCTAACCACCAGAGAGTTGGACAGTGAAGGGCCACTACTCATACCCACTCTGGTGTTTCCCTACAAAGTAATAATGTGCTGAATATGAAATTAACCAACTTTAACTAATTTAATCATGTTTGTTAACTCCACTACTACCGGGACAGTGAAGGGCCACTACTACTAACCCTAACCACCAGAGAGTTGGACAGTGAAGGGCCACTACTACTAACCACCAGAGAGTTGGACAGTGAAGAGCCACTACTACCAACCCTAACCCCCAGAGAGTTGGACAGTGAAGGGCCACTACAACTAACCCTAACCCCCAGAGAGTTGGACAGTGAAGGGCCACTACAACTAACCCTAACCCCCAGAGAGTTGGACAGTGAAGGGCCACTACTACTAACCCTAACCACCAGAGAGTTGGGACAGTGAAGGGCCACTACTACTAACCCTAACCCCCAGAGAGTTGGACAGTGAAGGGCCACTACTACTAACCCTAACCACCAGAGAGTTGGACAGTGAAGGGCCACTACTACTAACCCTAACCACCAGAGAGTTGGACAGTGAAGGGCCACTACTGCTAACCCTAACCACCAGAGAGTTGGACAGTGAAGGGCCACTACTACTAATCCCAGAGAGTTGGACAGTGAAGGGCCACTACTACTAACCCTAACCACCTGAGAGTTGGACAGTGAAGGGCCACTACTCATACCCACTCTGGTGTTTCCCTACAAAGTAATAATGTGCTGAATATGAAATTAACCAACTTTAACTAATTTAATCATGTTTGTTAACTCCACTACTACCGGGACAGTGAAGGGCCACTACTACTAACCCTAACCACCAGAGAGTTGGACAGTGAAGGGCCACTACTACTAACCACCAGAGAGTTGGACAGTGAAGAGCCACTACTACCAACCCTAACCCCCAGAGAGTTGGACAGTGAAGGGCCACTACAACTAACCCTAACCCCCAGAGAGTTGGACAGTGAAGGGCCACTACAACTAACCCTAACCCCCAGAGAGTTGGACAGTGAAGGGCCACTACTACTAACCCTAACCACCAGAGAGTTGGGACAGTGAAGGGCCACTACTACTAACCCTAACCCCCAGAGAGTTGGACAGTGAAGGGCCACTACTACTAACCCTAACCACCAGAGAGTTGGACAGTGAAGGGCCACTACTACTAACCCTAACCACCAGAGAGTTGGACAGTGAAGGGCCACTACTGCTAACCCTAACCACCAGAGAGTTGGACAGTGAAGGGCCACTACTACTAATCCCAGAGAGTTGGACAGTGAAGGGCCACTACTACTAACCCTAACCACCTGAGAGTTGGACAGTGAAGGGCCACTACTGCTAACCCTAACCACCAGAGAGTTGGACAGTGAAGGGCCACTACTACTAACCACCTGAGAGTTGGACAGTGAAGGGCCACTACTGCTAACCCTAACCACCAGAGAGTTGGACAGTGAAGGGCAACTACTGCTAACCCTAACCACCAGAGAGTTGGACAGTGAAGGGCCACTACTACTAACCCTAACCACCAGAGAGTTGGACAGTGAAGGGCCACTACTACTAACCCTAACCACCAGAGAGTTGGACAGTGAAGGGCCACTACTACTAACCCTAAGCACCAGAGAGTTGGACAGTGAAGGGCCACTACTACTAATCCCAGTGAGTTGGACAGTGTTAGAGGCGGTAGCTCCATTGTACAGCCCAGCCCAAAGCCTCTATTGTTCCCGTCACACCTGCAGCTCTGGCCTTTGTGCTTCACTACAGCTGAACTACCATGGAGCCTTTCTCCTCTTACAATCCCCCTCTCACCAAGGTATATGGAAAGAGAGAGTAAAGGAGGGAAGGAGAGAGACAACTGTCTTTCTCCTCTTATAACCCACTACACACGAAGGGAAAGAAAGAGGGAGGAAAGGAGGGAAGTAGAGAGGAGGGGGGGATGGTGTGAGGTGGCACAGCCTTCTTTCTCTGCCAACTCTCTCTGTAGCAACAAGTCAGGCTCTTCAGATGTAATCCTCAGTAAATACTGAGATGACTGGCTCATGTTGTTATTGAAGAGAAGGAGAGGGAGCAGTAATGGTTTCTCTAGTCTGCTCTGATGGAGGTCTGCTAATCGTCTGGCTGCTCGGTCACAAACTGATTACTTTCCCAAAGCCCTGATGAGGACAACAAAGTTATTTAGTACATCCAATTTGGCATGGCTGCACACACACATGCACGCACGTAGGCAAGCACACACACATACACACATGCAGACACACGCGCGTAGTCAGGCAGACACTTGCACACACACAGGGACTGCTACCAGTAAAATGTCATTGTATTCAGTGAAGTGCAGTAGAAGTAATACTACAGTTTGTACTGAGGGTATCTGATTTCCTCTACGTTGTGTGTGTGGCTGTGTGTTTTTGGTTTTACTCTCCTTGTGGAGACCAGAAGCCCTCACAAGGATACTAAAACAATTCCAATTTGGACAAGAGGGGACAATTCCATGGTCCCCACAAGGAAAAAATATATTTTAGGCTTAGGGGTTAGGTTTAGGGGTACAATTAGGTTTAAGATTAGAAATAGGGTTTGAGATTAGGGTTAAGGGTTTAAAGTTTAGGGAAAGTAGGATTTTTAATGGGAAGCAATTGTTTGATCCCCACAAGTATAGTAAAACAAATGTGTAAAACAAATGTGTGTGTGTGTGTGTGTGTGTGTGTGTGTGTGTGTGTGTGTGTGTGTGTGTGTGTGTGTGTGTGTGTGTGTGTGTGTGTGTGTGTGTGTGTGTGTGTGTGTGCGTGCGTGCGTGCGTGCGTGCGTGCGTGCGTGCGTGCGTGCGTGCGTGCGTGCGTGCGTGCGTGCGTGCGTGCGTGCGTGCGTGCGTGCGTGCGTGCGTGCGTGCGTGCGTGCGTGCGTGCGTGCGTGCGTGCGTGCGTGCGTGCGTGCGTGCGTGCGTGCGTGCGTGTAACATAGGGCTGGGTGACTAACAGAGTTGTCCCTGGCGCGGCATCTATTGTTCAGTGGTGTTCTAGTCACCCTGGTCACACTGATGGAGGGTATTTACAACAACACACAGGGTGGGGTCATGGGGGTTACATTACTGCAGTCTTATTGTGTACCACACTTGATTGGGCCAATTCCTCCACAGCCCCAGTTGTACTGACCTGCAGGAGAGGAGACTGTTGCTGAGACTGTTGTTTCTACAGGCAGAATGGGAACCGCGGGAGGGAGAGAGAGAGAGAGAATAGACAGAGAGAAGGAGGGGAGGGAGAGAGAGAGAGAATAGAAAGATGGATGGACAGAGAAAACGAGAGAGAAATAACTATACATACAGTATGTCCAACAATCACAGAAGCTGGACTAAATATACAGTACCAGTCAAAAGTTTGGACACACCTACTCATTCAACGGATTTTCTTTAATTTTACTATTTTCTACATTGTAGAATAATAGTGAAGACATCAAAACTATGAAATAACACATATGGAATCATGTAGTAACCAAAAAAGTGTTAAACAAATGAAAATATATATTAGCAAAGTAGCCACCCTTTGCCTTGAGGAAAGCTTTGCACACTCTTGACATTGCCTCAACTAGCTTCACCTGGAATGCTTTTCCAACAGTCTTGAAGGAGTTCACATATATGCTGAGCACTTCTTTCCTTCACTCTGCTGTCCAACTCATCCCAAACTATCTCAATTGGGTTGAGGTTGGGTGATTGTGGAGGGCAGGTCACCTGATGCAGCACTCCATCACTCTCCTTCTTGGTCAAATAGCGCAAATAGCCTGGAAGTGTGTTGGGTCATTATCCTGTTGAAAAACAAATGATAGTCCCACTAAGAGCAAACCAGATGGGATGGCATATCACTGCAGAATTCTGTGGTAGCCATGCTGGTTAAGTGTGTCTTGAATTCTAAATAAATCACAGACAGTGTCACCACCAAAGCACCCCCACATCATCACATCTCCTCCTCCATGCTTCACGGTGGGAACCACACACGCGGAGATCATCCGTTCACCTACTCTGCGTCTCATAAAAACACGGTGGTTGGAACCAAAAATCTCAAATTTGGACTCATCAGACCAAAGGACAGATTTCCACCGGTCTAATGTCCATTGCTTGTGTTTCTTGGCCCAAGCAAGTCTCTTCTTATTATTGGTGACCTTTAGTAGTGGTTTCTTTGCAGCAATTCGACCATGAAGGCCTGATTCACATAGTCTCCTCTGAACAGTTGATGTTGAGATGTGTCTGTTAGTTGAACTCTGTGAAGCATTTATTTGGGCTGCAATTTCTGAGGCTGGTAACTCTAATGAACTTATCCTCTGCAGCAGAGGTAACTCTGGGTCTTCCATTCCTGTGGCGGTCCTCATGAGAGCCAGTTTCATAGCGCTTGATGGTTTTTGCAACTGCACAGGAAGAAACTTTCAAAGTTCTTGAAATTTTCCGGATTGACTGACCTTCATGTCTTAAAGTAATGATGGACTGTCGTTTCTCTTTGCTTATTTAAGTTGTTCTTGCCATAATATGGACTTGGTCTTTACTACCCCCATCTTGTCACAACACAACTGATCGGCTCAAACACATTAACAAGAAAATAAATTCCACAAATTCACTTTGAACAAGGCACACCTGTTAATTGAAATGCATTCCAGGTGACTACCTCATGAATCTGGTTGGCAGAATGCCAAGAGTGTGCAAAGTTGTCATCAAGGCAAAGAGTGGCTACTTTGAAGAATCTCAAATATAAAATATATTTCTTTTTTTAACACTTATTTGGTTACTACATGATTCCACATGTGATATTTCATAGTTCTGATGTCTTCACTATTATTATACAATGTAGAAAATAGTAAAAAATAAAGAAAAACTCTTGAATGAGTGGGTGTTTTTAAACTTTTGACAGGTACTGATATATATATGCAGAGAGAGGAAGTCCACACTGATTGCTGCTCCCAGTCTGTAAGTTCTTTGTTAACCTTGTGCTACTTACAACGTTACCACAATATAGGTGTTGGTCAGGTTTTGTGATTGAAACACTGCAACTAGAACAAGCTTCATAAGGCAACTTGGTGCAGATCCTGCCAATAACAAACACCCAGCCAACAACCCCCGCCACACACATACACACACACTATACTTACACACACACCCTCGTCTTGGTGTTTAAACAGCGGGAGTCTGAGCCAACAACATCAGCAGTAGGAGAGTGATTGTAGGATACTGAAAAGCCTGTAATAACAGACAGAGAGAGAAGGAGGGGGAAGACTGAACAGGACAGAGTTGCGTGACTAGCTCTATTCCTGCGTCTCAGGGCCTGTCGAGCCCCCCTCCACACACACACACAAACACTCTGCAGGGTAGGAATAGGATAGTGAATAGGGAACATGCTAGGTTGGCCTCAGATTGAGGGTAATTTTAGCAGGCTGACCCCTCCATGTCTCCCCTTCCTCTCCCTCTCTGTTCTGTTTTACATTAGAGCTGCCCAGGAACAACTGCTACTCCACCGCTAGGCATCATGGGAAGTTACAGCCCAAGTGTTCCACAATAACAGAGAGAGAGAGTCTTGAAAGAAAAGAAAGAGACAGAAAAAGAGAAAGGATAGGGAATGAAGGAAGGGAGAAAAGGAGAGCGTTAGAAAGAAAGGAAAAATAAATACAATTATCCTTAACAAGGGAGATGAATGATTTACCTGTGAATAAATGATTAACCTGTGAAAGGAGCCTTGTTGTATCTTGAGGCAGCCCTGAGGCAGTATAGTAATGCTCTATAATGTTCATATCATTTTCCCAGGGTTTATACTTTATTGATTGTATCTGTATTCATTTTTTTCTTCTTAGATATTTAATTATCAGTTGTTGTCTCGAGAATAATTTGGAAAACAAGACGTTTTCTCTAGGACAACTTTTTGGAATTGATTTGAAGGTCTGAATTGTAGGGAGAGTAACAGCAGCAGCGGGGATATTGCCAGATTTGGGCAATTAAGATAGCATGCTAGCTGTTCTGGTAGACTTCCAGTCATTGCGCTAATGCTAGTTAGCAATGACTGGTGAATCTACAGTGCATTCAGAAAGTATTCACAGCCCTCAACTTTTTCCACATTTTGTTGTGTTACAGCCTGAATTTAAAATGTGTTAATTTGAGATTTGGTGACACTGATCTCCACACAATAAATACCCCATAATGTCAAAGTGGAGTTATGATTTTAGAAATGTTTACAAATTAATTCAAACTGAAAAGCTGAAATGTCTTGAGTCAATAAGTATTCAACTCTTTTGTTAAGGCAAGCCTAAATAAGTTCAAGAGTAAAACTGTGCTCAACAAGTCACATAGTAAGTTGCATGGACTCACTCTGTGTGCAGTAATAGTGTTTAAATGACTACCCCATCTCTGTACCCCACACATACAATCAGGGGCGCGCCTTTGGTTTTAGAAGTGGGGGGGCATAACTTGGTTTTTTAAAAATGTTTTTTTTATCCATTCGGGTAAACACTCCAAACAGCCTACCTGACCGCTCAGAGGCGTCCACACGGTCCTAGAGCACACCGTTGCCTCGTTTTTGGATCACATTCCAATGATAAAACGGGGACAAAAATGCAATTTCAAAATGTGGAGGGGACATGTTCCCCCCGTCCCCAGTGAAAGATGCGCACCTGCATACAATTATATGTAAGGTCCCTCAGTCGAGCAGTGAGTTTCAAGCACAGATTCAACCACAAAGACCAGGGAAGGAAACTGCTCAGGGATTTCACCATTAGGCCAATGGTGACTTTAAAACAGTTAAAGTGTTTAAAATGTCTGTAAAATGAGATAACGGAGGATGGATCAACAACATTGTAGTTACTCCACAATACTAACATAAATGATAGAGTGAAAAGAAGGAAGCCTGTACAGAATAGGCAGTAAGGCACTTAAAATAATACTGCAAAGAAATTGGCAAAGAAATAAACATTTTGTCCTGAATACAAAGCGTTATGTTTGGAGCAAATCCAACACATCACTAAGTACCACTCTTCATATTTTTAGGCATGGTGGTGGCTGCATCATGTTATGGGTATGCTTGTCATCAGCAAGGAATAGGGAGTTTTTTAGGATAAAAATTAATGGAATAGAGCTAAGCACCGGCAAAATCAAAGAGGAAAACTTGATTCAGTCTGTTTTCCAACAGACACTGGGAGACAAATTCACCTTTTAGCAGGACAACAACCTAAAACACAAGGCCAAATATACACTGGAGTCGCTTACCAAGATGACATTGAATGTTGCTAAGTGACCTAGTTACAGTTTTGACTTAAATCGACTTGAAAATCTATGGCAAAACTTGAAAATATCTGTCTAGCAATGATCAAGAACCAACTTGATAATTTTAAAAGAATAATGGGCAAATATTGTAGAATCCAGGTGAGCAAAGCTCTTAGAGATTTACCCAGGAAGACTCAGACCTGTAATCACTGCCAAATGAGATTCTAACATGTATTGACTTAGGGGGTTGAATACTTACTTAGTGGTTTATTTTACATATATAGATTTTTTGGTTGTTGAATTTTCTTCCATTTTGTCATTACAGAGTATTTTGTGTAGATCATTGAAAAAGAAAAGACAATTAAATCCATTTTAATCCCACTTTGTAACACAACAACATTTGGAAAAAGTCAAGGGGTGTGGATAGTTTCTGAAGGCACTGTACCTTCAACTTCCTTCAAACTGCATGCAGAGACATACCGATTGTACCCATGAGCTCATCTGACTCTGGGTAAGTAGAAACAGGTCTTAATTGCCAATGTCTCACATTACCCCTTTAAGTAGCTAAAGCAGCATGTCCCCATGTAGTTGTCTTTACTTTTCTCTCTTTCTCCACTGTATCAATTCCTCTTCTCAACTGATTAGGGTGAGGGATGAAATTGCTGACAGTTGCAGATCAGTGAATCGTTCGGTATAGATCTGTGAATCGTTCTATATAGATTATATGAATTGTTCGGTATGGATCAGTGAATCATTTGTGTATAGGATATCCTGTAGCCAGCCTCATCAATGTGTGTTAGATCATCAGAGGGATCTTTCTGCTCTGATTGGTGAAACATCAGAACTCTAATTTCTCCACTAAAACCACTAATTAAAGAGAAGAGCAGATCTGCTCTGCCAGCTGGCACTGGGCTGGGTCCTCCCAGCAGTAGTGCATGCGTACCTCCATAGTGTCTGGTGATGCATCACTGCCAGTCATACTGCTTGGTTTGACTCTCTCTGTCTCTCTGTCATCACCACAGTGATATAACCCTCCTCAGGCCACTTTAACAGCCACATAGATACCATAGATCTAAGGCTGTGTGTATTCAGCCAGCTAACAGTATTAGACAGGGAGAGTAGATTTAGCCTGCAGTGTGTTGATTGTTCCATCCGATCCCCCCGCAGACATCCTCATTCTCATTGGTCATCTGTGCTGCTCTAACGATGACATCTAATATTCCTTAGATCTAAAGATATAATATAATGCTCCATAGGTAAACTGCTGTGGTGTGTTAACCTATAGAGGCTGCTGTAGTTAGTATAATAGTTCATATAGGTGAACATGTATATAAGCCTAGTGAGGCATACATCCTGACTGGATCAATCAGATACTAATGGGCTGGCCAGACAGACACACCGGCTGCTGCCAGCTAGCTCTGCTCTGAAGCAGGTGGACCTTGGGCTAATTGAAAGCGTGTCAATACTGGTTTGTGTGTGTGTGGCCGTGTGTGCGTGCGTGTGCGCAAAGAGATGACGTGCTCATCAGTGGTACTCTGGGATACTCTGCTTGTGTGCACACTTTAGTGTGTGTGTGTCTCAGTGTGCTGCTGGCTAATCCATCCCCGTGTGTGCGTGTGCGTGTGTCTAGTGGTAAATTGTGTATATCCATTCAGGCTGTCCACATGAATAATTTGTTTGTCTTATAAATATTTGACTGGACGTTCATTAATATGCACACACGCCGTCTCTAAAGGGCTGCTGCCACTCTCTCACACACACACACACACACACACACACACACACACACACACACACACACACACACACACACACACACACACACACACACACACACACACACACACACACACACACACACACACACACACACACACACACACAGACACACACTAGCTGAAAAGGCCGTCCGAGGTACTGCTCATGTCATAAATGATCTCAACTTGAAACTACTAAACATTCGGTCATGTGATCTACAATAGACCTGGGTACAATAGTCCCTGGTAAAACAGTTTACATGTAAAAGGGGTTCAGAGAGAGAGAATGAGAGAGAAATGGACTGTGTGTGTGTGTGTGAGAGATATAGAGAGCGATTACAGAAAATGACAGAGAAAAATATAATTTTCTTTGGCGATTTAGAATATACAGGTATTTGGTGTCAATACTGAAATCTGTTAGTTCTGGACTTTCCTGACCATGTGTGTATTTCTGTATTTCATGAGTGATCCTCTCTGTGTTTCCAGGTAACATCTAGTTGGGTGAGAACCAGGCAGGAAGGAGTGGTCTCAGACCAAAAGCAGCAACAGTCATGGTTTGGAGGGCAGGCTTTCTGCTCAGCATACTGCTAGCTACAGCCACACACACCCTGTCTGCCAGCTTCCCAGAGGACAGTATACCCCTGGACATTGTCGATGCACACTGTGAGTACACACACGCTGCACATACACACACACTCAGGTTAGTCTCACTCACAAGACAGCAGCATCATGTCTCAGTACAATTTCATTTCCAATCAACTTTTATGCTGCACCCTGTTGTCATGAATTATGTGTCCCATTGTCCTGCATGTATCAGTGAATAGTGTATTGATGGTGTACTATAAGGTCTTCATGGTAATGTAATGTGTATCAGTGAATAGTGTATTGATGGTGTACTGTAAGGTCTTCATGGTAATGTAATGTGTATCAGTGAACAGTGTATTGATGGTGTACTATAAGGTCTTCATGGTAATGTAATGTGTATCAGTGAATAGTGTATTGATGGTGTACTGTAAGGTCTTCATGGTAATGTAATGTGTATCAGTGAACAGTGTATTGATGGTGTACTGTAAGGTCTTCATGGTAATGTAATGTGTATCAGTGAATAGTGTATTGATGGTGTACTGTCAGGTCTTCATGGTAATGTAATGTGTATCAGTGAATAGTGTATTGATGGTGTACTGTAAGGTCTTCATGGTAATGTAATGTGTATCAGTGAATAGTGTATTGATGGTGTACTATAAAGTCTTCATGGTAATGTAATCTGTATCAGTGAATAGTGTATTGATGGTGTACTGTAAGGTCTTCATGGTAATGTAATGTGTATCAGTGAATAGTGTATTGATGGTGTACTGTAAGGTCTTCATGGTAATGTAATGTGTATCAGTGAATAGTGTATTGATGGTGTACTGTAAGGTCTTCATGGTAATGTAATGTGTATCAGTGAATAGTGTATTGATGGTGTACTGTAAGGTCTTCATGGTAATGTAATGTGTATCAGTGAATAGTGTATTGATGGTGTACTGTAAGGTCTTCATGGTAATGTAATGTGTATCAGTGAATAGTGTATTGATGGTGTACTGTAAGGTCTTCATGGTAATGTAATGTGTATCAGTGAATAGTGTATTGATGGTGTACTATAAAGTCTTCATGGTGATGTAATCTGTATCAGTGAATAGTGTATTGATGGTGTACTATAAGGTCTTCATGGTAATGTAATGTGTATCAGTGAACAGTGTATTGATGGTGTACTGTAAGGTCTTCATGGTAATGTAATGTGTATCAGTGAATAGTGTATTGATGGTGTACTGTAAGGTCTTCATGGTAATGTAATGTGTATCAGTGAATAGTGTATTGATGGTGTACTGTAAGGTCTTCATGGTAATGTAATGTGTATCAGTGAATAGTGTATTGATGGTGTACTATAAAGTCTTCATGGTGATGTAATGTGTATCAGTGAATAGTGTATTGATGGTGTACTGTAAGGTCTTCATGGTAATGTAATGTGTATCAGTGAATAGTGTATTGATGGTGTACTATAAAGTCTTCATGGTAATGTAATGTGTATCAGTGAATAGTGTATTGATGGTGTACTGTAAGGTCTTCATGGTAATGTAATGTGTATCAGTGAATAGTGTATTGATGGTGTACTGTAATGTCTTCATGGTAATGTAATGTGTATCAGTGAATAGTGTATTGATGGTGTACTATAAAGTCTTCATGGTAATGTAATCTGTATCAGTGAATAGTGTATTGATGGTGTACTATAATGTCTTCATGGTAATGTAATGTGTATCAGTGAATAGTGTATTGATGGTGTACTATAATGTCTTCATGGTAATGTAATGTGTATCAGTGAATAGTGTATTGATGGTGTACTATAAAGTCTTCATGGTAATGTAATCTGTATCAGTGAATAGTGTATTGATGGTGTACTATAAGGTCTTCATGGTAATGTAATGTGTATCAGTGAATAGTGTATTGATGGTGTACTATAAGGTCTTCATGGTAATGTAATGTGTACCAGTGAATAGTGTATTGATGGTGCACTATAAGGTCTTCATGGTAATGTAATGTGTATCAGTGAATAGTGTATTGATGGTGTACTGTAAGGTCTTCATGGTAATGTAATGTGTATCGGTGAATAGTGTATTGATGGTGTACTGTAAAGTCTTCATGGTAATGTAATGTGTATCAGTGAATAGTGTATTGATGGTGTACTATAAGGTCTTCATGGTAATGTAATGTGTATCGGTGAATAGTGTATTGATGGTGTACTGTAAAGTCTTCATGGTAATGTAATGTGTATCAGTGAATAGTGTATTGATGGTGTACTATAAGGTCTTCATGGTAATGTAATGTGTATCAGTGAATAGTGTATTGATGGTGTACTGTAAGGTCTTCATGGTAATGTAATCTGTATCAGTGAATAGTGTATTGATGGTGTACTGTAAGGTCTTCATGGTAATGTAATGTGTATCAGTGTATTGATGGTGTACTGTAAGGTCTTCATGGTAATGTAATGTGTATCAGTGAATAGTGTATTGATGGTGTACTATAAGGTCTTCATGGTGATGTAATGTGTATCAGTGAATAGTGTATTGATGGTGTACTGTAAGGTCTTCATGGTAATGTAATGTGTATCAGTGAATAGTGTATTGATGGTGTACTGTAAGGTCGTCATGGTAATGTAATGTGTATCGGTGAATAGTGTATTGATGGTGTACTGTAAGGTCTTCATGGTAATGTGTATCAGTGAATAGTGTATTGATGGTGTACTATAAGGTCTTCATGGTAATGTAATGTGTATCAGTGAATAGTGTATTGATGGTGTACTATAAGGTCTTCATGGTAATGTAATGTGTATCAGTGAATAGTGTATTGATGGTGTACTATAAGGTCTTCATGGTAATGTAATGTGTATCAGTGAATAGTGTGTTGATGGTGTACTGTAAGGTCTTCATGGTAATGTAATGTGTATCAGTGAATAGTGTATTGATGGTGTACTGTAAGGTCTTCATGGTAATGTAATGTGTATCAGTGAATAGTGTATTGATGGTGTACTATAAAGTCTTCATGGTAATGTAATGTGTATCAGTGAATAGTGTATTGATGGTGTACTATAAAGTCTTCATGGTAATGTAATGTGTATCAGTGAATAGTGTATTGATGGTGTACTATAAAGTCTTCATGGTAATGTAATGTGTATCAGTGAACAGTGTATTGATGGTGTACTATAAGGTCTTCATGGTAATGTAATGTGTATCAGTGAATAGTGTATTGATGGTGTACTATAAAGTCTTCATGGTAATGTAATGTCTATCAGTGAACAGTGTATTGATGGTGTACTATAAGGTCTTCATGGTAATGTAATGTGTATCAGTGAATAGTGTATTGATGGTGTACTATAAGGTCTTCATGGTAATGTAATGTGCTGACTGATCAGACATAGTATGCCCTGTATAAAATCAATTCTGTCCATTGTCAGCTCAGGCATGAACTAGATTCCCTTCCTCTGTGATGTACACAGGGAATACAAAGACTGCTGACCTGGCCTACCATAACACTCTCTCTCTCTCTCTCTCTCTCTCTCTCTCTCTCTCTCTCTCTCTCTCTCTCTCTCTCTCTCTCTCTCTCTCTCTCTCTCTCTCTCTCTCTCTCTCTCTCTCTCTCTCTCTCTCTCTCACTCTCTCTCTCTCTCTCTCTCTCTCTCTCTCTCTCTCTCTCTCTCTCTCACTCACTCACTCACTCACTCACTCACTCACTCACTCACTCACTCACTCACTCACTCACTCACTCACTCACTCACTCACTCACTCACTCACTCACTCACTCACTCACTCACTCTCTCTCTCTCTCTCTCTCTCTCTCTCTCTCTCACTCTCTCACTCTCTCACTCTCTCACTCACTCACAGTCTTGTATAACTAATCTTGTGGGGACGCAGAATTCAGTCCCATTCAAAATCCTATTTTCCCTAACACTAACCCAAAAACTAACCCTTACCTTAACCCTAACTGTAACCTGAAACCCTAAACTAAGCCCTAGCTCCTAACCCTAAACCTTAACCCTAAATCCCCTAGAAATAGCATTTGACCTTGTGGGGACCAACAAAATGTCCCCAGTTGGTCACAATTCTGTTCGTTTACTATTCCTGAGGGGACTTCTGGTCCCCACAAGTATAGTTAAACATGTCCACACACACACATACACCACCGTGCTGTATCAGCAGCCTGAATTACACTACTGAGAGATTTCTATAAAGCTGTAACACACAACATGTTTACGCTTAATCAATAACCTGATTGATAGTGTGTGGCCCTCAGAGCCAGTGTGTGTGTGTGTGTAGCACTCTGAAAGCTTACATGTGTGTGATCTCTAACTAAGGTGTGTGTGTGTGTTTCAGTCTCGCGGCAGTACCCAGTATTCCGAGGTCGTCTGTCGGGGAACGAGTCACAGCACAGACTGGACTTCCAACTGATGACCAAGATACAGGATACGCTGTTCATCGCTGGCAGAGACCAGGTGTATCTTGTGAGTCTCCGAGAATCCTACAGGAATGAGATCATTCCCTACAGGGTAAGTCTGTCTGTCTTTGAGTTTGTCTGTCTTTGAGTCTGTCTGTCTGTCTAACCACAAGTTACTCACTGAGTTACATACAAGTCGTCTGTTGAAAAAACTACCTCATCAATCACATAATTAACAGGCTATAAATGAGAGTGGAAATGGTTCTTTCTATAAATAATGGGGCCAATGTGTGACATTGGGATCAACATTTCAAAGTGGTTTGAAACTAAAATAAAAAGGTTTTTCACAGATGAAATAGATTGGATGCATACATGGTGATGTGTCTGTAGCCTATGTGGTTGATGCAGGGATACATAATACAGCCATGAATAACGGTAGCATTAATCTCACCATCCCTGGTTTAATAATGAGAAAGTGACCAAAAAACAGGTTCCCTTTTTAATGGAAGACTTTGTATGGGAAGCCAACAGATGTCTTCATAATAACTGCACATAGTTTTACCAACAGAGTACTGCAACATACCAACAGAGTACTGCAACATACCAACAGAGTACTGCAACATACCAACAGAGTACTGCAACATACCAACAGAGTACTGCAACATACCAACAGAGAACTGCAACATACCAACAGAGTACTGCAACATACCAACAGAGTACTGCAACATACCAACAGAATATTGCAACATACCAACAGAGTACTGCAACACCCTTCAATTGAATTCCATTGAAGCGGTGGGAAACTGTGGCCACATCTCTCACAAAAACGGATCAAAAATAAAATCACAGATAATTATAAGGGAGCAGGAGAACTTATAAATGCGCTACAATAATTAAAAATACTTTTCAAGCACCAAATTGAGGAAATGTCGGATTTTCAAGGTAGGCCTATTCCAGTTCTTGAATTTCTGGGCTCCAAATGTAATTTCAAGTAGGCTACTTCAAGCCCCTTGTATTGTTTCAAAATGAAGGTATAACATGGAGGGGGAAAACATTTCTTTGTCACGTTATTTCATTACCAGATCATAATGTCAATAAGCCCACTAGGCTGTGTAATTTGTTGTCATTATATCCAGAATAATTCATAGGAATAGCATTGGTGTTGCGCACAGCTGCACACAGTAAACTCCATGTTCAATCGGAGGCACAAAAACATATGAAAACATGAACTCATTACGTAAAAGTTTTCTTTGTTAAATCTAACGAGACCCTGCTGTAAAGCAGGCAGGCAACAACAGATGATCAGCATCAATTCACAAGGGATATTAGATCCATCGTGGATCCAGGAACAACTCTTCACCAGACACCAAAATATTCTTTTTTCCAGCACTCGGGCTGTTGTTGCATCACATGCGCTATCACAACAGCTGTTCGTTCAGCACTTGACTGTCATTCAGAAGATTCCTTCCTGGATCAGATGATGATGTGTGAAAATATCACGGCGTAACCAATCAGCTGGACACCAAATGGCATCCAACAAGTATTAAGCATAATTATTGAAGAACCATGTTAATGACAGTATCAATTCAGGTTTTAAGTATCAAGGTAGGGTGACTCTTTCGGTTAGAAGCATTAACTTTTGCAATCACATACATTATTTTGGATTTGTGTGCCCATAAAAACAGTTTCCACCCCGTAACATAAGGAGACAAGAAATGATTACACTGCATTTCTGAGATCTCTATACAAAACTGTCCAACAGCTAGATCCAGGAATCTTACAGGGTTAAAGTTCAATGTCTAATTGAACTGATTACTGCTTAATACAGTATATGATATAACGACAACTTACACTGCCATAAATGCAAGGACAGAAAAGTAATTTTTTATGTAACACGATTTTGGACAAATCCGTCAAGACGCCAATCATGATTAAAGGTTAAACATAGGTTTTTAAATAAACTCGTGAATTTGATTGAATATAGCAATGATCCCCCATTACATCTTCATGTAATGACATGACATTTTTTTCGCAGATTGTTATCAATGACTTATCAACAGCTGTAAAAAGTTGTCCAGTGTGGGAAATCCCAAATGCTGAATTGTGTATGTTTGTGCTTGCCTGAATGAATGTGCCTCAATGTGTGTGTGTGTGTGTGTGTGTGTGTGTGTGTGTGTGTGTGTGTGTGTGTGTGTGTGTGTGTGTGTGTGTGTGTGTGTGTGTGTGTGTGTGTGTGTGTTGATGTTTACAGAAGTTAACATGGAGGTCAGGCGAGGCAGACAGAAAGAACTGTGCCATGAAGGGGAAACACAGAGTAAGACTTTACTATACTTACTAATATACTATGTTTCTATAATTACTATACACTGCCTTTCTACTGACTACTATAGACCCTCTACTCTCGGCTTTACCTCTCACCTCATAATGTCTTATCATTATAGCTACTGGCTATACCTGCCATTATAGCTAATGGCTATAGCGACCATTATAGCTACTGGCTATAGCGACCATTATAGCTACTGGCTATACCTGACATTATAGCTACTGGCTATACCTGCCATTATAGCTACTGGCTATACCTGCCATTATAGCTACTGGCTATGGCGACCATTATAGCTACTGGCTATAGCGACCATTATAGCTACTGGCTAAGCGGTTTATAATATGATCTCCTCTCTCTCTCCCCTCTTCCAGGATGAGTGTCATAACTACATCAAGGTTCTGGTTCCCAGAAATGATGACCTGGTGTTCATCTGTGGAACAAACGGCTTCAACCCCATGTGCCGGTACTACAGGGTAAGACAACAGCAGGGTGTGTGAGAAACGTTCTCTCTCCCTCCTGCTCTGCCTCCATAAGCACCTATTGTTTACTATGCCGTCTGTGTGTCTTTGTTAACGGCGTGCATGTGTGTCTGTGTGTGTAGCTGGATAACCTGGAGTTTGACGGGGAGGAAATCAGCGGACTGGCACGATGCCCGTTTGACGCCAAGCAGACCAACGTCGCTCTGTTCGCTGGTATGACCACACACACACACACTGTGGCCATAGCAACTAGGGTTCATAAGTCAGTCTGTAAACAAACAGTTTGAACCAGGGTGTTAGATCTACATGTCCAGTATGACAGAATGGAATGTGTTTGTCTGACCTGTGTGTGTGTGTGTGTGTGTGTGTTGCTGTGTGTGTGTGTGTGTGTGTGTGTGTGTGTGTGTGTGTGTGTGTGTGTGTGTGTGTGTGTGTGTGTGTGTGTGTGTGTGTGTGTGTGTGTGTGTGTGTGTGTGTGTGTGTGTGTGTGTGTTGTTTCAGACGGGAAGCTGTACTCGGCGACGGTTGCTGACTTCCTGGCGAGCGACGCAGTGATCTACCGTAGTATGGGTGACGGCTCGGCCCTCAGGACTATCAAATACGACTCCAAATGGCTGAAAGGTAAACACAGCAGTGTGTGGTGACCGCAGACTCTGTCCATGTCCCTGTCCTGCGAAGACGTCCTGTAGCTCTGCTCTGTCACACTATCTAGGTCAACTCTTTTACACGCAGCTGTTACAGGAACACTGAAATATTCAGGATGGATGGAGAGAGAGAGAGAGAGAGAGAGAGAGAAGTGGGGAAGGAGGGAGAGGGGAGGAGAACAGAGAGAGACAGAGTTAAAGGGAGGACAGAGGTAGTTATGTATAGACAGAGGTAGAAGTAGAAATAGAGGGAGAGAAAAAAAGAGAAGTGACAACACAACACTGTCCCCTCTCTCTTCCAGAGCCCCATTTCCTGCATGCAGTGGATTATGGGAACTATGTCTACTTCTTCTACAGAGAGATCGCAGCAGAACACAACAACTTGGGCAAGGTAACACACAAACATACACACACACACACACACACACACACACACACACACACACACACACACACACACACACACACACACACACACACACACACACACACACACACACACACACACACACACACACAGTTTACTAGACAACCTTGTGTATTATAAATATTTATGTATTATAAATAGTAAACACTATATTACCAGACAACAGCTAGTGTTGTAGAAAAGTGCTGAGTACAGCAGAATGTGTAAAGTGTAGTTTGGTAGTGACTGAACTGTAGGTCAAACTACTTTACATGTAAACCCTTTACCCATGGAGAGGATTCACACACACACACAGACACACACACACACACACCCTTGGTGGTAATGGATGTTTTCTGCATGCTTTAGCCACCGCAGGCCTCATATTTACCCATGATGCATCATTCAGAAAATGGGCGGCCAGGCTGAAACCGCGGGCTGATAAATATTTTAGCGCTACTAATGCTGGGATGTGTGTTTGTGTGTGTTCCTGTGTGTGTATGTGTCGATGCTGATGGGCCTGGGATGACACCTGGGCAGATGGAGCTTTGCACTGGTCAATTATTAAAGCTGTTTCTGCTGACTGCTTCACACGCTTCATTTAAACCACAATAGCTCTAGCCCTAGTCCCCCACAGTCCAATACCCAGAGCTCTAGCCCTAGTCCCCCACAGTCCAACACCCAGAGCTCTAGTCCTAGTCCCCCACAGTCCAACACCCAGAGCTCTAGCCCTAGTCCCCCACAGCCAAACACCCAGAGTTCTAGCCCTTGTCCCCCCACAGCCAAACACCCAGAACCCGCTCCCTAGTCCCCCACAGCCCAACACTCCAACACCCAGAGCCCTAGCCCTCCACAGGCCAACAGTCCAACACCCAGAGCCCTAGTCCCCTACAGCCCAACACTCCAACACCCAGAGCCCTAGTCCCCTACAGCCCAACACTCCAACACCCAGAGCCCTAGCCCTCCACAGCCCAACACTCCAACACCCAGAGCCCTAGTCCCCTACAGCCCAACACTCCAACACCCAGAGCCCTAGCCCTCCACAGCCCAACACTCCAACACCCAGAGCCCTAGCCCTCCACAGCCCAACACTCCAACACCCAGAGCCCTAGTCCCCTACAGCCCAACACTCCAACACCCAGAGCCCTAGCCCTCCACAGCCCAACACTCCAACACCCAGAGCCCTAGTCCCCTACAGCCCAACACTCCAACACCCAGAGCCCTAGCCCTCCACAGCCCAACACTCCAACACCCAGAGCCCTAGCCCTCCACAGCCCAACACTCCAACACCCAGAGCCCTAGCCCTCCACAGCCCAACACTCCAACACCCAGAGCCCTAGCCCTCCACAGCCCAACACTCCAACACCCAGAGCCCTAGTCCCCTACAGCCCAACACTCCAACACCCAGAGCCCTAGCCCTCCACAGCCCAACACTCCAACACCCAGAGCCCTAGTCCCCTACAGCCCAACACTCCAACACCCAGAGCCCTAGTCCCCTACAGCCCAACAGTCCAACACCCAGAGCCCTAGCCCTAGTCCCCCACAGGCCAACAGTCCAACACCCAGAGCTCTAGCCCAAAGATCTAGCCCAGTCCCTATCATATAGCCCCGTCCTATAGCCCAGTCCCGTCCTATACCCCAGTCCCTACCATATAGCCCCGTTCTATAGCCCAATTTCAGTCCTATAGCCCAGTCCTTATCATATAGCCCCGTCTTATAGCACCATCCTGTAGCCCAGTCCTATAGCCCAGTCCCCATCATATAGCCTGTCCTATAGCCCAGTCCCAGTCCTATAGCACAGTCCCTATCATATAGCCCAGTCCCTGTCATATAGCCCCGTACTATAGCCCAATTCCAGTCCTATAGCCCAGTCCCTATCATATAGCACCGTCTTATAGCACCATCCTATAGCCCAGTCCTATAGCCTAGTCCCTATCAAATAGCCCGTCCTATAGCCCAGTCCCAGTCCTATAGCCCAGTCCCTATCATATAGCACTGTCCTATAGCCCAGCCTCTATCATATATCACCATCCTATAGCCCGGTCCTATAGCCCAGCCCCTATCATATAGCACCGTCCTATAGCCCAGTCCTATAGCCCAGCCCCTATCATATAGCACCGTCCTATAGCCCAGTCCTATAGCTCCTATCATATAGCCTAGTCCCTATCATAAAGCCCAGTCCTATAGCCCAGTCCCTATCATATAGCCTAGCCCCTATCATATAGCCCAGTCCTATAGCCCAGTCCCTATCATATAGCCTAGCCCCTATCATATAGCCTAGTCCTATAGCCCAGTCCCTATCATATAGCCTAGCCCCTATCATATAGCCCAGTCCTATAGCCCAGTCCCTATCATATAGCCCAGCCCCTATCATATAGCCCAGTCCTATAGCCCAGTCCCTATCATATAGCCTAGCCCCTATCATAAAGCCAAGTCCTATAGCCCAGTCCCTATCATATAGCCTAGCCCCTATCATATAGCCCAGTCCTATAGCCCAGTCCCTATCATATAGCCCAGCCCCTATCATATAGCCCAGTCCTATAGCCCAGTCCCTATCATATAGCCTAGCCCCTATCATAAAGCCCAGTCCTATAGCCCAGTCCCTATCATATAGCCTAGCCCCTATCATAAAGCCAAGTCCTATAGCCCAGTCCCTATCATATAGCCTAGCCCCTATCATAAAGCCCAGTCCTATAGCCCAGTCCCTATCATATAGCCTAGCCCCTATCATAAAGCCCAGTCCTATAGCCCAGTCCCTATCATATAGCCTAGCCCCTATCATATAGCCCAGTCCTATAGCCCAGTCCCTATCATATAGCCTAGCCCCTATCATAAAGCCCAGTCCTATAGCCCAGCCCCTATCATAAAGCCCAGTCCTATAGCCCAGTCCCTATCATATAGCCTAGCCCCTATCATATAGCCTAGCCCCTATCATATAGCCCAGTCCTATAGCCCAGCT
This sequence comes from Salvelinus alpinus, assembly GCF_045679555.1. NCBI lineage: Eukaryota > Metazoa > Chordata > Actinopteri > Salmoniformes > Salmonidae > Salvelinus > Salvelinus alpinus. The sequence continues at coordinate 23,250,558 of NC_092090.1, forward strand.
CTGTTCTAGTTCAAGGTTAATCAGAGTTAAGAGGTGTGTGTGATCAGGTTTAGGGTTAAGAGGTGTGAGTGTGAGGCGTTTGTTCAGTCGGAGCTTCAAACAAATGTCCTCTCTGACACAGGGTCCTGGATAAGCATGTGTGTGCGCCCGCCGCGCGTGTGCTTGTGTATGCGTCAGTGTGCGTCACACTGTGAGGCCACAGGATGAGGCAGATGTCTTATTCAGAGGCTGGAAGTGTTTTAGTGATGCTGATTGCAGAGTCTCTCTCCCCCTGCTCCCCCTTTCCTTTCCAGGCCGTCTACTCCAGAGTGGCTCGTATCTGTAAGAACGACGTAGGCGGGTCCCAGCGTGTGTTGGAGAAACACTGGACGTCCTTCGTCAAGGCCAGACTCAACTGTTCTGTTCCTGGAGAATCGTTCTTCTACTTCGATGTTCTACAGTCCATCACTGACATCATCAACATCAACGGAGTTCCTTCTGTGGTGGGAGTCTTCACTACACAGATGAACAGGTAAGGATGGACACACTGAGGCTGCATCCCAAATGGCACCCTATTCCCTGTATAGTGAACCACTTTGACTAGAGCCCTATGGTCCCTAGTCAAAGTGGTTCACTATACGGGAATAGGGTGCCATTTGGGGTACACCCTGTAATATTGGTGTAACATATGTGTTGTTATTGTGAATCTCTTGTTGTGTGTGTTCTCTCCATATATAGTTAATAGTAGTTGTATAACAGTGTGTTCCTCTCTCTTCAGTATCCCAGGGTCTGCGGTGTGTATATTAGTAGCTATAGTTAATAGTAGTTGTGTAACAGTGTGTTTCTCTCTCTTCAGTATCCCAGGGTCTGCAGTGTGTGCGTTCTCCATGGATGACATAGAGAAGGTGTTCAGAGGACGATTTAAAGAACAGAAAACACCTGACTCTGTCTGGACCGCCTTCCCAGAGGAGAGACTGCCCAAACCCAGGTATGTACCTGTACCTTTTCCCTAACCCAAACCCAGGTATGTACCTGTACCTTTACCCTAACCCAGGTATGTACCTGTACCTTTACCCTAACCCAGGTATGTACCTGTACCTTTTCCCTAACCCAAACCCAGGTATGTACCTGTTCCTTTACCCTAACCCAAACCCAGGTATGTACCTGTTCCTTTACCCTAACCCAAACCCAGGTATGTACCTGTTCCTTTTCCCTAACCCAAACCCAGGTATGTACCTGTACCTTTTCCCTAACCCAAACCCAGGTATGTACCTGTACCTTTACCCTAACCCAGGTATGTACCTGTACCTTTTCCCTAACCCAAACCCAGGTATGTACCTGTTCCTTTACCCTAACCCAAACCCAGGTATGTACCTGTACCTTTTCTCTAACCCAAACCCAGGTATGTACCTGTACCTTTTCCCTAACCCAAACCCAGGTATGTACCTGTTCCTTTTCCCTAACCCAAACCCAGGTATGTACCTGTACCTTTTCCCTAACCCAAACCCAGGTATGTACCTGTACCTTTACCCTAACCCAGGTATGTACCTGTACCTTTACCCTAACCCAGGTATGTACCTGTACCTTTTCCCTAACCCAAACCCAGGTATGTACCTGTTCCTTTACCCTAACCCAAACCCAGGTATGTACCTGTACCTTTTCCCTAACCCAAACCCAGGTATGTACCTGTACCTTTTCCCTAACCCAAACCCAGGTATGTACCTGTTCCTTTACCCTAACCCAAACCCAGGTATGTACCTGTTCCTTTACCCTAACCCAAACCCAGGTATGTACCTGTACCTTTTCCCTAACCCAAACCCAGGTATGTACCTGTTCCTTTACCCTAACCCAAACCCAGGTATGTACCTGTTCCTTTACCCTAACCCAAACCCAGGTATGTACCTGTTCCTTTACCCTAACCCAAACCCAGGTATGTACCTGTTCCTTTACCCTAACCCAAACCCAGGTATGTACCTGTTCCTTTTCCCTAACCCAAACCCAGGTATGTACCTGTACCTTTACCCTAACCCAAACCCAGGTATGTACCTGTTCCTTTACCCTAACCCAAACCCAGGTATGTACCTGTTCCTTTACCCTAACCCAAACCCAGGTATGTACCTGTTCCTTTTCCCTAACCCAAACCCAGGTATGTACCTGTACCTTTACCCTAACCCAAACCCAGGTATGTACCTGTTCCTTTACCCTAACCCAAACCCAGGTATGTACCTGTTCCTTTACCCTAACCCAAACCCAGGCATGTACCTGTACCTTTACCCTAACCCAAACCCAGGTATGTACCTGTTCCTTTACCCTAACCCAAACCCAGGTATGTACCTGTTCCTTTACCCTAACCCAAACCCAGGTATGTACCTGTTCCTTTACCCTAACCCAAACCCAGGTATGTACCTGTTCCTTTACCCTAACCCAAACCCAGGTATGTACCTGTTCCTTTACCCTAACCCAAACCCAGGTATGTACCTGTTCCTTTACCCTAACCCAAACCCAGGTATGTACCTGTTCCTTTACCCTAACCCAAACCCAGGTATGAACCTGTACCTTTACCCAAGCCCAGGTACTATACCTACAGTATGTCAGTCTCTAACCCTGACCCAAGCCCAGGTACTATACCTACAGTATGTCAGTCTCTAACCCTGACCCAAGCCCAGGTACTATACCTACAGTATGTCAGTCTCTAACCCTGACCCAAGCCCAGGTACTATACCTACAGTATGTCAGTCTCTAACCCTGACCCAAGCCCAGGTACTATACCTACAGTATGTCAGTCGCTAACCCTGACCCAAGCCCAGGTACTATACCTACAGTATGTCAGTCTCTAACCCTGACCCAAGCCCAGGTACTATACCTACAGTATGTCAGTCTCTAACCCTGACCCAAGCCCAGGTACTATACCTACAGTATGTCAGTCTCTAACCCTGACACACGCCCAGGTACTATACCTACAGTATGTCAGTCTCTAACCCTGACCCAAGCCCAGGTACTATACCTACAGTATGTCAGTCTCTAACCCTGACCCAAGCCCAGGTACTATACCTACAGTATGTCAGTCTCTAACCCTGACCCAAGCCCAGGTACTATACCTACAGTATGTCAGTCTCTAACCCTGACCCAAGCCCAGGTACTATACCTACAGTATGTCAGTCTCTAACCCTGACCCAAGCCCAGGTACTATACCTACAGTATGTCAGTCTCTAACCCTGACCCAAGCCCAGGTACTATACCTACAGTATGTCAGTCTCTAACCCTGACCCAAGCCCAGGTACTATACCTACAGTATGTCAGTCTCTAACCCTGACCCAAGCCCAGGTACTATACCTACAGTATGTCAGTCTCTAAACCTGACCCAAGCCCAGTATGTCTCAGTAAGTGTATGTCAGTCTGCACAACAACAGGTACATGACCCTCCCTTCAGTTTATGATGCAGGGCAGGACTGTATTGTCACTATAACCTTGAGTTTTGGTCTCATTGAGATAAACCCTCTTTAACAAGAGAGACATGGTCTATGACCACACGCATGTACACACACACACACACACACACACACACACACACACACACACACACACACACACACACACACACACACACACACACACACACACACACACATAGCTGGTGGTTATTAGCAGTAAATAATTAATCTGGATAATTATACGCGTTGCATATTTAACCTGTATTCACACGCACACGTAGCTCAGCTCTCTGGCCCCACACAAAGTCCACAGAGCTGCTCATTATGGTGGTAAATAATTCACATTCTAATCCTCTGTTATGACTTCATGTTTACGGTGATACAGCAGCACGTCTCTTTGTTGTCCTGACAGGCATCTGCTCCTCTCTCATACCCTAACCCCTCTCCTCAGTTCAATTCAATAGAGTCAACATTATTAGTCCCTGCAGGGTGATGGTAGCTGGGCTCATGTGTGACCTGTGTTGACCTTTGACCCCTCTCTGACCCCTATGACTCCAGGCCAGGCTGCTGTTCGGGTCATGGCCCAGCTGAGTCCTATAAGACCTCTATAGAGTTCCCTGATGAGACCCTCCTCTTCATCAAGTCTCACCCCCTCATGGACGCCTCCGTGCCTAACATAGGAGACGAGCCCTGGTTCACCAAGACACGCGTCAGGTAAGAACACACAGACAAACACACACACATGCACACATGTGTTGCTTGTGGGATCTAAATTCCCGGGTAACAATCAACAAAACCCAAAATCAAAATGCACATTTGTAGATTGCACGGAGGGCCTTTAAATACTGGCTTGATAATTCCTACTGAAGTCTGACTGTCCTCCTGTCTTGTCCCTGTCTCTCTAGGTACAGGCTGACAGCCTTGGCGGTGGACAACGCGGCTGGTCCACATGGTAACTACACGGTGCTGTTCATTGGTTCAGAGGCGGGCGTGGTGCTGAAGGTTCTAGCCAAGACTTCCCCTCTGTCCCTAAACGACAGCATCCTATTGGAGGAGATCGACCTGTTCAACAGAGCCAAGTACGGAACACTCACTACACGTCTCTCACTGTCTCTCTCTCTTAGTCTCTCTCTTACTCTCTTTGCGTCTCTCTCTTAGTCTCTGTCTCTCACTGTCTTTCTCTTTCTTTGGTCTCTTATCTCTCACTCTGTGTTTTTCTCTTTCTCTCTGTGTGTCTCTCACCGTCTGTCTCTCCTCTCTCATCCTCTCAGTCTCAGTCTCTCTCACTCTCCTCTTTCTTCTGTCTTTCTCTCTCTCCTCTTTCTTCCTCTCAGTCTCTCCTCCTCTCTCCTCTTTCTTCCTGTTTCTCTCCTCTCTCTTCCTTTCAGTCTCTCCTCTCTCTCTCTCTCTCTCTCTCTCTCTCTCTCTCTCTCTCTCTCTCTCTCTCTCTCTCTCTCACACTCTCCTCTCTCTTCCTCTGTCTCTCTCTCTCCTCTGTCTTTCCCTGTCTCTCTCTCTTTCCTCTGTCTTCCTCTGTCTCTCTTTCTCCTCTGTCTTCCTCTGTCTCTCACTCTCCTCTGTCTTCCTCTCAGGCTCTCGTTCTCTTCGGTCAGTAAGGGTATCAGGGCTAAACAGTGCCACTGTGATTACATCTGGAGAGTGAAACTGTAGACAGACCTTTCTGATAAACAACTGATCAAGTAACCTGTAATCTGATTTCTGACTCTCCTCTCTGTCTCCCCCCTCCACCACCCTTCCTTTCTCTCCCTCCCCTACTGCCTCTACTCTCCCAACCCCTCTCTTCCCTCTCTTTTCTTCTCTCTGTCTCCCAGGTGTCTGTCTAACAATGAGGATGACAGGCATATTTTGTCGCTCCATGTTGACAGAGACACACACAGTGTGTATGTAGCTTTCTCTAGCTGTGTGGTTCGCATGCCTCTCAGCCGCTGTGAGCGACACACTAACTGCCACAAGTGAGTCCCCACACTGACACACACGAGCGTGCACTCCAACTCAGACTCAGACTCAGACATATACAGACACAGACAGACACATACAGACACAGACTCAGACACATACAGACACAGACTCAGACACATACACACACACACAGACACACACAGACACACACAGAGACACACACACACACACACACACACACACACACACACACACACACACACACACACACACACACACACACACACACACACACACACACACACACACAGATACACACACACACACAGATACACACAGACACAGACACATAGAGACACATACAGACACAGACAGATACAGACACATACACACACACACACACACACACACACACACACACATACACACACATTCAGAAACATGCACACACTCCAGTCCAAGGTTACTTTATGCTGTACCTGGTCACAGGTTTGTGTGTTTATTGATGTGTTTTTCTCTATCTACATGTCATAAACACTGAGAACCTGTAGCACACTGGTTAATATACAGCCAGACAGAGGTTAACTGGTGCTGCCTATTTAACCCTGTATGGTGAACTGTATATTTACAGATATGTGTTAACCCTGTGTTGTGTTTCTCCCCTAGGTCTTGTATAGCGTCCAGGGACCCCTACTGTGGCTGGATGCCTCATGGAGCCTGTGAGAGGATCCTGCCTGGAGTTCTGTGAGTACCAAGTATTACAATACTAAATAGTATGCATACTCAGGGCCATAAAGTGTGACCAATTTGATCTCATATGCAACAAAATATTTTGCTGTGCGACCTGGAGTTTTTAATTTGGGAGCACCAGTGCGACCCATATCTGACCCATATCTGACCCATATCTGACCCATATCTGACCCATATCTGACTCATATCTGACCCATATCTGACCCAGATCTGACCCATATCTGACCCATATCTGACCCATATCTGACCCATATCTGACCCAGATCTGACCCATATCTGACCCATATCTGACCCATATCTGACCCATATCTGACCCAGATCTGACCCATATCTGACCCATATCTGACCCAGATCTGACCCATATCTGACCCAGATCTGACCCAGATCTGACCCATATTACTGAAGCAACATTTTTTTCTTCCGGTCACGGATTGGTGGGACACATTTTACATTCATAAACCGTGTCGTGGGCCTTTCTACAACTATTCTCAGGCCGCATTTGTTTTACCCCTTGTTCAGTCGTGTTTGTTAGCTCATTAGCTAGCTAGCAAACAACCTGGTAACTTTACCAGTATATCCAAACATTTGGAGGCACAGAAAGGAAAGGGTATATCTTCTTCAGGAGATCAATGATCAATGAATGAATGGAACAATGAATGGCACAAGCATTTCGCTACACCTGCAATAACATCTGCTAAATATGCGTATGTGACCAATAAAATTTGATTTGATTTGAATGAGAGATGTCCTGCATGGCGTCATCACAAATGCTCTTAAAGAGACAGTGTACAATTTTCACTGTAATGCATCTCAATAGGAAAATAGTGCTTTTACATAATGTAGAAACCGAATATTCCACAAAATGACTTTTTCATTTCAATGACAGGTGTCTGTATCAACATTGTAGGTTTTTATAATAAACACATGTATTTACAGGGTTCCATATGAGTTTTTAGGGCACAACATGAGCAGCTAGACTTCATATAGGCTATATCTCAATCCATTTAAAAAATCAGATTTTCTGGTGCTCCTAACTTTTTTAAAGGCGGGAGGACCAGTGCTACCAATGAAAAATGTACATTTAGAGCCCTGTGAGTATTAAATATTACAATACTACCACAGTACTAAGCTACGGTACATACTACAGAGTTCAGGAAAAAATGGAATAACGGAAGGAATTGTTGGTTAGAGAGGTTTGGTTCTCTGCTCTAATTTCTCTCTCCTCTGCCTCTGTTTCAGGTCTGGTTATGAGCAGGATGTAGAGGCTGGGAACACGGTTCAGCTGGGAGACTGCCATGGTGAGCCCCTCCCATTCATACCAACCCATCTCTTTCTCGCTCTCTCTCACTATCTCACACCATCAGTCTGCACAACCAACCAGTAACACACGTCCAGTAACACCAGTAACCACACCATACCAACACACCAACCAGTAACACCGTACCAGTAACACCAGTAACCACACCATACCAACACACCAACCAGTAACACCGTACCAGTAACACCAGTAACCACACCATACCAACACACCAATCAGTAACCCTCCCTACATGGTTCTATGTTCAGTATTAACATACACATCTACTGTAGATCCACATATTGTACACACCCAGGCCACCTGTAACTAATGCTACCTACTTGGAGGGAAGAAACAGACGCGCTCTACCAGTAGCAGTACTAAGACAGCGTTGCTATAGGAGACACACCAGGCTGAACCATAGAACTAGAACAGGGGATCGAGGCCATGCTGTCTCTCCTCAGGTCTAGAGACAGACAAGACCTGGAGCAATAGGCCTACTCAGACAACCTGTCCTTTAGCTTTTTATCATTTGATAAAAAATAACTACACTCTTAGTTATCAGGGCCTTTTTTTGTTTTGGGACTTTACTTTTGGGTTCCTTTATACTGATTTCTTGTTCCTTTAATTGTTTTAGTGTTTTTGGCCACTACATCAGCGACAGATTACAAATCATTTGGTGACCCGACCTCTGGTTAGTTGGATCTTTTATTCCGCTGGTTTCTTTCTTACCTTGAGCTCCGAACCCCTCTCTCCTTCCATCCTTCCTTCAACGCTGCTCACCCTTCATCTTTTTGAACAACCCTCCTCTTCTTCAACACCTTTTTATATTCTTCAGCATCTTAACAAACAACATCATCACCGGGTCACGTCAGAAATCTCCATCTCACCGCTACACTGACTCATTTCCTCACTTCATCTTCCTCACGCACTTCCTGTTTACTTCCTGCATGCTCACTCGGCGCCCCTCCCTCCTCTGACGTCATCACTGCTATGGAATCATCGCTGCTGTGTACCAAAGACCTTCCTCAGACAACTCTCACCCTTTTCCCCTTTCAAACTGTATCCTGTCTGAACAAAATTAATCTTACAACTGTATTTCTATTACTGGTAATGATAAATAAAATTGCTCTTGAATCAGACAATTTATTATTTTTTAAAACAACATTATCATAAAACATAAAACCTATTATGTTATGTAAACTAACCCATATGTGCGTACACATACCAACCCTTGCCTACTAACCAGGATGTAAGCTAACAGCCTGCTGGCCTCATGTCTACGCACCGTGTTAACAGTTTGTTTGTCACCACAGACATGGAGTTGTCATCTACGTCATTCACAGACCAGCCCAGTGGGCCCATACACCCCCCAGTACCCCCAGTACTCACCCCCACCCTGAGCCCCCATCCTGGGCTTGGTCCCGGGGAAAGGCCTGGGTTGGGGCCTGGGGCTGGTTCTCCAGACCTGTATGGCTCAGGGTTTGTGCAGCAGGATGACCCGGCCACCTCCCATTCACTAGAGTCACTCCCAGGGGGCCTAGAGGGTAAGGCCTGCAGGGAGAGAACTGCTGCTACCACACTGTATGGAGCCCTGACTGTCCCAGAGCTGCTACAGCAGACACACACACACAGTACCAGTCAAAAGTCTGGACACACCTACTCATTCAAGGGTTTTTCTTTATTTTTACTATTTTCTACATTGTAGAATAATAGTGAAGACTTCAAAACTATGAAATAACACATATGAATCATGTAGTAACCAAAAAAGTGTTAAACAAATCAAAATACATGTTATATTTTAGATTCTTCAAAGTAGCCACCCTTGCCTTGATGACAGCTTTGCACACTCTTGTCATTCTTTCAACCAGCTTCATGAGGAACCTGTTGGTTGCTTTTCCATCACTCTGCGGTCCAACTCATTCAAAACCATCTCAACTGGGTTGAGGTCGGGTGATTGTGGAGGGCAGGTCATCTGATGCAGCACTCCACCACTCTCCTTGTTCAAATAGACTTACACAGCCTGGAGGTTTGTTTTGGGTTATTGATCTGTTGAAAAACAAATGATAGTCCCAATAAGCGCAAACCAGATGGGATGGCGTATCGCTGCAAAATGCTGTGGGAGCCTTAAATTCTAAATAAATCACAGACAGTGTCACCACCAAAGCACCATCACACACACCCACGGTGGGAACCACACATGCGGAGATCATCCGTTCACTTACTCTGTGTCTCAAAGACACAGCGGTTGGAACCAAAAATCTCAAATTTAGACTCATCAGACCAAAGGACAGATTTCCACCGGTCTAATGTCCATTGCTCTTGTTTCTTGGCCCAAGCAAGTCTCTTCTTATTATTGGTGTCCTTTAGTAGTGGTTTCTTTGCACCAATTCGACCATGAAGGCCTGATTCACGCAGTCTCCTCTGAACAGTTGATGTTGAGATGTGTCTGTTAGTTGAACTCTGTGAAGCATTTATTTGGGCTGTAGTCTGAGGTATGGTAACTCTAATGAACTTATCCTCTGCAGCAGAGGTAACTCTGGGTCTTCCTGTCCTGTGCTGGTCCTCATGAGAGCCAGTTTCATCATAACGCTTGATGGTTTTTGCGACTGCACTTGAAGAAACTTGTTGAAATTTTCTGTATTGATGGACTGTCATTTCTCTTTGCTTATTTGAGCTGTTCGTGCCATAATATGGACTTGGTCTTTACCAAATAGGGCTATCTTCTGTATACCACCTCTCCCATGTCACGACACAACTGATTGGCTCAAATGCATTATGGAAAGAAATTCCACAAATGAACTTTTAACAAGGCACACCTGTTAATTGAAATGCATTGCAGGTGACTACCTCATAAAGCTGGTTGAGAGAATGCCAAGAGTGTGCAAAGCTGTCATCAAGGCAAAGGGTGGCTACTTTGAAGAATCTCAAATATAACATATTTTGATTTATTTAATACTTTTTTGGTTACTACATGATTTCATATGTGTTATTTCATAGTTTTGATGTCTTCACTATTATTCTACAAGAAAAACCCTTGAATGAGTAGGTGTGTTCATTTTTGACTGGTACTGTACACACAGACAGACACACTTGACACACACACACACACACTCAGGGGCAGGTATTTGGGATTACCATCAATTGATATAGCAGATTACATTTTTCAGATTTTGTTATGATTTATATTTCATCCAACTTCATGTATTTTGATTTATTCATTGATTTATTGTCATGATTATAATGATTTTGTACATGGTGAAAATGTATTTTCTCCCTTTTTAAACAATTCTTTCAAATCTTATCTTCAAACCTTCTGCACTTCTATATTCTTTCTTCAGACTCTTTTATTTGGCCCTCGTTTCTCTCTCTGCCAGTAGACCCTATAACCCTGGCTGTTACAGTTGAAGGGTCAACCCTGTTCCCGGGTGTAAAGGGTTAACCCTGGGAGTTAGGTTTTTTAACCCTAGGAGCATTAGAGCATGTCCCAGGCCTGTCCATTAACCCTCCTGCTCCAGGACCTCTCTCTGTCTCTCTCCTGCTCTGTGGATGTTTAACTCGTCCATGTCTGTGGTTACTAACCAAGCTGCAGTCTAGAAACAGAACAGCCTCACCATGTAGAGGACAAACTACAATCCTCTTCCTTTGACAACGCTGGGGAGTCAATTGTTCATTGTCTTTCTGATTTTGGGAGAACAAGTCTATCTCTGTCCTAGTTAGGAATGCACTAACCCTCCTTTTTATCTGGACAAATGTTTGACACTTGGTAGAGAAAAAGCAACACTTGAATTCTTCCTCTTCAAACTAACATAACACTACTTCTTCTAGATTGGCTTACATCACCGGAGTGCTTGTGGGATCCTAACCATTTTCACCATGTATTTACAATTAAGAATGACGAGAGTGGAAGCAAATCTGAATGGTTTTGGTAACGATAAAATCCCTGTTGGATAGCGGACAGAATACCTTTAAGGGGAAAAGCAGAGAAATCATGCATGACTGAGTGTCCACAAACACACCTGATATAGAGGTGTAGTGTAAAGCTGTGATTGGCTGTGATTGTGTGTGTCAGGGTGTTCGTAAACCAATGGGGTGTGTGACTTCAGGTGTGTGGGAGATCCAGGCGGGAGAAGCCAATCAGATGGTCCACATGAATATCCTGATCAGCTGTGTGTTGGCTGCCTTCCTCCTGGGGGCGCTAGTGGCAGGCCTGGTGGTGTTCTGCTATAGAGACTCCTTCCTCCGCCACAAGCCCCGGCACGCCCACAAAGATGCAGAGTCAGCCCCCTCCTGCAGCGACTCCACCGGATCCTTCACTAAGCTCAACGGGCTCTTCGACAGTCCTGTCAAGGTAACCTGGAGACCTGAATACAGATTTATGAGTCAACACATTATTCAGTAACCGAGTGTTACTGACTGACATTGTCGTTGTATCTTATGTAGATAGATAGAACCAGAGTGAGAATGACACTGACATTCAGGGTGCGGCGGCCACAATTATTTGGGGGGGAGGGGCCTAATAATAATAATAAAGCCGTAATTTAACGGTAAAAATGTATTACCTTTTAATGTGGCATGAACACAACCAGTCATGATGCTTTCATCTGATTGTCAAACAAATCACTTCAAAATGTAGGCTACCTGTGCATGTTCATCCACTCCTAAATAATCCAAACAGTGCAATGCATGTTACCTCTGATGACTGGAAATAGACATCTGCATGTTCACACTGATGACTGGAAATAGACATCTGCATGTTACCTCTGATGACTGGAAATAGACATCTGCATGTTCACTGATGACTGGAAATAGACATCTGCATGTTCACTGATGACTGGAAATAGACATCTGCATGTTCACTGATGACTGGAAATAGACATCTGCATGTTCACTCTGATGACTGGAAATAGACATCTGCATGTTACCTCTGATGACTGGAAATAGACATCTGCATGTTCACTCTGATGACTGGAAATAGACATCTGCATGTTACCTCTGATGACTGGAAATAGACATCTGCATGTTCACACTGATGACTGGAAATAGACATCTGCATGTTACTCTGATGACTGGAAATAGACATCTGCATGTTACCTCTGATGACTGGAAATAGACATCTGCATGTTCACACTGATGACTGGAAATAGACATCTGCATGTTCACTGATGACTGGAAATAGACATCTGCATGTTCACTCTGATGACTGGAAATAGACATCTGCATGTTACCTCTGATGACTGGAAATAGACATCTGCATGTTCACACTGATGACTGGAAATAGACATCTGCATGTTACCTCTGATGACTGGAAATAGACATCTGCATGTTCACTGATGACTGGAAATAGACATCTGCATGTTCACTCTGATGACTGGAAATAGACATCTGCATGTTCACTCTGATGACTGGAAATAGACATCTGCATGTTCTCTGATGACTGGAAATAGACATCTGCATGTTCACTCTGATGACTGGAAATAGACATCTGCATGTTCACTGATGACTGGAAATAGACATCTGCATGTTCACTCTGATGACTGGAAATAGACATCTGCATGTTCACTCTGATGACTGGAAATAGACATCTGCATGTTACCTCTGATGACTGGAAATAGACATCTGCATGTTACCTCTGATGACTGGAAATAGACATCTGCATGTTACCTCTGATGACTGGAAATAGACATCTGCATGTTACCTCTGATGACTGGAAATAGACATCTGCATGTTACCTCTGATGACTGGAAATAGACATCTGCATGTTACCTCTGATGACTGGAAATAGACATCTGCATGTTACCTCTGATGACTGGAAATAGACATCTGCATGTTCACTGATGACTGGAAATAGACATCTGCATGTTACCTCTGATGACTGGAAATAGACATCTGCATGTTCACTCTGATGACTGGAAATAGACATCTGCATGTTACCTCTGATGACTGGAAATAGACATCTGCATGTTCACACTGATGACTGGAAATAGACATCTGCATGTTCACTCTGATGACTGGAAATAGACATCTGCATGTTCACTGATGACTGGAAATAGACATCTGCATGTTCACTCTGATGACTGGAAATAGACATCTGCATGTTACCTCTGATGACTGGAAATAGACATCTGCATGTTACTCTGATGACTGGAAATAGACATCTGCATGTTCACTCTGATGACTGGAAATAGACATCTGCATGTTCACACTGATGACTGGAAATAGACATCTGCATGTACTCTGATGACTGGAAATAGACATCTGCATGTACTCTGATGACTGGAAATAGACATCTGCATGTACTCTGATGACTGGAAATAGACATCTGCATGTTCACACTGATGACTGGAAATAGACATCTGCATGTTACCTCTGATGACTGGAAATAGACATCTGCATGTTCACACTGATGACTGGAAATAGACATCTGCATGTTCACTCTGATGACTGGAAATAGACATCTGCATGTTCACTCTGATGACTGGAAATAGACATCTGCATGTTACCTCTGATGACTGGAAATAGACATCTGCATGTTCACTCTGATGACTGGAAATAGACATCTGCATGTTCACACTGATGACTGGAAATAGACATCTGCATGTTCACCTCTGATGACTGGAAATAGACATCTGCATGTTCACACTGATGACTGGAAATAGACATCTGCATGTTACCTCTGATGACTGGAAATAGACATCTGCATGTTACCTCTGATGACTGGAAATAGACATCTGCATGTTCACTCTGATGACTGGAAATAGACATCTGCATGTTCACACTGATGACTGGAAATAGACATCTGCATGTTCACTGATGACTGGAAATAGACATCTGCATGTTCACACTGATGACTGGAAATAGACATCTGCATGTTCACTCTGATGACTGGAAATAGACATCTGCATGTTCACTGATGACTGGAAATAGACATCTGCATGTTACCTCTGATGACTGGAAATAGACATCTGCATGTTCACTCTGATGACTGGAAATAGACATCTGCATGTTCACTCTGATGACTGGAAATAGACATCTGCATGTTCACTGATGACTGGAAATAGACATCTGCATGTTCACACTGATGACTGGAAATAGACATCTGCATGTTCACTGATGACTGGAAATAGACATCTGCATGTTCACTCTGATGACTGGAAATAGACATCTGCATGTTCACTCTGATGACTGGAAATAGACATCTGCATGTTCACACTGATGACTGGAAATAGACATCTGCATGTTCACACTGATGACTGGAAATAGACATCTGCATGTTACCTCTGATGACTGGAAATAGACATCTGCATGTTCACACTGATGACTGGAAATAGACATCTGCATGTTCACACTGATGACTGGAAATAGACATCTGCATGTTCACACTGATGACTGGAAATAGACATCTGCATGTTCACTCTGATGACTGGAAATAGACATCTGCATGTTCACTGATGACTGGAAATAGACATCTGCATGTTCACACTGATGACTGGAAATAGACATCTGCATGTTCCCACTGATGACTGGAAATAGACATCTGCATGTTCACACTGATGACTGGAAATAGACATCTGCATGTTCACACTGATGACTGGAAATAGACACATAGCAATTCTGTAAACTGTCTTGTGCACGTTTTAAATTGACACAATACCTGTTAGCAAAGGTGTCAGCTAGAGACGACGTGCAGAAGCTTGCAGGGATTTGTAGTCTTGCATGATGTCTACGTTGATGCTAATTAGCATTTTCAAACCGAAAAGTAAATAGAGCTGACTATATTGATAAAAGTCACCTTGTCCGAGAGAGATTTACATGGTTATCAAAACGTCACGGCTGGGTAAGCCTCCACGAAACACATCCCTTACATTAAGTGTTTCTAAAACTCCCTATGGGAAAAATAAATGATGGAAAAACGATTGGAACCATTTCCATGTTTGACCGCTAGGTTTTATGGGTATTGACACCTCCACTGTGAGGTAGCCAGTGATGTAGTAGTAAATAAATGGTGGGTAAACTCTGATTGCTGGTTGCGGTGAAAAAAGTTACGCTCCCTATACTTTCAATGCATTTTTCAGAAAAGGAGGGTGAACTGCATTGTGTTGCCTTTACCCTCCACTAGGCCTACACCACTGCCAGTAGCCTACGCTCGCAACTGAAGCAATTTTACACACATGAACATAAGCAGAACAGGTAGCCTACATTCAATATAATACACAAGTTGAATCAAAACATGGTTACACCCTAGTTCATGAGTTGTCCATGATTCACGAGTTGAATGCTTAGATTCTTCACAGATCGTGTGACATAAACCACAACCTTTCTTTCCCTACATTTATGACATTAATGACAGTGTAATTTGTAATTATTAAGCATTTAACGATTGAATTAGAACATTGAACTTAAACCTTGTACTATTCCTGGATCTTGGAGATCTCGGGAAAAGCACTAAGTGTAACCATGCCTATGTAAAATGTCCTTATCCAAAATCATGTAGGCCTATGCCATTGCAAAATCGAAGTCTTCTAAAGAGTCTACTATAGGCCTACTGTCATTAATGTTGGATGGAATGGTTGCGCATTGGTGTTGAGCTGTAGGCTAGTTGTCCAGTGATATTGGAGACACTCATCAGCTGATCCAGGCAAGAAAAGTGATATTGATTGAAAATAATAAAGCTAAATAAATGGTCTACTTCTGGTCACGGACGGCACAGAGAACAGCAATACCCGCGCCCGCCTGAGAAACAAAGCAATGAGCGCTCTAAACAGCTGACTGACAAAAGCAAACAATTATGAATGAACGGATAAATCTAATGCATTGGAATTAAAGGCTATTTTTATCAAGGGGACTTGGCAAACAAATCGCAAAAATGAGCAAGTACAAAGAGAAATCTATGTGTTTAAAGGAGCCCAGCTGAGGCTGAAATTCAGCACTAGAGAGTGGACAGTGCTGTGGACAGGGAGACGGTTTTTGCAGCCACATAGAAATAAATGTTTTAAACCATGACAGAAAGGTGGGGGTGTTCGATTAATTTGTAAACTTTTATTTTCATATTTACCACTGTAAAACATATTTACCACTGCTTTTAAACAAATAGGAGAATGGCAAATCCACCAAAGTTGGACTTTTGTTTCATTCAGGGGAGCTGAGCCCCCCTGGCTCCCTGTAATTCACCGCCCGGATAGACCATTTACAGTGCCTTCGGAAAGTTTTCAGACCCCTTGACCTTTTCCACATTTTGTTAGGTTACAGCCTTATTCTAAAATTCATTTAAAAAAAAATCCTCATCAATACCCCATAATGACACGCACAATACCCCATAATGACAAAGCAAAAACAGGTTTTTGGAAATGTTTGCTAATTTATTTTGAAAAAAATGAAAAACTAATATTACATTTACATAAGTATTCAGACCCTTTACTCAGTACTTTGTTGAAGCACCTTTGACAGCGATTACAGCCTTGAGTCTTCTTGGGTATGACGCTACAAGCTTGGCACACCTGTATTTGAGGAGTTTCTCCCATTCTTCTCTGCAGATCCTCTCAAGTTCTGTCAGGTTGGATGGGGAGCGTTGCTGCACAGCTATTTTCAGGTCTCTCCAGAGATGTTCGATCAGGTTTAAGTCTGGACTCTGGCTGGGCCACTCAAGGACATTCAGAGACTTGTCCCGAAGCCACTCCTGCGTTGTCTTGGCTGTGTGCTTAGGGTCGTTGTGCTGTTGGAAGGTGAACCTTCGCCCCCATTCTGAGTTCCTGAGTGCGCTGGAGCAGGTTTTCATCAAGGATTTCTCTGTACTTTGCTCCGTTCATCTTTCCCTGAATCCTGACTAGTCTCCCAATCCCTGCCTCTGAAAAACATCCCCACAGCATGATGCTGCCACCACCATGCTTCACCGTAGGGATGGTGCCAGGTTTCTTCCAGACGTGATGCTTGGCATTCAGGCCAAAGAGTTCAATCTTGGTTTCATCAGACCAGAGAATTGTCTTGAGTCTTTAGGTGCCTTTTGGCAAACTCCAAGTGGGCTGTCATGTGCCTTTTACTGAGCAGTGGCTTCCATCTGGCAACTCTACCATAAAGGCCTGATTGGTGGAGTGCTACAGAGATGGTTGTCCTTCTGGAAGGTTCTCCCATCTCCACAGAGGAACTCTAGAGGTCTGTCAGAGTGACCATCTGGTTCTTGGTTACCTCATTGACCAAGGCCCTTCTCCCCCGATTGCTCAGTTTGGGGGCCAGCTTTAGGAAGAGTCTTGGTGGTTCCAAACTTCTTCCATTTAAGAATGATGGAGGCCATTGTGTTCTTGGAGACCGTCAATGCTGCAGACATTTTTTGGTACCCTTCCCCAGATCTAAAAACCTGTTTTTCCTTTGTCATTATGGGGTATTGTGTGTAGATTGCTGAGGATTTATTTTTATTTAATCCATTTTATAATAAGGCTGTAACGTAACAAAATGTTGAAAAAGTCAAGGGGTCTGGATACTTTCCGAAGGCACTGTATGTGTGTGTGTGTGTGTGTGTGTGTGTGTGTGTGTGTGTGTGTGTGTGTGTGTGTGTGTGTGTGTGTGTGTGTGTGTGTGTGTGTGTGTGTGTGTATGTATGTACAGTTTGTGTTGGCTAGAGGAACCAAATGAACAAAGCCCTCTCTTCTGTCCTCCTGTCTTGTCTCCAGGAGTACCAGCCAAGTCTGGACTGTCCCAAGCTGTACACCAACTTACTGAGCAGTGGTAAGGACCTGACGCCTAACGGAGACACCAAGACCATGATCCTCCGGGACGGCTGTCAGCCTCCCGAGCTGGCCGCCCTGCCCACCCCCGAGTCTACCCCTGTGCTGCAGCAGAAAGGCCTGCAGCCAATCAGGAACCAGTGGGAGCGAGCCAATCACCACGGGAAGATCAACGGATCCAGGAAGAACTCCAACTCTACCTCCTCCTCCTCCATCGCCAAGAGTCCCCAGTTCCACCCCAGTTCCCCCCCCCCTCCTCACCCCCAGCCCCACCCTGCGCTGGGACACTCCCACATCCCCAGCGCCGTCGTCCTTCCCAACGCCACGCACGAATACCGCAGTGGTTACCATGGAAACCCGGCCGACGACGTCACGCCGCCACGCACCCTGGACAGGAAGCCAGAGAACATGGAACACCTGCAGGCCACGCCCCCTCATTCTAAAGGAAGCAGAAAGGAGCAGAAGAGGTCGCTGGATGCCAGGAACACACTGAACGACCTGCTGAAGCACCTGAACGATGCTAACACGGCTAACGCTAGCTCCAAGGCTATCCTCCAAGAGGGGGCCGGCTCAGCGCCCCGACCCAGCAGACAACACCTGATGCTGGAGCCTCTAGGGGACATCACTGAGGTTCCCCCCAAGGTCCCCAGCCGAGAGGCCTCTCTTTACTCCCCCTCCTCCTCCTCCTCCCTGCCCAGGCACAGCCCCACCAAGAGGGTTGACGTCCCCCTGCCCTCCACCCCTAGCTCCCCCACAGGCAGCCTGGGTATGGGAGGAAGCATGAGCGGCACCCTGGAGAGGAGGTACGGCTCTCATCACAGGAGCTCTTCTCACAGACACTCCCTCACCGCCACCTCTCCCAACGGGGTCAGTATGGGGGTGTCGTTGTCCCACCAACACAGTATGAACAGAGGGGGGTACATGCCCCCCACCCCTCCCTCCAGACTGGACTCCCAGAGGGGGCTCCACTCCCCCCATCAACACCCCCACCCCCCCTCCCTGTCCCGCCAGAGTAGCTACAGTGGGCACGGCTCGCTCCCCCGCCAGGGACTTAAACGGACCCCATCCCTAAAGCCTGACGTCCCCCCTAAACCCAACCCCTTCACCCCACAGACTCCTCAGATGAGGGTGGTCAACAAGTACAGCTACTAGGACACTATGGAGTGTACTACCAAGTGTACTAACTGGGAAAGGGCAGGGGCACTACTGAGTGTGCTCTAGAGCCAGACTGGTTGTGAGAAGGCTTAGGGAGGGAGTAGGACCATGTGTGTGTCGGGGTGTGTCCCCATGGAATGATTCATTCCTTCACTCTAAAAAGGGAAAATCACACCAGTGGCCAAAGATGTGACGTGGAGTTCTGTGTCTTGTCTTGTGGCTCCATGTTTCTCTCCATCTCACAACACACTGGTCAGTCTCCTCTAACCCTGACCCCTGGCCCTGACTCACTAACCCCAGCCCCAGGACATAAGGCAGGGTGGGGGTAGATGGGTGTAGGGGTCCTGTAGGGGACTAGTGTGGCCCCCAGTGTGTAGCCTGGCTCTATGATCCAGACTGTGGACGGTACGAGGTCTAACTCCGAGAACTACTTGAAGAATGGGTCTGATGTCTCACTGTCACTAAGCACTGTCTGTTTGTGTCACAAATGGCACCCTATTCCCTTTGTTGTCAACTACTTCTGACCACGGCACATAGGCCTGGTTGTACCTAGTGCACTATATAGGGAATAAGGGTGCCATTTGGGGGACACCCTCTGTCTTCCCATGAATGTGAACTGGACTGAACTGAACAAGGGGGAGGAATACGATAGAACTGTTTGTATCTTATCTGTCTGACTGATGGGGGAGAGCAGCGAGGAGACACACTAAACATAGTGTCCCTTTAGAGGTGTTTAACTCAACTATAAAGACGGAGGAGGAAGGAAGGCAACAGAGAGAACACCAGTGTGTGTCAGCTGGAGGGCAAAACCCAATGTACAGCAAACACATACACACACACTTTGCTTGGGGAGGTGAAAGGCCTGGCTGCCTACGTACCCTAACAGGGACCCTCTGTAACTCACTGGGATATCTACTGAACACGTTTGCTGCTATTGGTTTATGATGAGTAATGTATGTTGCTATTGGTTTATGATGAGTACTATATGTTGAGTGTGTTTAGTCCTCTTATGCGTCTGTACCCTACAGCTGCCGTTGTCTCCTGACGTATGTGTGTGTGTGTGTGTGTGCGTACAAACCATGCAATTCAATGCACCGTTAGAACAGGCTCCAGTGCCATCAGAGTCCTCTATCAACACATACCACTCTTCTCCTGTCTCACACAGACACACAGATACAAACTGGCGATGCAGAGACCTTTCCTCCAGTCTTTCAATGTAGCAGAGTGGTATTTAGAAACGTTTCATCCAACCCACTTCAACAGGCTGGTGTTGTTTTGGTTTGGTTTTCTTTATTTTATTCAGAAATGAAAGACGTAAACATTTTATGCAACACCAATGTGTTTAGTTCTGTCAGGTTGAAATGGCGTTCTGCAACATGTCAGTCTCACCTGCCAACCGCATGTCCGTCACTAGTGTTAGTCTTAACGTGTCTGTCTCACCTGCCAACTGCATGTCCGTCACTAGTGTTAGTCTTAACATGTCTGTCTGTCTCACCTGCCAACCGCATGTCCATCACTAGTGTTGGTCTCTGTGCTCCGGTGGGAGTTCACACACTGCTCTCTGTGTGGTAGTTTCCCCAAGGTACAGATGCAGGATCAGCTTACCCTCTCTCAAACCTAATCTTAACCATTTCCAGGGTAACTGATCTTAGATCTTCAGTTCTCTGGTTGCCATTTTGGTTCCAGAGGCAGTGTTGTGTTTGCAGTTTCCCAGTGAGTGACAAGTGTACAATCACACCAACATCTACCAATGTGTCCTACCGAGTCATGCTGGTAATGACAAGATACTGTACATATTATAAATATATGAGTATACATATTTTTAGGCCAGTTAATCCCAATCTGTGTATCGTGTGCCTTATTCAACAAATGATCGATATACAGAAATATTGAGGAAAAAAAGTGATTTGGTCCTGAATGTCATTATTGTTACAATATAACCTAAGCAACTCTGATTATTTGAATTCAGAGTGAAATTTGTGTTCCGCATTTAAATTTGTATTTATCTACCAAACTGCAGTTATTTCGATTCTAGAACTAAGAGTCGGTTTAGTCACCAACATTCCATTACAGAATACAGGCTGAAGCAAAGCATGCTGGGATTACAGTATCCATATATGACCTCATGAAGAAAAAGGCTGCTGATAGACCAAGCTGAGGTTCCATGCAGTGAATGTACTATTATGGCATGGGGATGTAGACTGACTCGTGTCTTCTCTCTAAACGCTTTGCTTCATAACACTCAACATGGCACTATACAGCCAATATACAGTAAACAGTCGATAGAGTACTCAATAAAACATCCAACCCAGTATTAAGGTAAACACTCCGGGTAATTATTATAGATCAAAGATGTGTATCTAATGTCTTAATAAACTGTTCCATTAGAGTGAGCAGTGGTCATGTGACCGGGACATAAGAACAGGATGTGGGTCAGATCTTACATTGACAATGAGGTTCATGATTTGGGTACATTTACTTTATTTGGGGAATTAATTTGTCTGCCTATTTCGAACCCGAAGCCACATTTTGTTAAAAAAGATAATTGTATTAATTAAAGTCTGTTGTCTATCAGTCGTCCTCTGCTAACCAGTGTTTGGGCTCAGAGACACACACACACACACCCCTGTTCCATTGGTCCAGACAGACAGGCTGTGCTCAGCTGTCTTGTGAATTACCATATTGACCTGGGTCTTTGTGTTGCAGTGTCAGTCTACAGCCTTCCTACCCTCCTGTCTATCTATGCTCTATGTGTGCAGATGAACCAGCCTCGTTGACATTACCTTTCTAATACTGTTCTGATTGGACAGTAAGACCCCCTGATGTTTGTTCAGAGTGTTTGTAGATATGTTGTAAGGTTGGAACTGTGAATGTGTACAAAATGATCGTCTTTTGTTTCAGGACTTCTTGTTGAATTTTTTTTAACACGGCATGTATAGTTGAAATAAAATATTACTGCACAGAATTCTGATTCTGAGAGATATCCTTGTTTTTTATGATTCTCAGAAGACAGCGGATTAGACCAGTGACTCTCTAATCCAGTTAGTGAGCACAAGATGCAGCGATCACTGAACTCACTATAGAAGTCAGACATCAACATATTGTTAATGTTCAACTGTAGTGATTTAGCAAAGCCACTCCCCAAGCTTATGTTTCATTAGAGTTTCATGAGCGAAATCTTAACTGGGACACTAATGCCTATATTTATACTAAAGTGTTCCTTCTTCAACATATCCCACAGCAGAGGAACAGGCTATTTGCCTCCATGCACCCCTGCTATCATCACAAACCACTAGCTAACATCAAACACTATTTACACCTCTGCCAAACAATGTCCTGTTTTCCTCTGGCACTGAGTGAGCTACATATCTACAGTTATACATGTAAGACAGCATTGTTTCAGAAATAGAAATTCAAAATGTGGATGGAGATTTGTTAAGATTTGGTGTTGCAGGCCAGGCTGTTTCTGCTGAGATAAGTCATTGTTGCCTTGCCAGTAGTGTTGTTGTCTTGCCAACAACAATGTTGAGTTGTTGCATTTCCAAAGCAAAGTAGTGCTGTTGCATGCCTAGGCTTTAGCTTAGTGGGCTTACATGGTCTTGAGGTTTGCAGTTGACCTTGGTTCGATTCCCTTTTGGTCATAGCAGTGCAGGATTGGTGATTGCCATCTGAGAGGAGATCTGTTGCAGAGCAAAGGGTATTTGTGTGTGTGTGTGTGTGTGTGTGTGTGTGTGTCTGTGTCTGTGTCTGTGTCTGTGTCTGTGCCTGTGCCTGTGCCTGTGCCTGTGCCTGTGCCTGTGCCTGTGCCTGTGCCTGTGCGTGTGTGTGTGTGTGTCTGTGTGTGGTCATGTGGGAAAGTTTCCAAAGTGGTTTGTTGCTGTGGAGATGAACATCAGTTCCCTCCCTGCTCTGGGCTTAAGATCTGAGCCTCAGCACTGTGCCAGGCAATTGAACACACACTACCACACCGTACACATGCACACTAACCCAGTACGGTCACAGTGATGAGATATAGAAGAGCGGACCAGGCCTGGGTGGGGGTATGAGGAGGCTACTCTTACCCCGCTTGATCCGTTGAATGAACAATAATTATGCTGAAGAATGAAATTCTCTGTTTTACAGATACACACTAACACACAATGGGGTTCTGCTTACCTGTGTGATTCATGGTGTTGTCATTACAGTGGCAGATGTAGTGCTATTTAATGGCTCCTCTATTTGCCTGCTACACCCCCCCCCCCCCCCCCACTGTTAAGCTCTGATGTCAGGCACACACACTCATGCATGCTGTAACACTGGGCCTGAAGTACACCATGCATCTGGGGGTCCTTCTCCTCTCAGTCACCACTACAGACAGCATTACATAAACACTACAGACAACATCACATAAACACTACAGACAGCATTACATAAACACTACAGGCAACATCACATAACCACTACAGACAGCATTACATAAACACTACATCAAATAAACACTACAGACAGCATTACATAAACACTACAGGCAACATCACATAAACACTACAGACAACATCACATAAACACTACAGACAACATCACATAAACACTACAGACAATATCACATAACCACTACAGGCAACATCACATAAACACTACAGACAATATCACATAACCACTACAGACAACATCACATAAACACTACAGACAACATCACATAAACACTACAGACAACATCACATAAACACTACAGACAATATCACATAACCACTACAGGCAACATCACATAAACACTACAGACAGCATCACATAACCACTACAGACAACATCACATAAACACTACAGACAACATCACATAAACACTACAGACAACATCACATAACCACTACAGACAACATCACATAACCACTACAGACAACATCACATAAACACTACAGACAACATCACATAAACACTACAGACAACATCACATAAACACTACAGGCAACATCACATAACCACTACAGGCAACATCACATAACCACTACAGACAGCATTACATAAACACTACAGACAACATCACATAACCACTACAGGCAACATCACATAAACACTACAGGCAACATCACATAACCACTACAGACAATATCACATAACCACTACAGACAACATCACATAACCACTACAGACAACATCACATAACCACTACAGGCAACATCACATAACCACTACAGACAACATCACATAACCACTACAGACAACATCACATAAACACTACAGACAACATCACATAAACACTACAGGCAACATCACATAAACACTACAGACAACATCACATAACCACTACAGGCAACATCACATAAACACTACAGACAACATCACATAAACACTACAGACAACATCACATAAACACTACAGACAATATCACATAACCACTACAGGCAACATCACATAAACACTACAGACAATATCACATAACCACTACAGACAACATCACATAAACACTACAGACAACATCACATAAACACTACAGACAACATCACATAAACACTACAGACAATATCACATAACCACTACAGGCAACATCACATAAACACTACAGACAATATCACATAACCACTACAGACAACATCACATAAACACTACAGACAACATCACATAAACACTACAGACAACATCACATAACCACTACAGGCAACATCACATAAACACTACAGACAACATCACATAAACACTACAGACAACATCACATAAACACTACAGGCAACATCACATAAACACTACAGGCAACATCACATAAACACTACAGACAATATCACATAAACACTACAGGCAACATTACATAAACACTACAGACAACATCACATAAACACTACAGACAACATCACATAAACACTACAGACAACATCACATAAACACTACAGACAATATCACATAACCACTACAGGCAACATCACATAAACACTACAGGCAACATCACATAAACACTACAGACAACATCACATAAACACTACAGACAACATCACATAAACACTACAGGCAACATCACATAAACACTACAGGCAACATCACATAAACACTACAGACAATATCACATAAACACTACAGGCAACATTACATAAACACTACAGACAACATCACATAAACACTACAGACAACATCACATAAACACTACAGACAACATCACATAAACACTACAGACAACATCACATAAACCCTACAGGCAACAACACATAAACACTACAGACAACATCACATAAACACTACAGACAACATCACATAAACACTACAGACAACATCACATAACCACTACAGACAACATCACATAAACACTACAGACAACATCACATAAACACTACAGACAACATCACATAAACACGACAGGCAACACATAAACACTACAGACAACATCACATAAACACTACAGACAACATCACATAAACACTACAGACAACATCACATAAACACTACAGACAACATCACATAAACCCTACAGGCAACATCACATAAACACTACAGACAACATCACATAAACACTACAGACAACATCACATAAACACTACAGACAACATCACATAAACACTACAGACAACATCACATAAACACTACAAACAACATCACATACACACTACAGACAACATCACATAAACACTACAGACAACATCACATAAACACTACAGACAACATCACATAAACACTACAGACAACATCACATAAACACTACAGACAACATCACATAAACACTACAGACAACATCACATAAACACTACAGACAACATCACATAAACCCTACAGGCAACAACACATAAACACTACAGACAACATCACATAAACACTACAGACAACATCACATAAACACTACAGACAACATCACATAACCACTACAGACAACATCACATAAACACTACAGACAACATCACATAAACACTACAGACAACATCACATAAACACGACAGGCAACACATAAACACTACAGACAACATCACATAAACACTACAGACAACATCACATAAACACTACAGACAACATCACATAAACACTACAGACAACATCACATAAACCCTACAGGCAACAACACATAAACACTACAGACAACATCACATAAACACTACAGACAACATCACATAAACACTACCGACAACATCACATAAACACTACAGACAATATCACATAACCACTACAGGCAACATCACATAAACACTACAGACAATATCACATAACCACTACAGACAACATCACATAAACACTACAGACAACATCACATAAACACTACAGACAACATTACATAAACACTACAGGCAACATCACATAAACACTACAGACAACATCACATAAACACTACAGACAACATCACATAAACACTACAGACAACAACACATAAACACTACAGACAACAACACATAAACACTACAGACAACATCACATAAACACTACAGACAACATCACATAAACACTACAGGCAACATCACATAAACACTACAGACAACATCACATAAACACTACAGACAACATCACATAAACACTACAGGCAAC
Organism: Salvelinus alpinus; assembly: GCF_045679555.1. NCBI lineage: Eukaryota > Metazoa > Chordata > Actinopteri > Salmoniformes > Salmonidae > Salvelinus > Salvelinus alpinus. The sequence continues at coordinate 23,277,281 of NC_092090.1, forward strand.
ATCACATAAACACTACAGACAACATCACATAAACACTACAGACAACATCACATAAACACTACAGACAACATCACATAAACACTACAGACAACATCACATAAACACTACAGGCAACATCACATAAACACTACAGACAACATAACATAAACACTACAGACAACATCACATAAACACTACAGACAACATCACATAAACACTACAGACAACATCACATAAACCCTACAGGCAACAACACATAAACACTACAGACAACATCACATAAACACTACAGACAACATCACATAAACACTACAGACAACATCACATAACCACTACAGACAACATCACATAAACACTACAGACAACATCACATAAACACTACAGACAACATCACATAAACACGACAGGCAACACATAAACACTACAGACAACATCACATAAACACTACAGACAACATCACATAAACACTACAGACAACATCACATAAACACTACAGACAACATCACATAAACCCTACAGGCAACAACACATAAACACTACAGACAACATCACATAAACACTACAGACAACATCACATAAACACTACAGACAACATCACATAAACACTACAGACAACATCACATAAACACTACAGACAACATCACATAAACACTACAAACAACATCACATACACACTACAGACAACATCACATAAACACTACAGACAACATCACATACACACTACAGACAACATCACATAAACACTACAGACAACATCACATAAACACTACAGACAACATCACATAAACACTACAGACAACATCACATAAACACTACAGACAGCATTACATAAACACTACAGGCAACATCACATAAACACTACAGACAACATCACATAAACACTACAGACAACATCACATAAACACTACAGACAACATCACATAAACACTACAGGCAACATCACATAAACACTACAGACAACATCACATAAACACTACAGACAACATCACATAAACACTACAGACAACATCGCATAAACACTACAGACAACATCACATAAACACTACAGACAACATCACATAAACACGACAGGCAACACATAAACACTACAGACAACATCACATAAACACTACAGACAACATCACATAAACACTACAGACAACATCACATAAACACTACAGACAACATCACATAAACCCTACAGGCAACAACACATAAACACTACAGACAACATCACATAAACACTACAGACAACATCACATAAACACTACCGACAACATCACATAAACACTACAGACAATATCACATAACCACTACAGGCAACATCACATAAACACTACTGACAATATCACATAACCACTACAGACAACATCACATAAACACTACAGACAACATCACATAAACACTACAGACAACATTACATAAACACTACAGGCAACATCACATAAACACTACAGACAACATCACATAAACACTACAGACAACATCACATAAACACTACAGACAACAACACATAAACACTACAGACAACAACACATAAACACTACAGACAACATCACATAAACACTACAGACAACATCACATAAACACTACAGGCAACATCACATAAACACTACAGACAACATCACATAAACACTACAGACAACATCACATAAACACTACAGGCAACATCACATAAACACTACAGACAACATCACATAAACACTACAGACAACATCACATAAACACTACAGACAACATCACATAAACACTACAGACAACATCACATAAACACTACAGGCAACATCACATAAACACTACAGACAACATAACATAAACACTACAGACAACATCACATAAACACTACAGACAACATCACATAAACACTACAGACAACATCACATAAACCCTACAGGCAACAACACATAAACACTACAGACAACATCACATAAACACTACAGACAACATCACATAAACACTACAGACAACATCACATAACCACTACAGACAACATCACATAAACACTACAGACAACATCACATAAACACTACAGACAACATCACATAAACACGACAGGCAACACATAAACACTACAGACAACATCACATAAACACTACAGACAACATCACATAAACACTACAGACAACATCACATAAACACTACAGACAACATCACATAAACCCTACAGGCAACAACACATAAACACTACAGACAACATCACATAAACACTACAGACAACATCACATAAACACTACAGACAACATCACATAAACACTACAGACAACATCACATAAACACTACAGACAACATCACATAAACACTACAAACAACATCACATACACACTACAGACAACATCACATAAACACTACAGACAACATCACATACACACTACAGACAACATCACATAAACACTACAGACAACATCACATAAACACTACAGACAACATCACATAAACACTACAGACAACATCACATAAACACTACAGACAACATCACATAAACCCTACAGGCAACAACACATAAACACTACAGACAACATCACATAAACACTACAGACAACATCACATAAACACTACCGACAACATCACATAAACACTACAGACAATATCACATAACCACTACAGGCAACATCACATAAACACTACAGACAATATCACATAACCACTACAGACAACATCACATAAACACTACAGACAACATCACATAAACACTACAGACAACATTACATAAACACTACAGGCAACATCACATAAACACTACAGACAACATCACATAAACACTACAGACAACATCACATAAACACTACAGACAACAACACATAAACACTACAGACAACAACACATAAACACTACAGACAACATCACATAAACACTACAGACAACATCACATAAACACTACAGGCAACATCACATAAACACTACAGACAACATCACATAAACACTACAGACAACATCACATAAACACTACAGGCAACATCACATAAACACTACAGACAACATCACATAAACACTACAGACAACATCACATAAACACTACAGACAACATCACATAAACACTACAGACAACATCACATAAACACTACAGGCAACATCACATAAACACTACAGACAACATAACATAAACACTACAGACAACATCACATAAACACTACAGACAACATCACATAAACACTACAGACAACATCACATAAACCCTACAGGCAACAACACATAAACACTACAGACAACATCACATAAACACTACAGACAACATCACATAAACACTACAGACAACATCACATAACCACTACAGACAACATCACATAAACACTACAGACAACATCACATAAACACTACAGACAACATCACATAAACACGACAGGCAACACATAAACACTACAGACAACATCACATAAACACTACAGACAACATCACATAAACACTACAGACAACATCACATAAACACTACAGACAACATCACATAAACCCTACAGGCAACAACACATAAACACTACAGACAACATCACATAAACACTACAGACAACATCACATAAACACTACAGACAACATCACATAAACACTACAGACAACATCACATAAACACTACAGACAACATCACATAAACACTACAAACAACATCACATACACACTACAGACAACATCACATAAACACTACAGACAACATCACATACACACTACAGACAACATCACATAAACACTACAGACAACATCACATAAACACTACAGACAACATCACATAAACACTACAGACAACATCACATAAACACTACAGACAGCATTACATAAACACTACAGGCAACATCACATAAACACTACAGACAACATCACATAAACACTACAGACAACATCACATAAACACTACAGACAACATCACATAAACACTACAGGCAACATCACATAAACACTACAGACAACATCACATAAACACTACAGACAACATCACATAAACACTACAGACAACATCGCATAAACACTACAGACAACATCACATAAACACTACAGACAACATCACATAAACACTACAGACAACATCACATAAACACTACAGACAACATCACATAAACACTACAGACAACATCACATAAACACTACAGACAACATCACATAAACACTACAGACAACATCACATAAACCCTACAGGCAACAACACATAAACACTACAGACAACATCACATAAACACTACAGACAACATCACATAAACACTACAGACAACATCACATAACCACTACAGACAACATCACATAAACACTACAGACAACATCACATAAACACTACAGACAACATCACATAAACACTACAGACAACATCACATAAACACGACAGGCAACACATAAACACTACAGACAACATCACATAAACACTACAGACAACATCACATAAACACTACAGACATCATCACATAAACACTACAGACAACATCACATAAACCCTACAGGCAACAACACATAAACACTACAGACAACATCACATAAACACTACAGACAACATCACATAAACACTACAGACAACATCACATAAACACTACAGACAACATCACATAAACACTACAGACAACATCACATAAACACTACAGACAACATCACATAAACACTACAGACAACATCACATACACACTACAGACAATATCACATAAACACTACAGACAACAACACATAAACACTACAGACAACATCACATAAACACTACAGACAACATCACATAAACACTACAGACAACATCACATAAACATGACAGACAACATCACATAAACACTACAGACAACATCATATAAACACTACAGACAACATCACATAAACACTACAGACAACACATAAACACTACATACAACATCACATAAACACGACAGGCAACACATAAACAGAGTACACACAACACATAAACAGGGTACACACAACACATTAACAGAGTACACACAACACATTCAGGCCATGGTTCAATCCGAAACAGCACTATAGTGTGCTTGGCATTTTAAGGTAATTTCCAATTGAGCTGTCATCTGCGTTTACTCTGAATGTGATCTATATGTACGCAGTATCATTACCTTTAAAGGCCACATTGTCGTATAGAGCGCTCAGATTGAATCCGGGCCGAACATAAACAGGTCCTAACAACACATAATGAACATAAACAGGGTTCTAACAACACATAATGAACATAAACAGGGTACTAACAACACATAATGAACATAAACAGGGTACTAACAACACATAATGAACATAAACAGGGTGCTAACAACACAATGAACATAAACATGGTACTAACAACACATAATGAACATAAACAGGGTGCTAACAACACAATTAGAGACAGCTGGTTTCTGTTGTCTCTGATTGGGAGCCATATTTAAGGTAGCCATAGGCTTTAGTTTGTGGTGGGGGAATTGTCTATGTAGAACGTTTGTAGCCTGTGTGTGTGTGCACTACGTTATTTAGCTTCACGATCGTTTGTTGTTTTGGTAGTTTGTAAGTGTTTTGTTTCGTTTTGCCTTCTTCTATAATAAAAAGAAGATGGCTTATTTTCCTCATGCTGCGTTTTGGTCCGAATCTCTTCCACACGATCGTGACAACAATGAACATATACATGGTACTAACAACACAATGAACATATACATGGTACTAACAACACAATGAACATAGACATGGTACTAACAACACATAATGAACATAAACAGGGTTCTAACAACACATAATGAACATAAACAGGGTTCTAAAAACACATAATGAACATAAACAGGGTTCTAACAACACAATGAACATATACATGGTACTAGCAACACATAATGAACATAAACAGGGTGCTAAAAACACATAATGAACATAAACAGGGTGCTAACAACACAATGAACATAAACATGGTACTAACAACACATAATGAACATAAACAGGGTTCTAACAACACATAATGAACATAAACAGGGTTCTAACAACACAATGAACATAAACATGGTACTAACAACACATAATGAACATAAACAGGGTACTAACAACACATAATGAACATAAACAGGGTTCTAAAAACACATAATGAACATAAACAGGGTTCTAAAAACACATAATGAACATAAACAGGGTTCTAACAACACAATGAACATAAACATGGTACTAACAACACATAATGAACATAAACAGGGTTCTAACAACACATAATGAACATAAACAGGGTTCTAACAACACAATGAACATAAACATGGTACTAACAACACATAATGAACATAAACAGGGTTCTAAAAACACATAATGAACATAAACAGGGTTCTAACAACACAATGAACATAAACATGGTACTAACAACACATAATGAACATAAACAGGGTTCTAACAACACATAATGAACATAAACAGGGTTCTAAAAACACATAATGAACATAAACAGCGTTCTAAAAACACATAATGAACATAAACAGGGTTCTAAAAACACATCATGAACATAAACAGGTTCTAACAACACATAATGAACATAAACAGGGTGCTAACAACACATAATGAACATAAACAGGGTTCTAACAACACAATGAACATAAACATGGTACTAACAACACATAATGAACATAAACAGGGTTCTAAAAACACATAATGAACATAAACAGGGTTCTAAAAACACATAATGACCATAAACAGGTTCTAAAAACACATAATGAACATAAACAGGTTCTAAAAACACATAATGAACATAAACAGGGTTCTAAAAACACATAATGACCATAAACAGGTTCTAAAAACACATAATGAACATAAACAGGTTCTAAAAACACATAATGAACATAAACAGGGTTCTAACAACACATAATGAACATAAACAGGTTCTAAAAACACATAATGAACATAAACAGGTTCTAAAAACACATAATGACCATAAACAGGTTCTAAAAACACATAATGAACATAAACAGGGTTCTAAAAACACATAATGACCATAAACAGGTTCTAAAAACACATCATGAACATAAACAGGTTCTAAAAACACATAATGAACATAAACAGGGTTCTAAAAACATTTAATGAACATAAACAGGTTCTAAAAACACATAATGAACATAAACAGGTTCTAAAAACACATAATGAACATAAACAGGGTTCTAAAAACACATAATGAACATAAACAGGGTTCTAAAAACACATAATGAACATAAACAGGTTCTAACAACACAATGAACATAAACATGGTACTAACAACACATAATGAACATAAACAGGGTTCTAAAAACACATAATGACCATAAAGAGGTTCTAAAAACACATCATGAACATAAACAGGTTCTAAAAACACATAATGAACATAAACAGGGTTCTAAAAACATTTAATGAACATAAACAGGTTCTAAAAACACATAATGAACATAAACAGGTTCTAAAAACACATAATGAACATAAACAGGGTTCTAAAAACACATAATGAACATAAACAGGTTCTAAAAACATTTAATGAACATAAACAGGGTTCTAAAAACACATAATGAACATAAACAGGGTTCTAAAAACACATAATGAACATAAACAGGGTTCTAAAAACACATAATGAACATAAACAGGGTTCTAAAAACACATAATGACCATAAACAGGGTTCTAAAAACACATAATGAACATAAACAGGGTTCTAACAACACATAATGAACATAAACAGGTTCTAAAAACACATAATGAACATAAACAGGGTTCTAAAAACACATAATGAACATAAACAGGTTCTAAAAACACATAATGAACATAAACAGGTTCTAAAAACACATAATGAACATAAACAGGGTTCTAAAAACACATAATGACCATAAACAGGGTTCTAAAAACACATAATGAACATAAACAGGTTCTAAAAACACATAATGAACATAAACAGGGTTCTAACAACACATAATGAACATAAACAGGTTCTAAAAACACATAATGAACATAAACAGGGTTCTAAAAACACATAATGACCATAAACAGGGATCTAAAAACACATAATGACCATAAACAGGGATCTAAAAACACATAATGAACATAAACAGGGTGCTAACAACACATAATGAACATAAACAGGGTTCTAAAAACATTTAATGAACATAAACAGGGTTCTAACAACACATAATGAACATAAACAGGGTTCTAAAAACACATAATGAACATAAACAGGTTCTAAAAACATTTAATGAACATAAACAGGGTTCTAAAAATACATAATGAACATAAACAGGGTTCTAAAAACACATAATGAACATAAACAGGTTCTAAAAACACATAATGAACATAAACAGGTTCTAAAAACACATAATGAACATAAACAGGGTTCTAACAACACATAATGAACATAAACAGGGTTCTAACAACACATAATGAACATAAACAGGTTCTAAAAACACATAATGACCATAAACAGGTTCTAAAAACACATAATGAACATAAACAGGGTTCTAACAACACATAATGAACATAAACAGGGTGCTAAAAACACATAATGAACAAAAACAGGTTCTAAAAACATTTAATGAACATAAACAGGGTTCTAACAACACATAATGAACATAAACAGGGTTCTAAAAACACATAATGAACATAAACAGGTTCTAAAAACATTTAATGAACATAAACAGGGTTCTAAAAATACATAATGAACATAAACAGGGTTCTAAAAACACATAATGAACATAAACAGGGTTCTAAAAACACATAATGAACATAAACAGGGTTCTAAAAACACATAATGAACATAAACAGGTTCTAAAAACACATAATGAACATAAACAGGGTTCTAAAAACACATAATGAACATAAACAGGTTCTAAAAACACATAATGAACATAAACAGGTTCTAAAAACACATAATGAACATAAACAGGGTTCTAAAAACACATAATGAACATAAACAGGTTCTAAAAACACATAATGAACATAAACAGGGTTCTAAAAACACATAATGAACATAAACAGGTTCTAAAAACACATAATGAACATAAACAGGGTTCTAAAAACACATAATGAACATAAACAGGTTCTAAAAACACATAATGAACATAAACAGGGTTCTAAAAACACATAATGAACATAAACAGGTTCTAAAAACACATAATGAACATAAACAGGGTTCTAAAAACACATAATGAACATAAACAGTGTTCTAAAAACACATAATGAACATAAACAGTGTTCTAAAAACACATCAAGAACTTCAAGGAGAGCGGTTCAATTGTTGTGAAGAAGTGCATGACACAAGTAATTTTTCCAACAATTTTTTACAGACAGATTATTTCACTTATAATTCACTGTATCACAATTCCAGTGGGTCAGAAGTTTACGTACACTAAGTTGACTGTGCCTTTAAACAGCTTGGAAACTTCCAGAAAATGATGTCATGACTTTAGAAGCTTCTGATAGGCTAATTTACATCATTTGAGTCAATTGGAGGTGTACCTGTGGATGTATTTCAAGGCCTACCTTCAAACTCAGTGCCTCTTTGCTTGACGTTATGGGAAAATCAAAAGAAATCAGCCAAGACCTCCACAGAAATCAGCCAAGACCTCCATCAGCCAAATTGTAGACCTCCACAAGTCTGGTTCATCCTTGGAAGCAATTTCCAAACGCCTGAAGGTACCACGTTCATCTGTAAAAACAATAGTACGCAAGTATAAACACCATGGGACCACGCAGCCGTCATACCGCTCAGGAAGGAGACGCGTTCTGTCTCCTAGAGATGAACATACTTTGGTGCGAAAAGTGCAAATCAATCCCAGAACAACAGCAAAGGACCTTGTGCAGATGCTGGAGGAAACAGGTACAGAAGTTACTATATCCACAGTAAAACGAGTCCTATATCGACATAACCTGAAAGGCCGCTCAGCAAGGAAGAAGTCACTGTTCCTAAACCGCCATATAAAAGCCAGACTACGGTTTGCAACTGCACATGGGGACAAAGATCATACTTTTGGAGAAATGTCCTCTGGTCTGATGAAACAAAAATATAACTGTTTGGCCATAATGACCATCGTTATGTTTGAAGGAAAAAGGGGGGTGCTTGCAAGCCGAAGAACACCATCCCAACCGTGAAGCACGGGGGTGGCAGCATCATGTTGTGGGGATGCTTTGCTGCAGGAGGAACTACTGCACTTCACAAAATAGATGGCAGCATGAGGTTGGAAAATTATGTGGATATATTGAAGCAAGACATCAGTCAGGAAGTTAAAGCTTGGTCACAAATGGGTCTTCAAAATGGATATGACCCCAAACATACTTCCTCAATCCTAAAGAAAATTTGTGGGCAGAACTGAAAAAGCGTGTGCGAGCAAGGAGGCCTACAAACCTGACTCAGTTACACCAGCTCTGTCAGGAGGAATGGGCCAAAATTCACCCAACTTATTGTGGGAAGCTTGTGGAAGGCTACCCAAAATGTTTGACTCAAGTTAAACAATTTACAAGCAATGCTACCAAATACTAATTGAGTGTATGTAAACTTCTGACCTACTGGGAATGTGATGAAAGAAATAAAAGCTGAAATAAATCATTCTCTCTACTATTATTATTTTTTCACATTCTTAAAATCAAGTGGTGATCCTAACTGATCTAAGACAGGGATTTTTTGCTAGGATTAAATGTCAGGAATTGTGAAAAACTGAGTTTAAATGTATTTGGCTAAGGTGTATGTAAACTTCCGACTTCAACTGTAGGTGCAGATGTGAACTAGTGAGAACGAAATATCCAGTGACATCACCCTAACCATGCAGTGACACCACTCTAACCATGCAGTGACATCACCGTAACCATGCAGTGACACCACGGAAACCATGCAGTGACATCACTGTAACCATGCAGTGACACCACTCTAACCATGCAGTGACACCACGGAAACCATGCAGTGACATCACCGTAACCATGCAGTGACATCACCGTATCCATGCAGTGACACCACTCTAACCATGCAGTGACATCACCGTAACCATGCAGTGATACCACTCTAACCATGCAGTGATACCACTCTAACCATGCAGTGATACCACTCTAACCATGCAGTGATACCACTCTAACCATGCAGTGACATCACCCTAACCATGCAGTGACACCACTCTAACCATGCAGTGATACCACTCTAACCATGCAGTGACACCACTCTAACCATGCAGTGATACCACTCTAACCATGCAGTGACACCACTCTAACCATGCAGTAACACCACTCTAACCATGCATTGGCATCACCTGAGATCTAAGTCAAGAGTGTGTGTTAGAACAGGGTGCATTGTGGGTCATCGTCATTGCCGTCAGAATGTTGACACAAGACCTCTTTCATTTGCTTTCAGCAAGGCAGGTTGAAAACTCTCACCTCCTAGCTACCCCTCTCAATTCAATTCAAAGGGCTTTATTGGCATGGGAATCATATGTTTACATGGCCAATGCAAGTGAAATGGAGAAACAAAAGTCAAATAAATAATTAAAAGTTAACAGTAAATATTACATTCACAAGTTCCAAAATAATATATTAATAGACATTTCAAATGTCATATTATGTCTATATACAGTGTTGTAACTATGTGCAAATAGGTAAAGTACAAAAGGGAAAGTAAATTAACATGGGTTGTATTTACAATGGTGTTTGTTCTTCACTGGTTGACCTTTTCTTGTGGCAACAGGTCACAAATCTTGCTGCTGTGATTCCACACTGTGGTATTTCACCCAACAGATATGGGAGTTTATCCAAATTGGATTTGTTTTCAAATTCTTTGTGGTTCTGTGTAATCTGAGGGAAATATGTGTCTCTAATATGGTCATACATTTGGCAGGAGGTTAGGAAGTGCAGCTCAGTTTCAATCTCATTTTGTGGGCAGTGTGCACATAGCCTGCCTTCTCTTGAAAGCCAGGTCTGCCCACGGCGGCATTTCTCAATAGCAAGGCTATGCTCACTGAGTCTGTACGTAGTCAAAGCTTTCCTTAATTTTGAGTCAGTCACAATGGTCAGGTATTCTGCCACTGCGTACTCTCTGTTTAGGGTCAAATAGCATTCTATTTTGCTCAGTTTTTTTGTTAATTCTTTCCAATGTGTCAAGTAATTGTCTTTTTGTTTTCTCATGATTTGGTTAGGTCTATTTGTGTTGCTGTCCTGGGGCTGTGTGGTGTCTGTTTGTGTTTGTGAACAGAGCCCCAGGACCAGCTTGCTTAGAGGACTCTTCTCCAGGTTCATCTCTCTGTAGGTGATGAAAGGTTTGGGAATCAGCGGACCCGAGACCTCACAACCATAAAGGGCAATGGGTTCTATAACTGATTAAAGTATTTTTTGCCAGATCCTAATTGGTATGTCAAATTTTATGTTATTTTTGATGGCATAGAAGGCCCTTCTTGCCTCGTATCTTAGATCGTTCATAGCTTTGTGGACGTTACCTGTAGCACTGATGTTTAGGCCGAGATATGTATAGTTTTTGTGTGCTCTAGGGCAACGGTGTCTAGATGGAGTTTGTATTTGTGGTCCTGGGAACTAGACCTTTGTTGTCCTTAAGCCATTTTGCCACAACTTTGGAAGTATGCTTGGGGTCATTGTCCATTTGGAAGACCCATTTGCGACCAAGCTTTAACTTCCTGACTGATGTCTTGCTTCAATATATCCACATAATCTTCCAACCTCATGCTGCCATCTATTTTGTGAAGTGCAGTATTAGATTAGTATTAGATGTTTCCAAAACTTAATTGCTCTTTTTTGAGTTTTTATTATTAGTGGATATTTGCCTAATTCTGCCCTGCATGCATTGTTTGTAGTTTTCCTCTGGACATGTAGGATAATCTTACAGAACTCTGCATGCAGGTTTTCAATGGGGTGTTTGTCCCATTTTATGAAATCTTGTTTTGCAAGTGGACCCCACACCTCGCTGCCATAAAGTGCAATTGGTTCAATGACATATTCAATTAGTTTTAGCCAAATTTTAATAGGTATTTCAATTTGAATTTGCTTTTTAATGGCGTAGAATGCCGTGCGTGCTTTCTCTCTCAGTTCATTCACTGCCTCATTAAGGTGTCCAGTTGAGCTTATTTTTAAACCTAAGTAATTGTAATGTGTGCAGTACTCTATGTATTTTGTACCAATTGAGAACTTTGGTCTAATTCCCTGAGATCTGGACCTTCTCTGGAAAATCATGATTTTAGTCTTTTTGGGGTTTACTGCCAGGGCCCAGATCTGGCAGTACTGCTCTAGCAGGTCCAGGCTCTGCTGTAGGCCATGTGCTGTGGGTGACAGCAGGCATAGGTCATCCGCGAAGAGTAGGCATTTAACCTCTGAATTGTGGAGACTAACACCAGGGGCTGTGGATTTTTCTAGAATAGTGGCCAATTCGTTGATGTAAATATTGAAGAGTGCAGGGCTCAGATTACAACCATAACGAAGGCACCGCCGCTGGTTAAAGAATTCTGTTCTTTTCTTGCCAATTTTAATGCTGCACGTATTGCCAGTATACATTGATTTAATTATGTCATATGTTTTACCCCCTACACCACTTTCAATAACTTTGTAGAACAGTCCTGTATGCCAAATAGAATCAAATGCTTTTGGAAGTCGATAAAGCAAGCGTATATTTTGGTGGACATGTTTATCTATCAGGGTGTGTAGGGTGTAAATATGATCAGTTGTGCGATGTTTTGGTATGAATCCAATTTGGCTTTTACTCAAGACATTGTGCTTATTAAGGAAGTTTAGAACTCTTACATTTATAATACTACAGAAAACCTTCCCCAGGTTACTGTTCACACAAATGCCTCTGTAATTGTTAGGGTCAAATTTGTCTCCGTTTTTAAAGATTGGGGTTATGAGTCCTTGATTCCAGATGTCAGGGAAATGACCTACACTCAGGATCAAATTAAACAGTTTTAATATAATGTAGCCAATTGAAATTTTGCACTAGTGAGTTTGAGCATCTCATTTAGGATGCCATCAGGTCCGCATGCTTTTTTAAATTTGAGAGCCTGAAGTTTCTTATAGAGCTCCTGGTCAGTAATTGGGGAGTCCAATGGATTTTGATTGTCCTTTATAGCTTTTTCTAATCCATTCAACTTCTCATGAATTTGGCGTTGTTCTGCGTTTGTGTCAATTTGAACAGTGTTGTAGAGTGTTTTAAAATGGGTTGTCCATATGTCACCATTTCGTATCGCTAATTCCTCTTGTTTAGACTTTTTTAGTTTTTTCCAATTTTGCCAGAAGTTGTTGTTTGTGTTTATGGACTCCTCAATTAGTGTCAGCTGCTTGCTGTTGTACTGTGCTTTTTTGGTTCTGAGTGTACGTTTATAGAGTTTTAAAGTCTCACAGTAATGAAAGCGTAATTCACCATTATTTGGGTCTCTGTGCTTTTGGTTGGATAGTGTTCTAAGTTTTTTCCTTATAATTTTACAATCTGCATCAAACCAGTTGTCATCTGTGATCTTTTTTGTTTTGTTTTTTATCAATTTCAATTGTGCTTCTTTTGCCAATTGCCTAAATATATAGTTGAGGTTTTGTACTGCTAGATTGATGCCTTCTTTACTGTGAGTGAATGTGCTATCCAGAAAGTTATCTAAGAGTGTTTGGATATTTTGGTTCCAGGTTGCTGTCTGGTATTCTTCTGTGCTCTCTCTCTCTCTCTCTCTCTCTCTCTCTCTCTCTCTCTCTCTCTCTCTCTCTCTCTCTCTCTCTCTCTCTCTCTCTCTCTCTCTCTCTCTCTCTCTCTCTCTCTCTCTCTCTCTCTCTCTCTCTCTCTCTCTCTCTAGATTATAATGCAGGTCCCATCGCCCCTGTCTCATCAGATGTCCAGGCTGAATAGGCGAGGGCAGAGCAAAGTAAACACACAGAGCTATTTTTTATCAATTTCAATTGTGCTTCTTTTGCCAATTGCCTAAATATATAGTTGAGGTTTTGTACTGCTAGATTGATGCCTTCTTTACTGTGAGTGAATGTGCTATGCAGAAAGTTATCTAAGAGTGTTTGGATATTTTGGTTCCAGGTTGCTTTCTGGTATTCTTCTGTGCTCTCTCTCTCTCTCTCTCTCTCTCTCTCTCTCGCTCGCTCTCTCTCTCTCTCTCTCTCTCTCTCTCTCTCTCTCTCTCTCTCTCTCTCTCTCTCTCTCTCTCTCTCTCTCTCTCTCTCTCTCTCTCTCTCTCTCTCTCGTCTCTCTCTGTCTCTCTCTCTCTCTCTCTCTCTCTCTGTCTCTCTCTCTCTCTCTCTCTCTCTCTCTCTCTCTCGCTCTCTCTCTCTCTCTCTCTCTCTCTCTCTCTCTCTCTCTCTCTCTCTCTCTCTCTCTCTCTCTCTCTCTCTCTCTCTCTCTCTCTCTCTCTCTCTCTCTCTCTCTCTCTCTCTCTCTCTCTCTCTCTCTCTCTCTCTCTCTCTCTCTCTCTCTCTCTCTAGATTATAATGCAGGTCCCATCGCCCCTGTCTCATCAGATGTCCAGGCTGAATAGGCGAGGGCAGAGCAAAGTAAACACACAGAGCTATTCTGTCCTGTCCTTCATTCATCCCTCGACCCCCACGCCACACTCCTCCTCCGCCTCGTTGGCTCTGTGTGTGTGTCTAAGGACACAGCTAGAAGCTCATTCCCAAACGAACCCTTTCACCCACAGGTTGAAGGGAACACACTAAGGCACAAAGACACACACACACATGCACACACCCACACACAAACACAGGAATAACTAGATTACAGTAATTGTGGTAAGTGGATCTAGTAAAGCGTGTTGACACACAGCTAGAGGAGTGAGAGAAAATAAAAGCTCTGGCCTGGATGGTGGAGCTCCACAGCAACCCTTCAATGGAGAAAACAAACTGTGTTACTGTAATAGAACCCCACCCCCTTTAACCTACACTCTCTATGGTCCATGTAGTTCACCCTTTCACCTCTACTCTACCTCTCTCTCTCTCTCTCTCTCACTCTCTCTCTCTCTCGCTCTCTCTCTCTCTCTCTCTCTCTCTCTCTGATCTCCTCCAGACCTCCTTTGGAGATTGAAAGTAGCAATTAAACAAAATAATCACCCTGTACTCGTTCACTGTGCTCTCGTTCCAGCTCCCCTCCTCTCTTCCCCTCTTCTCTTCTTAACAGCAGTGGATGAAAACCTGCAATTACAGTTAGGAGCTGTAGTTATGGAAAGGTGTGTGAGAGGTTCTGTGTGTGATTCTCTACGATAGTCTCTCTCACACACTTAGGTGCAGTCATGCACACAGGCAAATACGAACACACACAGACACAGAAACACGCACGCACGCACACTCACACACACACACACACATAACACACAGAAAGGGTTCAATAGCCACTTAAAACCACAATTATAATGACAGGGAGGTTAAATCCCCCGGTCGGCCTGGCAGCAGCAGCAGCCTGGGGTTGAAAAGACAAGTTCTTCAGCAGCTATATGAGGAAGGAAGGCCTGGAAAATCTCTCTACTATACTAAACACACTGCCATCTAGACTAATCCATATCCCACAGAACCACAATATGGAGGGTTAGCCTAGTTAGTGGCACACAGAGCTTTGAGGACACACTTAAAAGACTGTTGTGAGGAGATGAGAAAGAGAGAGAGTGCAGGAGGGAGGGAGGGAGGGAGGGAGGGAGGGAGGGAGGGAGGGAGGGAGGGAGGGAGGGAGGGAGGGAGGGAGGGAGGGAGGGAGGGAGGGAGGGAGGGGGAAGGAGAACGATAAGAGAGAGTGGGGATATCTAAGGTGACTTTCATCCTTTTAAAATGATATCAGTGGTACAGACAGTGAAGGTCCGTATACATTGACAGCTAAAGGAAACAGTGTGGTGTGTATGTAAGGCCTGCTGCTGGTCTCCCTCTTCAACAGAACCTCAGCCAGAGAGAAATCAATTACACACAGAAACAGGAGCCATTAGAGAATGTATAGAGCTGGAGAATGAGAGAAAGAGAGAAAGATAGACATAGAGATGGAGAGAGAGATTCCGTTCCATGAGTTTCTACTCTGAGAAAAAGATTTCCCAAGGATGTTCTTTGGCTGTCCCCATAGGAGAACCCTTTTTGGTTCAAAGTATAACCCCTTTGGGTTCCATGTAGAACCCTCTGTGGAAAAGGGTCTACATCGAACCTACAAGGGTTCTACCTGGAACAAAAAGGGTTTCTATCTGGAGCCAAAAGAGTTCTTCAAAGGACTACCCTATGTGGACAGCTGAAGACCAGAGGGGGAGCTGGGTAGAGAATGGGAGATGAGAGAGAAGGTGTAGAAGAGAGGCGGGTAGGGAGGAACAGAAGAGGGTTGAGGAGAGGTGGAGAGAGGAGAGAGGAGGGATGGAGAGGAGGATTGAGGGGAGAGGTGGAGGGAGGTGGAACAGAAGAGGGTTGAGGAGAGAGGAGGGATGGAGAGGAGGATTGAGGGGAGAGGTGGAGAGAGGTGGAACAGAAGAGGGTTGAGGAGATGTGGAGAGAGGAGAGTTGGCAAGCTAGAGAGAGGAGGGATAGAGAGGCGGGTTGAGGGGAGAGGTGGTTTGATGTGAGTAGAAGAGGGTTGAGGGACAGGTGGATTGATGTGAGTAGAAGAGGGTTGAGGGAGAGGTGGATTGATGTGAGTAGAAGAGGGTTGAGGGACAGGTGGATTGATGTGAGTAGAAGAGGGTTGAGGGAGAGGTGGATTGATGTGAGTAGAAGAGGGTTGAGGGAGAAGTGGATTGATGTGAGTAGAAGAGGGTTGAGGGTGAGGTGGCTTGATGTGAGTAGAAGAGGGTTGAGGGAGAGGTGGATTGATGTGAGTAGAAGAGGGTTGAGGGGAGAGGTGGATTGATGTGAGTAGAAGAGGGTTGAGGGTGAGGTGGATTGATGTGAGTAGAAGAGGGTTGAGGGGTGAGGTGGATTGATGTGAGTAGAAGAGGGTTGAGGGAGAGGTGGATTGATGTGAGTAGAAGAGGGTTGAGGGGAGAGGTGGATTGATGTGAGTAGAAGAGGGTTGAGGGGAGAGGTGGATTGATGTGAGTAGAAGAGGGTTGAGGGAGAGGTGGATTGATGTGAGTAGAAGAGGGTTGAGGGAGAGGTGGATTGATGTGAGTAGAAGAGGGTTGAGGGAGAGGTGGATTGATGTGAGTAGAAGAGGGTTGAGGGGAGAGGTGGATTGATGTGAGTAGAAGAGGGTTGAGGGGAGAGGTGGATTGATGTGAGTAGAAGAGGGTTGAGGGGAGAGGTGGATTGATGTGAGTAGAAGAGGGTTGAGGGTGAGGTGGATTGATGTGAGTAGAAGAGGGTTGAGGTGGATTGATGTGAGTAGAAGAGGGTTGAGGGAGAGGTGGATTGATGTGAGTAGAAGAGGGTTGAGGGAGAGGTGGATTGATGTGAGTAGAAGAGGGTTGAGGGAGAGGTGGATTGATGTGAGTAGAAGAGGGTTGAGGGAGAGGTGGATTGATGTGAGTAGAAGAGGGTTGAGGGAGAGGATGAGACGATTGGAGGGTGGGCAGCATTGAACGGAAAGAGGGGGATGAGGGGAGAGGTGGATTGAGGTGAGAAGTGTAGAGAGGTGAGCCAGAGTTCTATTTAATGTGTGTATTTAATATGAAACACACTGCAGTGTTCCTGTTCCAATACCTGCAGCTTAACCTGCTTACCTGTCAACTCTCATCTGTGTGTGTGTGTGTGTGTGTGTGTGTGTGTGTGTGTGTGTGTGTGTGTGTGTGTGTGTGTGTGTGTGTGTGTGTGTGTGTGTGTGTGTGTGTGTGTGTGTGTGTGTGTGTGTGTGTGTGTGTGGGGGACAAGCAGCAGCATGCCTATCAAAGAGTGAGTCAGCATACACCTGGGAAGAGGTGCGTGTGGGGAGGGAGGGGGGGAGGGAGGGCGGTGGGGAGGGAGGGCGGTGGGGAGGGAGGGCGGTAGGGAAGAAGGTGCAGGTGGGAAATGGGAAAGCCCCTCGGTGGGGGGTAGACACGCTAGTATGTTCCTTGACTCTGCTCACACACACAACATACGCACGCACACACACACACGCACACACACACACACACACAGACACAGACACAGAGACACACACACACACAGAGACACACTGTTTTCCTCTTTATTGATTTTCCCACAATGGAAACTTCAAAGGGCCACTGAGGAGTAGGTTGGTTCCTAAACCAGCCACAGGGTTTAATGCTTTATGTTTCATCAGGCAACGTCCCCACAACACACACCCTGAACACACACCCTCCCCCCAGGGCAGCGAGACCTGACAGATTTCCTCCTCCTCACCTGTGACGCTCTAAGCCCAGGGAAAGTCCCCGATGGCCTCAGGAACTGGCAGCATACACACAGTTAGTTTACTGGTCATGTGCCAACACGTCTGTAGAACTGGAAGATGTAGCAATAAAATGTCCAGCCACATCTGAGGAGCAGTACCATGACACATCCAACCAGATCCAGACAACCAGACAGTAGTGATTATGATGAGTACTGACTGAGTCCACAGCAGAACTGTTTATCCCTTCACTTCTGACATTCACTATTCAGACATTCACTATTCAGACATTCACTATTCAGACATTCACTATTCTGACATTCACTACTCAGATATTCACTATTCAGACATTCACTATTCAGACATTCACTATTCTGACAAACATTATCCAGGAATACACTATTCAGACATACATTATCCAGGAATATACTATTCTGACTAGAGGTCGACCGATTATGATTTTTCAACGCCGATACGATACCGATTATTAGAGGACCAAAAAAGCCCATTTTTATATATATATATTTGTAATAATGACAATTACAACAATACCGATTGAACAATTAACACTTTTATTTTAACTTAATATAATACATCAATAAAATCTATTTAGTCTCAAATAAATAATGAAACATGCCTTATTTGGTTTAAATAATGCAAAAACACAGTGTTGGAGAAGAGAGTAAAAGTGCAATATGTGACATGTAAAAAAGCTAACGTTTAAGTTCCTTGCTCAGAACATATGAAAGCTGGTGGTTCAATGTTCCCAGTTAAGAAGTTTTAGGTTGTAGTTATTATAGGAATTATGACCCGTCGACTATTTCTCTCTATACCATTTGTATTTCATATACCTTTGACTATTGGATGTTCTTATAGGCACTTTACTATTGCCAGGCTAATCTCAGGAGTTGATAGGCTTGAAGTCATAAACAGCGCTGTGCATTGCTAAGAGCTGCTGGCAAATGCAGTAAAGTTTGAATGAATGCTTACGAGCCTGCTGCTGCCTACCACCGCTCAGTCAGACTGCTCTATCAAATATCAAATCATAGACTTAATTATAATATAATAAACAATAAAATACGAGCCTCATTAACATGGTCAAATCCGGAAACGATCATTTCGAAAACAAAACGTTTATTCTTTCAGTGAAATACGGAACCGTTATGTAATTTATCGAACAGGTGGCAACCCTAAGTCTAAATGCAATAATGCTGTTGCATTGCACAACCTTCAATGTTATGTCATAATTTTGTAAAATTCTGTCAAATTAGTTCGCAACGAGCCAGACGGCCCAAACTGTTGCATATACCCTGACTCTGCTTGCACTGAACGCAAGAGAAGTGACACAATTTCCCTAGTTAATATTGCCTGCTAACATTAATTAATTTTAACCAAATATGCAGGTTTAAAAATAGATACTTCTGTGTATTGATTTTATGAAAGGCATTGATGTTTATGGTTAGGTACATTTGTGCAAAGATTGTGCTTTTTTCGGCAATGCGCTTTTGTTAAATCATCCCCCTTTTGGCGAAGTTGAAGTAGGCTGTCACGGCCGTCATCGGAAGGAGACCAAGGTGCAGCGTGTTGAGCGTACATTTTCTTTAATGTTTGTCAATGTCGCCAACAAAACAAGAAACAAAGAAACAACCGTGAAGCTTAACAGGGCGATAGTGCCACTAACAAAGATAACTACCCACATACACCAAAGGAAAAAAGGCTGCCTAAGTATGATTCTCAATCAGAGACAACGATAGACAGCTGTCCCTGATTGAGACCATACCCAGCCAGAACATAGAAATACAAAACATAGAAATAAAGAAACTAGAATGCCCACCCTAGTCACACCCTGGCCTAACCAAAATAGAGAATAAAAGCCTCTCTATGGCCAGGGCGTGACATAGGCTGTGATTCGATGATAAATGAACAGCCACCACATTGATTATATTCAACACACGACAAGCTAGTTAACCTAGTAATATCATCAACCATGTGTAGTTAACTAATGACTATGTGAAGATTGATTGTTTTTTATAAGATAAGTTTAATGCTAGCTAGCAACTTACCTTGGCTCCTTGTTGCACTCGCGTAACAGGTGGTCAGCCTGCCACACAGTCTCCTCGTGGAATGCAATGTAATCGGCCAAAATCGGCATACAAAAATGCAGATTACCAATTGTTATGAAAACTTGAAATTGGCCCTAATTAATCGGCCATGCCGATTAGGTCAATCTCTAATTCTGACAGTCAATCTCTAATCAGGTCAATCTCTAATTCTGACATATACTATTCAGACATACATTATCCAGGAATACACTTTTCAGACATACATTATCCATAAATATACTTTTCAGACATACATTATCCAGGAATATACTATTCAGACATACATTATCCAGGAATACACTTTTCAGACATACATTATCCATGAATATACTTTTCAGAAAAACATTATCCAGGAATATACTATTCAGACATACATTATCCTGGAATACACTATTCAGACATACATTATCCTGGAATACACTATTCAGACATACATTATCCTGGAATACACTATTCAGACATACATTATCCAGGAATATACTCTTCTGACATACATGATTCTAACATACAGTACATACAACATACATAGAGAAGATTCTGCTTACTGGATGAATCAAATATATAGAAGCCCTGAGACATGACGGAACACTTCTCTGTTAATCAATAGGTGTGTTTTAACCAGTGTGCTATAACAGTCTAACAGGACAGATGTGGTCGCTATGTACATAGTCCATCTGCCAATAGCCCACCCAATCTACCTACCTCATCCCCATATTGTTTTTATTTACTTTGCTGCTCTTTTGCACACCAGTATCACTACTTACACACCATCATCTGCTCATCATCATCTGCTCATCTATCACCCCAGTGTTAATCTGCTAAATTGTAATTACTTTGCTACTATGGCCTATTTATTGCCTTACCTCCTCATGCCATTTGCACACACTGTATATAGACTTTCTTTTTTTTCTATTGTGTTATTGACTGTACGCTTGTTTATTCCATGTGTAACTCTGTGTTGTTGTTTGTGTCGCACTGCTTTGCTTTATCTTGGCCAGGTCACAGTTGTAAATGGGAACTTGTTCTCAACTAGCTTACCTGGTTAAATAAAGGTGAAATATATATATTTTAAAATATATGTGTTTCCTCTGTATTACTTCTGTTAGTTAGTGGGCCTAATAGAACAGAGCAACCTTGGTCTCAAATATCACCCTATACCCTACATAGTGCACTGCGTTCGACCAGAGCCCATTGGACCCTGGTCAAAACTAGTGCACTAGGGAATAGGGTCCTTTTGGAACACAACCCAACAGTGTGATGCTGGGACATACAACATGGAGATACTGAGCTGTGTTAGAGTCAGAGCTGGTTAGTCTACCATACAGATCAATGGTTATATAATATACACACACACACATGCTTGTGCACACACACACACACACACACACACACACACACACACACACACACACACACACACACACACACACACACACACACACACACACACACACACACACACACACACACACACATCTATACTACTTCTCTCTCTCTCACACAGCTGAGGAGATGAGTTCTCTCTCCCTCTCTCCCTCTCACACAGCTGAGGAGATGAGTTCTCTCTCTCCCTCTCCCTCTCTCTCTCACACAGCTGAGGAGATGAGTTCTCTCTCTCCCTCTCTCTCTCTCCCTCTCTCTCTCCCTCTCTCTCACACACACAGCTGAGGAGATGAGTTCTCTCTCTCCCTCTCTCTCTCACACAGCTGAGGAGATGAGTTCTCTCTCTCCCTCTCTCTCTCTCCCTCTCTCTCTCACACACAGCTGAGGAGATGAGTTCTCTCTCTACCTCTCTCTCTCACACAACTGAGGAGATGAGTTCTCTCTCTCCCTCTCTCGCTCTCCCTCTCTCTCTCCCTCTCTCTCTCACACACAGCTGAGGAGATGAGTTCTCTCTCTCCCTCTCTCTCTCACACAGCTGAGGAGATGAGTTCTCTCTCTCCCTCTCTCTCTCTCCCTCTCTCTCTCACACACAGCTGAGGAGATGAGTTCTCTCTCTACCTCTCTCTCTCACACAACTGAGGAGATGAGTTCTCTCTCTCCCTCTCTCGCTCTCCCTCTCTCTCTCCCTCTCTCTCTCACACACAGCTGAGGAGATGAGTTCTCTCTCTCCCTTTTCCACCCCCACCCTTTTCACTCTTCTATCCCTCTCTCTCCTTATCTCTCTGCCACCAACTCTCATTCCATCTCCCCTCCCCTCACTCGCTCTCTCTCCCACCCCTTCTCTCATCATCCCCCTCCACAGTGAACACAGCCCTGTTGTTCTGTGGAGGATTACCTCCAAGAGAAGGGAGGGAGCGAATGAAAGAAGAGGAGTAAATGAGAAAAGGAGGAGGGGAGAGAGAAAGAGAGAGAGAGAGAGAGAAAGAGAGAGAGAGAGAGAGAGAGAGAGAGATAAAGAGAGTGAGTGAGTGATGGTGCAAGGCTCTTACACAACAGCCCCACCCTGTCCAGCAGCAGGCAGAGTAATCAGAATCACCATTCAGATAAACCACGTCAACAAGTTGGTAAAAGTGTGACGCAAGCACCTCCAAGGTTGTGGGTTCAATGCCCGCAGGAATAACATGCAGATACTCACTATACTGTAAGTTGCTGTGGAGACAAGAGTCTGCTAAGTGACGTATAAATACATAGACACAGACATGCTATGAGTCTCCCTCAGAGTCTTGTTGCGCTGCCTCTCCCCAGTCTGTGTGTGTTCATGGTCAACAGGAAGTAGTCTGTCTACTGGCCCCAGGAGGCCCTCAGAGTCTTGTTGCGCTGCCTCTCCCCAGTCTGTGTGTTTTCATGGTCAACAGGAAGCAGTCTGTCTACTGGCCCCAGGAGGCCCTCAGAGTCTTGTTGCGCTGCCTCTCCCCAGTCTGTGTGTGTTCATGGTCAACAGGAAGCAGTCTGTCTACTGGCCCCAGGAGGCCCTCAGAGTCTTGTTGCGCTGCCTCTCCCCAGTCTCTGTGTGTTCATGGTCAACAGGAAGTAGTCTGTCTACTGGCCCCAGGAGGCCCTCAGAGTCTTGTTGCGCTGCTTCTCCCCAGTCTGTGTGTGTTCATGGTCAACAGGAAGCAGTCTGTCTACTGGCCCCAGGAGGCCCTCAGAGTCTTGTTGCGCTGCCTCTCCCCAGTCTGTGTGTGTTCATGGTCAACAGGAAGCAGTCTGTCTACTGGCCCCAGGAGGCCTTCAGAGACCAGAGCTGCTCCCTCTGAACTGCTCCCTCTGAACTGCTCCCTCTGAGCAGCTCCCTCTGAGCAGCTCCCTCTGAGCTGCTCCCTCTGAGCTGCTCCCTCTGAGCTGCTCCCTCTGAGCTGCTCCCTCTGAACTGCTCCCTCTGAACTGCTCCCTCTGAACTGCTCCCTCTGAGCTGCTCCCTCTGAGCTGCTCCCTCTGAGCTGCTCCCTCTGAACTGCTCCCTCTGAACTGCTCCCTCTGAGCTGCTCCCTCTGAGCTGCTCCCTCTGAGCTGCTCCCTCTGAACTGCTCCCTCTGAGCTGCTCCCTCTGAGCTGCTCCCTCTGAACTGCTCCCTCTGAGCTGCTCCCTCTGAACTGCTCCCTCTGAACTGCTCCCTCTGAGCTGCTCCCTCTGAGCTGCTCCCTCTGAGCTGCTCCCTCTGAACTGCTCCCTCTGAGCTGCTCCCTCTGAGCTGCTCCCTCTGAGCTGCTCCCTCTGAGCTGCTCCCTCTGAGCTATAGTAGAGGGACAGAAATGCACAGGGCTCCGTGTGTCTGTGTGTGTCTGTGCGTCTCTGTGTGTGTCTGTGTGTGTTTTGTGTGTCTGTGTGTCTGTGTGTGTGTGTGTGTGTGTGTGTGTGTGTGTGTGTGTGTGTGTGTGTGTGTGTGTGTGTGTGTGTGTGTGTGTGTGTGTGTGTGTGTGTGTGTGTGTGTGTGTGTGTGTGTGTGTGTGTGTGTGTGTGTGTGTGTGTACACCATTGTGTGCCACAGCTCCGTGTCTCCAGAGAGAAGCCCCATCCTGAGAAGAGACATTAAAGCAGCATTTCCCAAACTCGGTCCTCGGGAGCCCAAGGTGTGCACGTTTTGGATTTTGCTCCAGAACTACACAGCTGATTCAAATGATCAAAGTTGGATGATTAGTTGATTATTTGAATCAGCTGTGTACTACTAGGGGAAAAAACTAAACATGCAGCACTTGGTGTCCTGAGGACAGAGTTTAGGAAACCCTGTACTAAAGTCTCATAGCATGTCATAGCATGTCTGTGTCTCCTCTTCTACCCTGATCTGTCTATTCTCCTCTTCTACCCTGATCTGTCTATTCTCCTCCTCTCTGCTGGAAAACTCTGTACCAGTGTTAATTAGAACATGTCTGCGAGAGAGAGAGAGAGAGAGAGAGAGAGAGAGAGAGAGAGAGAGAGAGAGAGAGAGAGAGAGAGAGAGAGAGAGAGAGAGACAGAGAGACAGACAGAGAGACAGACAGAGAGACAGAGAGACAGAGAGAGACAGAGAGGGGGGGGGGGTGGTATACTGAGGGCTTGATCGTAAGTGTCACCAGAGATAGAAATAGATAGACATACAATGAACTATGACTCATAGAACTAATCAAAGAAATCTGAATGACAACACCAATCATGTTCCAGTAGATGAAATGGGGCTTTCAATAGACGTGTAATTAATTCTAGTGTTTACACAGTCACGGTGTGCAGAGACATGCTCTTGTCAAGGACCAAATCAAATAAACAAATATTTACAACTATAATTCATCCAGAGATAATATCCAAACATAATTCCTCATTAATATTGATGATAGTCAATCATCTCT
This sequence comes from Salvelinus alpinus, assembly GCF_045679555.1. NCBI lineage: Eukaryota > Metazoa > Chordata > Actinopteri > Salmoniformes > Salmonidae > Salvelinus > Salvelinus alpinus. The sequence continues at coordinate 23,303,205 of NC_092090.1, forward strand.
GACCATCTTTAATCAAGGATCTAATTAAACACGTGTAATGTAAACATGTGTAATGTTAACTGGTTGATTAGACTGATTAGTGAAGTACATAAACATTGTTCTGCTCTTATCTCATCTCACTGGGTCATAAGGAGAAGTTACGCTAATGTTTGGCTAACTGTTGTAGTAACTTTCATGCTAACTGCTAATTGTTATGCAAAATGTTAAATGGATCCCCTGTTATGTCAACATTAAAGGGTTTAGAGTAAAGTAGAGCCCGGTCACAATTGCTTCAAAATGTTAATTTGTTATTGTGTCCATTTCAAGCCATTTGGATGTGAATCAGGCAGCTATTGACATAATGTTTGTTTGTAACAGCTGTGTCTGAATGAACCAGAAACAAGTTGACTCATCCATCAACACATGAAATGAAAAACAGGGTCTGTGTTTCTGCTGAACCATGGCATCATAAGACATGTTATACTCATCATCATCACAAGACACAGGCCGTCTCTGAACTGACCTGGCATCACAAGGTCTCACAAGGCCAACAACACACACACACACACACACACACACACACACACCACACACACACACACACACACACACACACACACCACACACACACCACACACCACACACCACACACACACCACACACACACCACACACACACACACACACACACACACACACACACACACACACACACACACACACACACACACACACACACACACACACACACACACACACACAGGGAAAATAAGACTGAATGGGCTGACCACTGATTTGTACTTAACTATTTGCACTTATTATGACATTTGAAATGCCTTTATTATTTTGTAACTTTTGTGAATGTAATGTTTACTGTACATTTGTATGGTTTATTTCACTTTTGTTTATTTTCTACTTCACTTGCTATGGCCATGTTAACATATGTTTCCAATGCCAATAAAGCCCTTAAATTGAAATTGAATTGAGAGAGAGAGAGACAGAGTGACAGACAGAGAAAGAGAGAGAGAGACAAAAAGTGAGAGAGAGACAGACAGAGAAAGAGAGAAACACAGAGACAGAGAGAGAGACAGAGAGACAGAGAGACAGAGAGACAGATGACTCTATAACACAGAGAGACAGAGAGACAGATGACTTTATAACACAGAGAGACAGATGACTTTATAACACAGAGTAGCAGATGACTCTATAACAGAGAGACAGAGAGACAGATGACTCTATAACACAGAGAGACAGAGAGACAGATGACTTTATAACACAGAGAGACAGAGAGACAGATGACTTTATAACACAGAGAGGCAGATGACTCTATAACACAGAGAGACAGAGAGACAGATGACTCTATAACACAGAGAGACAGAGAGACAGATGACTCTATAACACAGAGAGACAGATGACTCTATAACACAGAGAGACAGATGACTCTATAACACAGAGAGACAGAGAGACAGATGACTCTATAACACAGACAGACAGATGACTCTATAACACAGAGAGACAGATGACTCTATAACACAGAGAGACAGAGAGACAGATGACTCTATAACACAGAGAGACAGAGAGACAGATGACTCTATAACACAGAGAGACAGATGACTCTATAACACAGAGAGACAGAGAGACAGATGACTCTATAACACAGAGAGACAGATGACTCTATAACACAGAGAGACAGATGACTCTATAACACAGACAGACAGATGACTCTAAAACACAGACAGACATTTGACTCTATAACACAGACAGACAGATGACTCTATAACACAGACAGACAGATGACTCTATAACACAGACAGACAGATGACTCTATAACACTGTGTGAATGTGACTGTAGGAACGTGATATCTAATCTTACTAAAGGAGAGGGTGGAAAACATCAGGCTAAGCACAGCCCCTCTACATTCACACTGTGTCAGGGTCATGTAGTAGACCAGGATTTGATCGTGTTGCAGCCCAACGAGACGTAAACAACACATCGCCATGCCAACAGCTACTGTCACTCAGCCGTGAGGGTAAATAACAGGATCACACACACACACACACACACACACACACACACACACACACACCATACACACAACCACAGACATACACAACATCACCACTTCCATCAGATTCAGTGGGAGTGAGGCTCCTTCTCATGTGAGCTCAAGAGTGTGATAATAATGAAGGTTTTGGGTTGGGACTGTGTGTGTGTGTGTGTGTGTGTGTGTGTGTGTGTGTGTGTGTGTGTGTGTGTGTGTGTGTGTGTGTGTGTGTGTGTGTGTGTGTGTGTGTGTGTGTGTGTGTGTATTTCCCATGGACCCACGCAGGGCTTAGTTGTAGCTCTCACATGCTGAGCTCTAAAGCAGGCGCTAAGCATTGTGGGTAATCACTAGGGTTAGTGTCTCAAATACTCCACTTAGGGTTTCACAGCTGTCTGGGTGTGTAGGATACATGCTGGAACCTGTGTCTGTGTATGTGTGTGTGTGGGGTCAGGAGAACAATGAACACAAACAAACTGAGTTCAGTAAATATGGTCTCTCTCTGCTGTAAGGATCTGGTTCTATCCTGGGGGCAGACTCCTCTCTGCTTACGTATTCACACACAGTGTTCTACAATGTTCTCTAACCTACAACCTCAGCCCATGTATACATTACCAACCTCTAACTTCTAGAGCACAATCCCTCTTCTGTCCTTTTTCCATCCTCACCAACCCAGTAACCCCTCCTCTCGCTCCTCTCCCCTTACCAACGTACAGACCCAGACCTCCTCTCCCTCCTCTCCCCTTACCAACGTACAGACCCAGACCTCCTCTCTCCTTACCAACGTACAGACCCAGACCTCCTCTCCCTCCTCTCCCCTTACCAACGTACAGACCCAGACCTCCTCTCTCTCCTCTCTCCTTACCAACGTACAGACCCAGACCTCCTCTCCCCTTACCAACGTACAGACCCAGACCTCCTCTCCCTCCTCTCCCCTTACCAACGTACAGACCCAGCCCTCCTCTCTCCTTACCAACGTACAGACCCAGACCTCCTCTCCCTCCTCTCTCCTTACCAACGTACAGACCCAGCCCTCCTCTCTCCTTACCAACGTACAGACCCAGACCTCCTGTCCCTCCTCTCTCCTTACCAACGTACAGACCCAGCCCTCCTCTCTCCTTACCAACGTACAGACCCAGACCTCCTCTCCCTCCTCTCTCCTTACCAACGTACAGACCCAGCCCTCCTCTCTCCTTACCAACGTACAGACCCAGACCTCCTCTCCCTCCTCTCTCCTTACCAACGTACAGACCCAGCCCTCCTGTTCCTCCTCTCTCCTTACCAACGTACAGACCCAGACCTCCTCTCCCTCCTCTCTCCTTACCAACGTACAGACCCAGACCTCCTCTCCCTCCTCTCCCTCCTCTCTCCTTACCAACGTACAGACCCAGACCTCCTGTCCCTCCTCTCCCTCCTCTCTCCTTACCAACGTACAGACCCAGACCTCCTCTCCCTCCTCTCTCCTTACCAACGTACAGACCCAGCCCTCCTCTCTCCTTACCAACGTACAGACCCAGACCTCCTCTCCCTCCTCTCCCCTTACCAACTAACAGACCCAGACCTCCTGTCCCTCCTCTCTCCTTACCAACGTACAGACCCAGACCTCCTCTCCCTCCTCTCCCCTTACCAACGTACAGACCCAGACCTCCTCTCTCCTTACCAACTAACAGACCCAGACCTCCTCTCCCTCCTCTCCCCTTACCAACGTACAGACCCAGACCTCCTTTCTCCTTACCAACGTACAGACCCAGACCTCCTCTCTCCTTACCAACTAACAGACCCAGACCTCCTCTCCCTCCTCTCTCCTTACCAACGTACAGACCCAGCCCTCCTCTCTCCTTACCAACGTACAGACCCAGACCTCCTCTCCCCTTACCAACGTACAGACCCAGACCTCCTCTCCCTCCTCTCCCCTTACCAACGTACAGACCCAGACCTCCTCTCCCTCCTCTCCCCTTACCAACGTACAGACCCAGACCTCCTCTCTCCTTATTGTTTGGTTCCAGGTAGAACTCTTTTGGTTTCAGGTAGAACCCTTTTGGGTTCCATGTAGAACCCTCTATACACATGGGGACGGCCGAATAACCCTTTTGGAACAACTTTTTCTAAGGGTATAATGTACCGCCTCTGTTTATCCCTCTACCAACCAGCCCCAGCCCCTGTATCCGTTCTTCTCCCCCAACAATAGGGGCCTTCAGTGGGGTGTAATCTAAGGGTATAATGTACAGCCTCTGTTTATCCCTCTACCAACCAGCCCCAGCCCCTGTATCCGTTCTTCTCCCCCAACAATAGGGGCCTTCAGTGGGGTGTAATCTAAGGGTATAATGTACAGCCTCTGTTTATCCCTCTACCAACCAGCCCCAGCCCCTGTATCCGTTCTTCTCCCCCAACAATAGGGGCCTTCAGTGGGGTGTAATCTAAGGGTATAATGTACAGCCTCTGTTTATCCCTCTACCAACCAGCCCCAGCCCCTGTATCCGTTCTTCTCCCCCAACAATAGGGGCCTTCAGTGGGGTGTAATCTAAGGGTATAATGTACCGCCTCTGTTTATCCCTCTACCAACCAGCCCCAGCCCCTGTATCCGTTCTTCTCCCCCAACAATAGGGGCCTTCAGTGGGGTGTAATCTAAGGGTATAATGTACAGCCTCTGTTTATCCCTCTACCAACCAGCCCCAGCCCCTGTATCCGTTCTTCTCCCCCAACAATAGGGGCCTTCAGTGGGGTGTAATCTAAGGGTATAATGTACAGCCTCTGTTTATCCCTCTACCAACCAGCCCCAGCCCCTGTATCCGTTCTTCTCCCCCAACAATAGGGGCCTTCAGTGGGGTGTAATCTAAGGGTATAATGTACAGCCTCTGTTTATCCCTCTACCAACCAGCCCCAGCCCCTGTATCCGTTCTTCTCCCCCAACAATAGAGGCCTTCAGTGGGGTGTAATCTAAGGGTATAATGTACAGCCTCTGTTTATCCCTCTACCAACCAGCCCCAGCCCCTGTATCCGTTCTTCTCCCCCAACAATAGGGGCCTTCAGTGGGGTGTAATCTAAGGGTATAATGTACAGCCTCTGTTTATCCCTCTACCAACCAGCCCCAGCCCCTGTATCCGTTCTTCTCCCCCAACAATAGGGGCCTTCAGTGGGGTGTAATCTAAGGGTATAATGTACAGCCTCTGTTTATCCCTCTACCAACCAGCCCCAGCCCCTGTATCCGTTCTTCTCCCCCAACAATAGGGGCCTTCAGTGGGGTGTAATCTAAGGGTATAATGTACAGCCTCTGTTTATCCCTCTACCAACCAGCCCCAGCCCCTGTATCCGTTCTTCTCCCCCAACAATAGGGGCCTTCAGTGGGGTGTAATCTAAGGGTATAATGTACAGCCTCTGTTTATCCCTCTACCAACCAGCCCCAGCCCCTGTATCCGTTCTTCTCCCCCAACAATAGGGGCCTTCAGTGGGGTGTAATCTAAGGGTATAATGTACAGCCTCTGTTTATCCCTCTACCAACCAGCCCCAGCCCCTGTATCCGTTCTTCTCCCCCAACAATAGGGGCCTTCAGTGGGGTGTAATCTAAGGGTATAATGTACAGCCTCTGTTTATCCCTCTACCAACCAGCCCCAGCCCCTGTATCCGTTCTTCTCCCCCAACAATAGGGGCCTTCAGTGGGGTGTAATCTAAGGGTATAATGTACAGCCTCTGTTTATCCCTCTACCAACCAGCCCCAGCCCCTGTATCCGTTCTTCTCCCCCAACAATAGGGGCCTTCAGTGGGGTGTAATCTAAGGGTATAATGTACAGCCTCTGTTTATCCCTCTACCAACCAGCCCCAGCCCCTGTATCCGTTCTTCTCCCCCAACAATAGGGGCCTTCAGTGGGGTGTAATCTAAGGGTATAATGTACAGCCTCTGTTTATCCCTCTACCAACCAGCCCCAGCCCCTGTATCCGTTCTTCTCCCCCAACAATAGGGGCCTTCAGTGGGGTGTAATCTAAGGGTATAATGTACAGCCTCTGTTTATCCCTCTACCAACCAGCCCCAGCCCCTGTATCCGTTCTTCTCCCCCAACAATAGGGGCCTTCAGTGGGGTGTAATCTAAGGGTATAATGTACAGCCTCTGTTTATCCCTCTACCAACCAGCCCCAGCCCCTGTATCCGTTCTTCTCCCCCAACAATAGGGGCCTTCAGTGGGGTGTAATCTAAGGGTATAATGTACCGCCTCTGTTTATCCCTCTACCAACCAGCCCCAGCCCCTGTATCCGTTCTTCTCCCCCAACAATAGGGGCCTTCAGTGGGGTGTAATCTAAGGGTATAATGTACAGCCTCTGTTTATCCCTCTACCAACCAGCCCCAGCCCCTGTATCCGTTCTTCTCCCCCAACAATAGGGGCCTTCAGTGGGGTGTAATCTAAGGGTATAATGTACAGCCTCTGTTTATCCCTCTACCAACCAGCCCCAGCCCCTGTATCCGTTCTTCTCCCCCAACAATAGGGGCCTTCAGTGGGGTGTAATCTAAGGGTATAATGTACAGCCTCTGTTTATCCCTCTACCAACCAGCCCCAGCCCCTGTATCCGTTCTTCTCCCCCAACAATAGGGGCCTTCAGTGGGGTGTAATCTAAGGGTATAATGTACAGCCTCTGTTTATCCCTCTACCAACCAGCCCCAGCCCCTGTATCCGTTCTTCTCCCCCAACAATAGGGGCCTTCAGTGGGGTGTAATCTAAGGGTATAATGTACAGCCTCTGTTTATCCCTCTACCAACCAGCCCCAGCCCCTGTATCCGTTCTTCTCCCCCAACAATAGGGGCCTTCAGTGGGGTGTAATCTAAGGGTATAATGTACAGCCTCTGTTTATCCCTCTACCAACCAGCCCCAGCCCCTGTATCCGTTCTTCTCCCCCAACAATAGGGGCCTTCAGTGGGGTGTAATCTAAGGGTATAATGTACAGCCTCTGTTTATCCCTCTACCAACCAGCCCCAGCCCCTGTATCCGTTCTTCTCCCCCAACAATAGGGGCCTTCAGTGGGGTGTAATCTAAGGGTATAATGTACAGCCTCTGTTTATCCCTCTACCAACCAGCCCCAGCCCCTGTATCCGTTCTTCTCCCCCAACAATAGGGGCCTTCAGTGGGGTGTAATCTAAGGGTATAATGTACAGCCTCTGTTTATCCCTCTACCAACCAGCCCCAGCCCCTGTATCCGTTCTTCTCCCCCAACAATAGGGGCCTTCAGTGGGGTGTAATCTAAGGGTATAATGTACCGCCTCTGTTTATCCCTCTACCAACCAGCCCCAGCCCCTGTATCCGTTCTTCTCCCCCAACAATAGGGGCCTTCAGTGGGGTGTAATCTAAGGGTATAATGTACAGCCTCTGTTTATCCCTCTACCAACCAGCCCCAGCCCCTGTATCCGTTCTTCTCCCCCAACAATAGGGGCCTTCAGTGGGGTGTAATCTAAGGGTATAATGTACAGCCTCTGTTTATCCCTCTACCAACCAGCCCCAGCCCCTGTATCCGTTCTTCTCCCCCAACAATAGGGGCCTTCAGTGGGGTGTAATCTAAGGGTATAATGTACAGCCTCTGTTTATCCCTCTACCAACCAGCCCCAGCCCCTGTATCCGTTCTTCTCCCCCAACAATAGGGGCCTTCAGTGGGGTGTAATCTAAGGGTATAATGTACAGCCTCTGTTTATCCCTCTACCAACCAGCCCCAGCCCCTGTATCCGTTCTTCTCCCCCAACAATAGGGGCCTTCAGTGGGGTGTAATCTAAGGGTATAATGTACAGCCTCTGTTTATCCCTCTACCAACCAGCCCCAGCCCCTGTATCCGTTCTTCTCCCCCAACAATAGGGGCCTTCAGTGGGGTGTAATCTAAGGGTATAATGTACAGCCTCTGTTTATCCCTCTACCAACCAGCCCCAGCCCCTGTATCCGTTCTTCTCCCCCAACAATAGGGGCCTTCAGTGGGGTGTAATCTAAGGGTATAATGTACAGCCTCTGTTTATCCCTCTACCAACCAGCCCCAGCCCCTGTATCCGTTCTTCTCCCCCAACAATAGGGGCCTTCAGTGGGGTGTAATCTAAGGGTATAATGTACAGCCTCTGTTTATCCCTCTACCAACCAGCCCCAGCCCCTGTATCCGTTCTTCTCCCCCAACAATAGGGGCCTTCAGTGGGGTGTAATCTAAGGGTATAATGTACAGCCTCTGTTTATCCCTCTACCAACCAGCCCCAGCCCCTGTATCCGTTCTTCTCCCCCAACAATAGGGGCCTTCAGTGGGGTGTAATCTAAGGGTATAATGTACAGCCTCTGTTTATCCCTCTACCAACCAGCCCCAGCCCCTGTATCCGTTCTTCTCCCCCAACAATAGGGGCCTTCAGTGGGGTGTAATCCAGACCTGCTCATATAGAACCAGGACAATAGCATCCGTTCTCCTCCAGCTACAAACACACCCATTGTCTCCAAGACAATAGACACCATACACTGTGTTCACTCACCACTGACACAGTCACAAATAAGCTATAAATATATTTGGAAAAAACATGACCGTTAAGTTGAACTAGATAGAAATATATATGACGTAAATCTGATATGAGAATATGACGTAGATCTGACGTTGATCTGATGTAGATCTGATATAAGTTTATGACGTAGATCTTCAAAGAGATATGGCGCACAGACAGATTTCCTACAAATATTTAGTGCAAACAGTTACTCATTCCGATACATCTCTGCAGATGAAAGCTCCTCAGGACCAGAGAATAAAATCTAGATCTACACCAGTGTGGAAGAAATCTAGGCTAGGTGTAAGGTGGTAGAGAGTCGTGGTTAGGGCTGGATGTGAAGGGGGCATCAGGGTATGTAGCCGGAGACTGAATGTATCTCTGTTTCTCCATCATGACACAACGGAAACGAGAGAACTCTCCCCTCTCCCTCTTTCTCTCTCTGACTCTCTCCGCCTTTCTCTTTCCCTATCTCACTCTGGAAGTGAACATCTCTCTTGCCTCCCCCTTCTCCTCTCCCTCTCCCTGTCCCTCCTCGCTCTCTGGCAGTGAACTCCGAGGCTGTATCCACCAGTCTGTGCCAGCGGGCATCACCCACGCTGGAACTCTAGACCCCTGGCATTGGATGAATACAAACCCTGGGCAACCTGGGCAAGACGTGGGTGGGGAGACTGACACCACAGAGAGAGAGAGAGACAGAGAGAAAGAGACGTGGGTGGGGAGACTGACACCACAGAGAGAGAGTGAGAGAGACAGCGATAGAGAGAGAGAGACAGAGAAAGAGGGGGAGAGAGAGAGAGAGAGAGAGAGAGAGAGAGAGAGAGAGAGAGAGAGAGAGAAACACAATGGATAAACAGAGAGAAAGAAAACCTACAGACAGGAAGCGTCCATAGACCGAGATTGTAAAACTGCTCCAGTCTTTCAAACTATTTTCCTCTGTTTTCCTACCTATCCACCTTTAGCGATCCAAACAGTCAGTCCAATGAATGCCTTCACCCAACTGTCCACTACTGGCAGATGGTCAGTGTGTGAATAGGTTTACTACTGGCAGATGGTCAGTGTGTGAATAGGTTTACTACTGGCAGATGGTCAGTGTGTGAATAGGTTTACTACTGGCAGATGGTCAGTGTGTGAATAGGTTTACTACTGACAGATGGTCAGTGTGTGAATAGGTTTACTACTGGCAGATGGTCAGTGTGTGAATAGGTTTACTACTGGCAGATGGTCAGTGTGTGAATAGGTTTACTACTGACAGATGGTCAGTGTGTGAATAGGTTTACTACTGACAAATGGTCAGTGTGTGAATAGGTTTACTACTGACAGATGGTCAGTGTGTGAATAGGTTACTACTGACAGATGGTCAGTGTGTGAATAGGTTCACTACTGGCAGATGGTCAGTGTGTGAATAGGTTACTACTGACAGATGGTCAGTGTGTGAATAGGTTTACTACTGGCAGATGGTCAGTGTGTGAATAGGTTTACTACTGACAGATGGTCAGTGTGTGAATAGGTTTACTACTGACAGATGGTCAGTGTGTGAATAGGTTTACTACTAACAGATGGTCAGTGTGTGAATAGGTTCACTACTGGCAGATGGTCAGTGTGTGAATAGGTTTACTACTGACAGATGGTCAGTGTGTGAATAGGTTCACTACTGGCAGATGGTCAGTGTGTGAATAGGTTACTACTGGCAGATGGTCAGTGTGTGAATAGGTTACTACTGGCAGATGGTCAGTGTGTGAATAGGTTTACTACTGGCAGATGGTCAGTGTGTGAATAGGTTTACTACTGGCAGATGGTCAGTGTGTGAATAGGTTTACTACTGACAGATGGTCAGTGTGTGAATAGGTTTACTACTGGCAGATGGTCAGTGTGTGAATAGGTTTACTACTGACAGATGGTCAGTGTGTGAATCGGTTTACTACTGACAGATGGTCAGTGTGTGAATAGGTTTACTACTGGCAGATGGTCAGTGTGTGAATAGGTTTACTACTGACAGATGGTCAGTGTGTGAATAGGTTCACTACTGGCAGATGGTCAGTGTGTGAATAGGTTCACTACTGGCAGATGGTCAGTGTGTGAATAGGTTACTACTGGCAGATGGTCAGTGTGTGAATAGGTTACTACTTGCAGATGGTCAGTGTGTGTGAATAGGTTTACTACTGACAGATGGTCAGTGTGTGAATAGGTTTACTACAGACAGATGGTCAGTGTGTGAATAGGTTTACTACGGACAGATGGTCAGTGTGTGAATAGGTTTACTACAGACATATGGTCAGTGTGTGTGAATAGGTTTACTACAGACAAATGGTCAGTGTGTGTGAATAGGTTTACTACAGACAAATGGTCAGTGTGTGAATAGGTTTACTACAGACAAATGGTCAGTGTGTGTGAATAGGTTTACTCCCGACTCATCATAATTACAAAGAAAAAGCAGGTTCTGCTGCAATACAATAGAGACACACTGAAACACAACAACAATAGATAACTCCCCAGAACCCAGAAACAACACCCCAGAACCCAGAAACAACACCCCAGAACCCAGAAACAACACCCCAGAAGCCAGAAACTACACCCCAGAACCCAGAAACAACACCCCAGAACCCAGAAACAACACCCCAGAACCCAGAAACAACACCCCAAAATCCAGAAACTACACCCCAGAACCCAGAAACAACACCCCAGAACCCAGAAACAACACCCCAGAACCCAGAAACAACACCCCAAAACCCAGAAACAACACCCCAGAAGCCAGAAACTACACCCCAGAACACCAAAACAACACCCCAGAACCCAGAAACAACACCCCAGAACACAGAAACAACACCCCAAAACCCAGAAACAACACCCCAGAACCCAGAAACAACACCCCAGAACCCAGAAACAACACCCCAAAACCCAGAAACTACACCCCAGAACCCAGAAACAACACCCCAGAACCCAGAAACAACACCCCAGAACCCAGAAACAACACCCCAAAACCCAGAAACAACACCCCAGAAGCCAGAAACTACACCCCAGAACACCAAAACAACACCCCAGAACCCAGAAACAACACCCCAGAACACAGAAACAACACCCCAGAACACAGAAACAACACCCCAGAACACAGAAACACCCCAGAACCCAGAAACAACACCCCAGAAGCCAGAAACTACACCCCAGAACCCAGAAACAACACCCCAGAACCCAGAAACAACACCCCAGAACCCAGAAACAACACCCCAAAATCCAGAAACTACACCCCAGAACCCAGAAACAACACCCCAGAACCCAGAAACAACACCCCAGAACCCAGAAACAACACCCCAAAACCCAGAAACAACACCCCAGAAGCCAGAAACTACACCCCAGAACACCAAAACAACACCCCAAAACCCAGAAACAACACCCCAGAACACAGAAACAACACCCCAGAACACAGAAACAACACCCCAAAACCCAGAAACAACACCCCAGAACCCAGAAACAACACCCCAGAACCCAGAAACAACACCCCAAAACCCAGAAACTACACCCCAGAACCCAGAAACAACACCCCAGAACCCAGAAACAACACCCCAGAACCCAGAAACAACACCCCAAAACCCAGAAACAACACCCCAGAAGCCAGAAACTACACCCCAGAACACCAAAACAACACCCCAGAACCCAGAAACAACACCCCAGAACACAGAAACAACACCCCAGAACACAGAAACAACACCCCAGAACACAGAAACAACACCCCAGAACCCAGAAACAACACCCCAGAACACAGAAACAACACCCCAGAACACAGAAACAACACCCCAGAAGCCAGAAACAACACCCCAGAACCCAGAAACAACACCCCAGAACCCAGAAACAACACCCCAGAACACCAAAACAACACCCCAGAACACAGAAACAACACCCCAGAACCCAGAAACAACACCCCAGAACACCAAAACAACACCCCAGAACACAGAAACAACACCCCAGAACACAGAAACAACACCCCAGAACACCCCAGAACAAGCAAGGAGCTGGGCAGAGCCAAGCATGAGCTAGCGAGATCCTATTGGCGCATTCTAGCAGACATCTGCATATTTCTCTGTTAGAGAACGCCTCCTCTGTGAACTGCGTGTGACAATTACTCAAATCGCCTTTGCACTCCTTCTAAACAACGCAATTTTAAAAAACTTTTGCAAAGGGTAAAGTCTACAAAACTTAGTCTACTCTGCTCATAACATATTCCAGTTTTGGAAACAGAAAACTGTATTGAGATCAAATGTGTCATCGATTAAAACATTTGCAGAATGTCAGCCAAAATCCATCTCGCTCCATCTTCTCCCACTGCTGGCCATATTTGGTAGTGAGAGGAAGCGCCAAGCGGATGCTTCACATCTATCTGTGGTATAACCCTATAGCCTCTTGTGTTGATACACACACACACACACACACACACACACACACACACACACACACACACACACACACACACACACACACACACACACACACACACACAACGTGACTGAGACAGAGGGTGCTTGTCAATGCAGGAGGTTCCACAGACCTTTACAGTTTTTTACAATCCCTTTGGCACTAATTTCAGAATTTTTCAAAACTCTAGACACAAACTCAAAACGGTCATCACTTGTAACACAGGCTGTCCAATGTTCAAAACATTCAATTGTGCATTCATATCTTTAAAGAAACCTTGCACTTGCAGAATCATTGGTTCAAATTACTCATTTATCATGAAATACCAAAGGAACATTAATTTAGATCACCCACACACAAGATACCGATAGTTTCACTGTGTAGTTGTTCGTACAATCATTAAATATTGTAGTACAAAATATGTGACACGTTTCATTATGCTACTACACGTAAATACATCACTGTAAAAGGACTAGTAGAGAGAATACTATAGACACAGTGGAATCATTGAACAAAATATGAAATTTATCGATGAAATACAATAAAATCACAACATAGGTTTCTTTGAATCAAAGCAAAATAATTAGCTACAAAAAAAGAAAAAAACTACAGTAAAACGTCAACTGCCGTGTTCCTCACCTGTCTTACTGTAAAAAGCAAAACAAAGGATTGATTACTGTACTTCTATATTTCCATCAACCCTGTCTTGTGGATTTGGCCACAGGTTCTTATCCACATCACAATGGATGTTTTCATTAGCCAAACATCTTGGGAAGAATCTTCGGGCGAATCCAAGCCTGACACCGGTCTGCCGTGAGGTCATTGCATGCGTCATCCATGGCCTGGAGAAGGGCGGCTTGTTCGTGAGGGCGCCTATCATATACCTTCCACCTCCATGTGGAGAAAAATGCCTCAATCGGGTTAAGGAAAGGAGAGTATGGGGGTAAGTACAGGGTGGTAAATTGTGGTTGGGCCTGAAACCATGCTTGCACCATTTGAGCATGATGGAACCTGACATTATCCCACACAATGACATAGGTCATGCCATCAGCTCTACAGACCTGATTTAGCTCATCAAGGAAGGTTACATTCGAACAGCGAATCATGTGGCTAATGAAAACATCCATTGTGATGTGGATAAGAACCTATGGCCAAATCCACAAGACAGTGTTGATGGAAATATAGAAGTACAGTAATCAATCCTTTGTTTTGCTTTTTACAGTAAGACAGGTGAGGAACACGGCAGTTGACGTTTTACTGTAGTTTTTTTCTTTTTTTGTAGCTAATTATTAGAGTTTATAGAGTAGAGAGCTTTAGATGTTGTTCGACCAAACATTAGAACGGGTAAGATGCGTAATCTAAGCAACTTTATTGATGCCACACATGGTGATTCCAGCATCTCAGAAACAGCTGCCCTCCTGGGATTTTTACGCAATACAGTCTCTAGAGTTTACAGAGAATGGTGTGATAAACAAAACACATTCAGTGAGCGGCATTTCTGTGGGCAAAAACACCTGGTTAATTAGAGAGGTCAGAAGAGAATGTCCAGACTCATTCAAGCTGACAGAAAGGCCACAAATGCTCAAATAACAGCTGATTAAAACAGTGGTGTGCAGAATGGCATCTCTTAACGTACAACACCATGAATAATTCAGGCTGTTGTGGAGGCAAAAGTGGGTCCTACTCAGTACTAGATAGGTTTACCTAATAAAGTGTCCGGTGAGTGTACAGTAATGTCAAATCTGAAAACATGGTCTGGAAAAGTGGTACATGGGACCATAGAAACAGTGTCTAATAAAGAATGATGATGAAATATTACAGCCATATGTTACGCACGCCTCTGAGCAGAGGGAACGCAACTCCCTGCTGCAACTCAACTCCCTGTGAAGTGTAAGAGGTATGGACTGTAGGCGTGAGTAAGGACGACAAAGGCAGATTTTACCGTTACTAGGATTTATTTCCTTACGGTAATATGGGGAAAAGGGGCTGGACGGAACCAAAGCAAAGAAAGTAAATATCAAAACTTCCCCCTTTCCTATCTAACCTGCCTACCCACTACTTACCTATCTTAGCACCACCTGGTGCCCTAACCAAAATACAGGGGGTGGTCCGCCCAGGTCTTACCTAGTGTGCCTAGACAATGAATATACTACGGGTATATGTATGCCCGCGGGCCTCTTGCCTAAGCACTCCCAAAGTGCCTTCTCCTTCGCCCCTGGGAACAAATGAAACAGAATAATTATTAACAATTTCACAAACACTTTACAACAAAACTGAGTAAACTAACTCAGGCCACTAAAGAACAACAAACACAGAACATAGCAAAGCTGCTACCAACAACAACTAACATAGTAAATTACCCCAAAGCCATCAGCCTCCTCTCTTAGCAAATATCTCTCTCACAATCAAACTCTCTGCATTCCTCAGCCTACAATGATCTCTCTCTCTCTAATCTCTCTCATGATCTCCTTTCCTGAACAGAACACTGGCTTTTATATTCCTCAGGTGGCAAAGGTAATTAGTGTCAGCTGCTTCTTGACGAGGGGGCGGGGTCAGCTCTCTAATCATCCATTAGCCATTGAGTCGACCAATCAGCTGGTTGGGGAGGCTTCCAGGAAGCCATCTCCTGAAACACACACACTCAAATACATCACAGAAACTGGGGAACGTAACACCATAGATAATGTAGTCCAATACAACAGACCATGTATTCACCCTACACACCCTAATTGACAACCAAACAAACCAAAACAAAGGCAAAGTCTTCTCATGCTTTGTTGATTTCAAAAAAGCCTTCGACTCAATTTGGCATGAGGGTCTGCTATACAAATTGATGGAAAGTGGTGTTGGGGGTAAAACATACGACATCATAAAATCCATGTACACAAACAACAAGTGTGCGGTTAAAATTGGCAAAAAACACACACATTTCTTCACACAGGGTCGTGGGGTGAGACAGGGATGCAGCTTAAGCCCCACCCTCTTCAACATATATATCAACGAATTGGCGCGGGCACTAGAACAGTCTGCAGCACCCGGTCTCACCCTACTAGAATCCGAAGTCAAATGTCTACTGTTTGCTGATGATCTGGTGCTTCTGTCACCAACCAAGGAGGGCCTACAGCAGCACCTAGATCTTCTGCACAGATTCTGTCAGACCTGGGCCCTGACAGTAAATCTCAGTAAGACCAAAATAATGGTGTTCCAAAAAAGGTCCAGTCGCCAGGACCACAAATTCCATCTAGACACCGTTGCCCTAGAGCACACAAAAAACTATACATACCTCGGCCTAAACATCAGCACCACAGGTAGCTTCCACAGAGCTGTGAACGATCTGAGAGACAAGGCAAGAAGGGCATTCTATGCCATCAAAAGGAACATAAATTTCAACATACCAATTAGGATCTGGCTAAAAATACTTGAATCAGTCATAGAGCCCATTGCCCTTTATGGTTGTGAGGTCTGGGGTCCGCTCACCAACCAAGATTTCACAAAATGGGACAAACACCAAATTGAGACTCTGCATGCAGAATTCTGCAAAAATATCCTCCGTGTACAACGTAGAACACCAAATAATGCATGCAGAGCAGAATTAGGCCGATACCCACTAATTATCAAAATCCAGAAAAGAGCCGTTAAATTCTACAACCACCTAAAAGGAAGCGATTCCCAAACCTTCCATAACAAAGCCATCACCTACAGAGAGATGAACCTGGAGAAGAGTCCCCTAAGCAAGCTGGTCCTAGGGCTCTGTTCACAAACACAAACACACCCCACAGAGCCCCAGGACAACAGCACAATTAGACCCAACCAAATCATGAGAAAACAAAAAGATAATTACTTGACACATTGGAAAGAATTAACAAAAAAACTGAGCAAACTAGAATGCTATTTGGCCCTAAACAGAGAGTATACAGTGGCAGAATACCTGACCACTGTGACTGACCCAAACTTAAGGAAAGCTTTGACTATGTACAGACTCAGTGAGCATAGCCTTGCTATTGAGAAAGGCCGCCGTAGGCAGACATGGCTCTCAAGAGAAGACAGGCTATGTGCTCACTGCCCACAAAATGAGGTGGAAACTGAGCTGCACTTCCTAACCTCCTGCCCAATGTATGACCATATTAGAGAGACATATTTCCCTCAGATTACACAGATCCACAAAGAATTCGAAAACAAATCCAATTTTGATAAACTCC
The DNA here is from genome assembly GCF_045679555.1 of Salvelinus alpinus. Classification (NCBI taxonomy): domain Eukaryota; kingdom Metazoa; phylum Chordata; class Actinopteri; order Salmoniformes; family Salmonidae; genus Salvelinus; species Salvelinus alpinus. The sequence continues at coordinate 23,320,312 of NC_092090.1, forward strand.
CATATCTACTGGGTGAAATTCCACAGTGTGCCATCACAGCAGCAAGATTTGTGACCTGTTGCCACAAGAAAAGGGCAACCAGTGAAGAACAAACACCATTGTAAATACAACCCATATTTATGTTTATTTATTTTAACTTGTGTGCTTTAACCATTTGTACATTGTTACAACACTGTATATATATAATATGACATTTGTCATGTCTTTGTTTTGAAACTTATGTATGTGTAATGTTTACTGTTAATTTTTATTGTTTATTTCACTTTTGTATATTATCTACCTCACTTGCTTTGGCAATGTTAACACATGTTTCCCATGCCAATAAAGCCCCTTGAATTTAATTGAATTGAGAGAGAGAGAGAGAGAGAGAGAGAGAGAGAGAGAGAGAGAGAGAGAGAGATAGAGATAGAGAGAGAGTGTGAGAGAGAGAGAGAGAGAGAGAGAGAGAGAGAGAGAGAGAGAGAGAGAGAGAGAGAGAGAGAGAGAGAGAGAGAGAGAGAGAGAGAGAGAGAGAGAGAGAGAGAGAGAGAGAGAGAGAGAGAGAGAGACAGACAGACAGACAGAAAGACAGACAGAGAGAGAGAGAGAGAGAGACAGAGAGACAGAGAGAGAGAGAGACTAACACACTGAAGCCTCAGGACCAGAACATCCAATCAATCAGAATAAAACAAATTACAACACAGTCAAAACAAAACTACATTGCTTATTGGGAAACACAAGCACAAAGCAAAATGCAGTGCTCTCTGGCCCTAAATCGACAGTACACCGTGGCTAACTATTTGACCATGGTTACTGATCAAAACCTTAGAAAAACATTGACAAAGTACAGGCTCAGTGAGCACAGCCTTGCCATTGAGAAGGGTAGACACACAAAACCTGGCTCCCTGTAGAGGAAATGCTGTGCAACTACTGCACCACAACAGTACCTGAGACAGAGCTGCATTTCCTGACAAAATGTCAAAAATATAAAACAATTAGAGAGTGTCATTTCCCCAAATTTGAAACCCTTGTTCAAGGTTTCAAAGAGCTCTCTGGTGAGGATAGGCTACCCGTCCTGTTGGGGGAGGATGCAGAGAGCTGTGGGTTGGCAGCACACTACATTGCTGCCTGCCATAAGTTGAGGGACAGTGTCTGACAGACCAATCAACCTGCACATGCACTCTACTGTATGCTTATTGTTATTGTTGATTGTATGGTTATTTTGACACTTGGTTATTGTTGTTACTGTTGTCCCGTTGATAATTTTGATTATTTTTATGTTAATATTGTAAATATCCAAAGTAAGCTTTGGCAATATGTACATTGTTACATCATGCAAATAAAGCTAATTGAATTGAATTGAGAGAGAAAGACATAGAGGCAGAGAAATAGAGATAGAGAGAGAAATAGAGGCAGAGAGAGAAATAGAGGCAGAGAGAGAGAGAGAGAGAGAGAGAGAGAGAGAGAGAGAGAGAGAGAGAGAGAGAGAGAGAGAGAGATGGAGAGAGAGAGAAATAGAGGCAGAGAGAGAGCGAGAGAGAGAGAGAGAGAGAGAGAGAGAGAGAGAGAGAGAGAGAGAGAGAGAGAGAGAGAGAGAGAGAGAGAGAGAGAGAGAGAGAGAGAAAGAGAAATAGAGGCAGAGAGAGAAAGAGAGGCTCCTCATGCCATGTTACATGTGCAATATCAACATCTCACCAACAGGTGGCAGTGTTCAGCTCCTCCATTCTCCCTCCTCCCTCCTCTCTGCTTTAACACTCCTTGCCCCTCCTCTTCCCTCCTCACCCCTTCTCTCTGCCTCACCCCTGCTCCCTCCTCCTCTCTGCCTCCCCCTCCTCCTCTCTGCCTCATCCCTCACCCTAAAGGCGCCCACATGCTTCCCAGCTGAAACAGTTCAGAAGAGTTTGGGCATATATTATGACAACATTTTGTGACGTTTTAGTTTGAGCACACAACCTTTTTTCTGGAGACAAGCCGAAGTCTATGCCCCTTCGTCGGTGAGTCTATGCCCCTTCGTCGGTGAGTCTATGCCCCTTCGTCGGTGAGTCTATGCCCCTTCGTCGGTGAGTCTATGCCCCTTCGTCGGTGAGTCTATGCCCCTTCGTCGGTGAGTCTATGCCCCTTCGTCGGTGAGTCTATGCCCCTTCGTCGGTGAGTCTATGCCCCTTCGTCGGTGAGTCTATGCCCCTTCGTCGGTGAGTCTATGCCCCTTCGTCGGTGAGTCTATGCCCCTTCGTCGGTGAGTCTATGCCCCTTCGTCGGTGAGTCTATGCCCCTTCGTCGGTGAGTCTATGCCCCTTCGTCGGTGAGTCTATGCCCCTTCGTCGGTGAGTCTATGCCCCTTCGTCGGTGAGTCTATGCCCCTTCGTCGGTGAGTCTATGCCCCTTCGTCGGTGAGTCTATGCCCCTTCGTCGGTGAGTCTATGCCCCTTCGTCGGTGAGTCTATGCCCCTTCGTCGGTGAGTCTATGCCCCTTCGTCGGTGAGTCTATGCCCCTTCGTCGGTGAGTCTATGCCCCTTCGTCGGTGAGTCTATGCCCCTTCGTCGGTGAGTCTATGCCCCTTCGTCGGTGAGTCTATGCCCCTTCGTCGGTGAGTCTATGCCCCTTCGCCGGTGAGTCTATGCCCCTTCGCCGGTGAGTCTATGCCCCTTCGCCGGTGAGTCTATGCCCCTTCGTCGGTGAGTCTATGCCCCTTCGTCGGTGAGTCTATGCCCCTTCGTCGGTGAGTCTATGCCCCTTCGTCGGTGAGTCTATGCCCCTTCGTCGGTGAGTCTATGCCCCTTCGCCGGTGAGTCTATGCCCCTTCGCCGGTGAGTCTATGCCCCTTCGTCGGTGAGTCTATGCCCCTTCGTCGGTGAGTCTATGCCCCTTCGTCGGTGAGTCTATGCCCCTTCGCCGGTGAGTCTATGCCCCTTCGTCGGTGAGTCTATGCCCCTTCGTCGGTGAGTCTATGCCCCTTCGCCGGTGAGTCTATGCCCCTTCGTCGGTGAGTCTATGCCCCTTCGCCGGTGAGTCTATGCCCCTTCGCCGGTGAGTCTATGCCCCTTCGCCGGTGAGTCTATGCCCCTTCGCCGGTGAGTCTATGCCCCTTCGCCGGTGAGTCTATGCCCCTTCGCCGGTGAGTCTATGCCCCTTCGCCGGTGAGTCTATGCCCCTTCGCCGGTGAGTCTATGCCCCTTCGCCGGTGAGTCTATGCCCCTTCGTCGGTGAGTCTATGCCCCTTCGTCGGTGAGTCTATGCCCCTTCGTCGGTGAGTCTATGCCCCTTCGTCGGTGAGTCTATGCCCCTTCGTCGGTGAGTCTATGCCCCTTCGTCGGTGAGTCTATGCCCCTTCGTCGGTGAGTCTATGCCCCTTCGTCGGTGAGTCTATGCCCCTTCGTCGGTGAGTCTATGCCCCTTCGTCGGTGAGTCTATGCCCCTTCGTCGGTGAGTCTATGCCCCTTCGTCGGTGAGTCTATGCCCCTTCGTCGGTGAGTCTATGCCCCTTCGTCGGTGAGTCTATGCCCCTTCGTCGGTGAGTCTATGCCCCTTCGTCGGTGAGTCTATGCCCCTTCGTCGGTGAGTCTATGCCCCTTCGTCGGTGAGTCTATGCCCCTTCGTCGGTGAGTCTATGCCCCTTCGTCGGTGAGTCTATGCCCCTTCGTCGGTGAGTCTATGCCCCTTCGTCGGTGAGTCTATGCCCCTTCGTCGGTGAGTCTATGCCCCTTCGTCGGTGAGTCTATGCCCCTTCGTCGGTGAGTCTATGCCCCTTCGTCGGTGAGTCTATGCCCCTTCGTCGGTGAGTCTATGCCCCTTCGTCGGTGAGTCTATGCCCCTTCGTCGGTGAGTCTATGCCCCTTCGTCGGTGAGTCTATGCCCCTTCGTCGGTGAGTCTATGCCCCTTCGTCGGTGAGTCTATGCCCCTTCGCCGGTGAGTCTATGCCCCTTCGCCGGTGAGTCTATGCCCCTTCGCCGGTGAGTCTATGCCCCTTCGCCGGTGAGTCTATGCCCCTTCGCCGGTGAGTCTATGCCCCTTCGCCGGTGAGTCTATGCCCCTTCGCCGGTGAGTCTATGCCCCTTCGCCGGTGAGTCTATGCCCCTTCGCCGGTGAGTCTATGCCCCTTCGCCGGTGAGTCTATGCCCCTTCGCCGGTGAGTCTATGCCCCTTCGCCGGTGAGTCTATGCCCCTTCGTCGGTGAGTCTATGCCCCTTCGTCGGTGAGTCTATGCCCCTTCGTCGGTGAGTCTATGCCCCTTCGTCGGTGAGTCTATGCCCCTTCGTCGGTGAGTCTATGCCCCTTCGTCGGTGAGTCTATGCCCCTTCGTCGGTGAGTCTATGCCCCTTCGTCGGTGAGTCTATGCCCCTTCGTCGGTGAGTCTATGCCCCTTCGTCGGTGAGTCTATGCCCCTTCGTCGGTGAGTCTATGCCCCTTCGTCGGTGAGTCTATGCCCCTTCGTCGGTGAGTCTATGCCCCTTCGTCGGTGAGTCTATGCCCCTTCGTCGGTGAGTCTATGCCCCTTCGTCGGTGAGTCTATGCCCCTTCGTCGGTGAGTCTATGCCCCTTCGTCGGTGAGTCTATGCCCCTTCGTCGGTGAGTCTATGCCCCTTCGTCGGTGAGTCTATGCCCCTTCGTCGGTGAGTCTATGCCCCTTCGTCGGTGAGTCTATGCCCCTTCGTCGGTGAGTCTATGCCCCTTCGTCGGTGAGTCTATGCCCCTTCGTCGGTGAGTCTATGCCCCTTCGTCGGTGAGTCTATGCCCCTTCGTCGGTGAGTCTATGCCCCTTCGCCGGTGAGTCTATGCCCCTTCGTCGGTCAACAGTAGGGTTCTTCAGTAGGTGGTTGGTCAACAGTAGGGTTCTTCAGTAGGTGGTTGGTCAACAGTAGAGTTCTTCAGTAGGTGGTTGGTCAACAGTAGGGTTCTTCAGTAGGTGGTTGGTCAACAGTAGGGTTCTTCAGTAGGTGGTTGGTCAACAGTAGGGTTCTTCAGTAGGTGGTTGGTCAACAGTAGGGTTCTTCAGTAGGTGGTTGGTCAACAGTAGGGTTCTTCAGTAGGTGGTTGGTCAACAGTAGGGTTCTTCAGTAGGTGGTTGGTCAACAGTAGGGTTCTTCAGTAGGTGGTTGGTCAACAGTAGGGTTCTTCAGTAGGTGGTTGGTCAACAGTAGGGTTCTTCAGTAGGTGGTTGGTCAACAGTAGGGTTCTTCAGTAGGTGGTTGGTCAACAGTAGGGTTCTTCAGTAGGTGGTTGGTCAACAGTAGGGTTCTTCAGTAGGTGGTTGGTCAACAGTAGGGTTCTTCAGTAGGTGGTTGGTCAATAGTAGGGTTCTTCAGTAGGTGGTTGGTCAACAGTAGAGTTCTTCAGTAGGTCGTTGGTCAACAGTAGGGTTCTTCAGTAGGTGGTTGGTCAACAGTAGGGTTCTTCAGTAGGTGGTTGGTCAACAGTAGGGTTCTTCAGTAGGTGGTTGGTCAACAGTAGGGTTCTTCAGTAGGTGGTTGGTCAACAGTAGGGTTCTTCAGTAGGTGGTTGGTCAACAGTAGAGTTCTTCAGTAGGTCGTTGGTCAACAGTAGGGTTCTTCAGTAGGTGGTTGGTCAACAGTAGGGTTCTTCAAGTCTTTGTTGTCAATCAACGAGAGACGACTCATTTTCATGCACATTTTTTCATTGAGAAATACTGCACCAAACATAGTTAGATGTCAAATTAAAAACAGATTTCTTGAGTTATCTTAAGATTAATTCTGACCATTTTGAGGAAATGTATACTGGCTATGGCATCGTAACATCGTAACATTGACTATTGACTATTTTTTCTCATTTTTCAAGTGAAGGTCTTTTAAGGGAGTATGCGAGCACCTCATTTGGTTCACCTAGCTAGGCGCCAGCCGAACTGAAACATGCTGACCCCCTAAGACCTGGCTGGTTGGTTGTAGCAGGACAATGAGGGACAAAGAGACAGATGACAGCGGACTGTATTGTTCCTCCTCATGTGTCTGGTGATCATCACGATCTAATCACTATCTAATCAGCAAGTTATCAGGTTGGGATCTACTGTGTGTTGGGGTTAGGTGGGGTTGTAGAGGGGGTCTGCTGTGTGTTGGGGTTAGGTGGGGTTGTAGAGGGGGTTAGGTTAGAGGGGGTCTGCTAGGTGTTGGGGTTAGGTGGGGTTGTAGAGGGGATCTGCTGTGTGTTGGGGTTAGGTGGGGTTGTAGAGGGGGTTAGGTTAGAGGGGGTCTGCTAGGTGTTGGGGTTAGGTGGGGTTATAGAGGAGGTTAGAGAGGGTCTGCTAGGTGTTGGGGTTATAGAGGGGGTTAGGTTAGAGAGGGTCTCCTGTGTGTTGGGTTAAGTGGGGTTGTAGAGGGGGTTAGGTTAGAGGGGGTCTGCTAGGTGTTGGGGTTAAGTGGGGTTGTAGAGGGGGTTAGGTTAGAGAGGGTCTGCTAGGTGTTGGGGTTAAGTGGGGTTGTAGAGGGGGTTAGGTTAGAGAGGGTCTGCTAGGTGTTGGGGTTAAGTGGGGTTGTAGAGGGGGTTAGGTTAGAGAGGGTCTCCTGTGTGGGGTTAAGTGGGGTTGTAGAGGGGGTTAGGTTAGAGGGGGTCTGCTAGGTGTTGGGGTTAAGTGGGGTTGTAGAGGGGGTTAGGTTAGAGAGGGTCTCCTGTGTGTTGGGTTAAGTGGGGTTGTAGAGGGGGTTAGGTTAGAGGGGGTCTGCTAGGTGTTGGGGTTAGGTAGGGTTGTAGAGGGGGTTAGGTTAGAGGGGGTCTGCTAGGTGTTGGGGTTAGGTGGGGTTGTAGAGGGGGTTAGGTTAGAGAGGGTCTGCTAGGTGTTGGGGTTAGGTGGGGTTGTAGAGGGGGTTAGGTTAGAGGGGGTCTGCTAGGTGTTGGGGTTAGGTGGGGTTGTAGAGGGGGTTAGGTTAGAGGGGGTCTGCTAGGTGTTGGGGTTAAGTGGGGTTGTAGAGGGGGTTAGGTTAGAGAGGGTCTCCTGTGTGTTGGGTTAAGTGGGGTTGTAGAGGGGGTTAGGTTAGAGGGGGTCTGCTAGGTGTTGGGGTTAGGTGGGGTTGTAGAGGGGGTTAGGTTAGAGAGGGTCTCCTGTGTGTTGGGTTAAGTGGGGTTGTAGAGGGGGTTAGGTTAGAGGGGGTCTGCTAGGTGTTGGGGTTAGGTGGGGTTGTAGAGGGGGTTAGGTTAGAGAGGGTCTCCTGTGTGTTGGGTTAAGTGGGGTTGTAGAGGGGGTTAGGTTAGAGGGGGTCTGCTAGGTGTTGGAGTTAGGTGGGGTTGTAGAGGGGGTTAGGTTAGAGAGGGTCTCCTGTGTGTTGGGTTAAGTGGGGTTGTAGAGGGGGTTAGGTTAGAGGGGGTCTGCTAGGTGTTGGGGTTAGGTGGGGTTGTAGAGGGGGTTAGGTTAGAGGGGGTCTCCTGTGTGTTGGGTTAAGTGGGGTTGTAGAGGGGGTTAGGTTAGAGGGGGTCTGCTAGGTGTTGGGGTTATGTGGGGTTGTAGAGGGGATCTGCTGTGTGTTGGGGTTAGGTGGGGTTGTAGAGGGGATCTGCTGTGTGTTGGGGTTAGGTGGGGTTGTAGAGGGGGTTAGGTTAGAGGGGGTCTGCTAGGTGTTGGGGTTAGGTGGGGTTATAGAGGGGGTTAGGTTAGAGAGGGTCTGCTAGGTGTTGGGGTTCGGTGGGGTTGTAGAGGGGGTCTGCTGTGTGTTGGGGTTAGGTGGGGTTGTAGAGGGGGTTAGGTTAGAGGGGGTCTGCTAGGTGTTGGGGTTAGGTGGGGTTGTAGAGGGGATCTGCTGTGTGTTGGGGTTAGGTGGGGTTGTAGAGGGGGTTAGGTTAGAGGGGGTCTGCTAGGTGTTGGGGTTAGGTGGGGTTATAGAGGGGGTTAGGTTAGAGAGGGTCTGCTAGGTGTTGGGGTTATAGAGGGGGTTAGGTTAGAGAGGGTCTCCTGTGTGTTGGGTTAAGTGGGGTTGTAGAGGGGGTTAGGTTAGAGGGGGTCTGCTAGGTGTTGGGGTTAGGTGGGGTTGTAGAGGGGGTTAGGTTAGAGAGGGTCTCCTGTGTGTTGGGTTAAGTGGGGTTGTAGAGGGGGTTAGGTTAGAGGGGGTCTGCTAGGTGTTGGAGTTAGGTGGGGTTGTAGAGGGGGTTAGGTTAGAGAGGGTCTCCTGTGTGTTGGGTTAAGTGGGGTTGTAGAGGGGGTTAGGTTAGAGGGGGTCTGCTAGGTGTTGGGGTTAGGTGGGGTTGTAGAGGGGGTTAGGTTAGAGGGGGTCTCCTGTGTGTTGGGTTAAGTGGGGTTGTAGAGGGGGTTAGGTTAGAGGGGGTCTGCTAGGTGTTGGGGTTATGTGGGGTTGTAGAGGGGATCTGCTGTGTGTTGGGGTTAGGTGGGGTTGTAGAGGGGATCTGCTGTGTGTTGGGGTTAGGTGGGGTTGTAGAGGGGGTTAGGTTAGAGGGGGTCTGCTAGGTGTTGGGGTTAGGTGGGGTTATAGAGGGGGTTAGGTTAGAGAGGGTCTGCTAGGTGTTGGGGTTCGGTGGGGTTGTAGAGGGGGTCTGCTGTGTGTTGGGGTTAGGTGGGGTTGTAGAGGGGGTTAGGTTAGAGGGGGTCTGCTAGGTGTTGGGGTTAGGTGGGGTTGTAGAGGGGATCTGCTGTGTGTTGGGGTTAGGTGGGGTTGTAGAGGGGGTTAGGTTAGAGGGGGTCTGCTAGGTGTTGGGGTTAGGTGGGGTTATAGAGGGGGTTAGGTTAGAGAGGGTCTGCTAGGTGTTGGGGTTATAGAGGGGGTTAGGTTAGAGAGGGTCTCCTGTGTGTTGGGTTAAGTGGGGTTGTAGAGGGGGTTAGGTTAGAGGGGGTCTGCTAGGTGTTGGGGTTAAGTGGGGTTGTAGAGGGGGTTAGGTTAGAGAGGGTCTGCTAGGTGTTGGGGTTAAGTGGGGTTGTAGAGGGGGTTAGGTTAGAGAGGGTCTGCTAGGTGTTGGGGTTAAGTGGGGTTGTAGAGGGGGTTAGGTTAGAGAGGGTCTCCTGTGTGGGGTTAAGTGGGGTTGTAGAGGGGGTTAGGTTAGAGGGGGTCTGCTAGGTGTTGGGGTTAAGTGGGGTTGTAGAGGGGGTTAGGTTAGAGAGGGTCTCCTGTGTGTTGGGTTAAGTGGGGTTGTAGAGGGGGTTAGGTTAGAGGGGGTCTGCTAGGTGTTGGGGTTAGGTGGGGTTGTAGAGGGGGTTAGGTTAGAGGGGGTCTGCTAGGTGTTGGGGTTAGGTGGGGTTGTAGAGGGGGTTAGGTTAGAGGGGGTCTGCTAGGTGTTGGGGTTAGGTGGGGTTGTAGAGGGGGTTAGGTTAGAGGGGGTCTGCTAGGTGTTGGGGTTAGGTGGGGTTGTAGAGGGGGTTAGGTTAGAGGGGGTCTGCTAGGTGTTGGGGTTAAGTGGGGTTGTAGAGGGGGTTAGGTTAGAGAGGGTCTCCTGTGTGTTGGGTTAAGTGGGGTTGTAGAGGGGGTTAGGTTAGAGGGGGTCTGCTAGGTGTTGGGGTTAGGTGGGGTTGTAGAGGGGGTTAGGTTAGAGAGGGTCTCCTGTGTGTTGGGTTAAGTGGGGTTGTAGAGGGGGTTAGGTTAGAGGGGGTCTGCTAGGTGTTGGGGTTAGGTGGGGTTGTAGAGGGGGTTAGGTTAGAGAGGGTCTCCTGTGTGTTGGGTTAAGTGGGGTTGTAGAGGGGGTTAGGTTAGAGGGGGTCTGCTAGGTGTTGGAGTTAGGTGGGGTTGTAGAGGGGGTTAGGTTAGAGAGGGTCTCCTGTGTGTTGGGTTAAGTGGGGTTGTAGAGGGGGTTAGGTTAGAGGGGGTCTGCTAGGTGTTGGGGTTAGGTGGGGTTGTAGAGGGGGTTAGGTTAGAGGGGGTCTCCTGTGTGTTGGGTTAAGTGGGGTTGTAGAGGGGGTTAGGTTAGAGGGGGTCTGCTAGGTGTTGGGGTTATGTGGGGTTGTAGAGGGGATCTGCTGTGTGTTGGGGTTAGGTGGGGTTGTAGAGGGGATCTGCTGTGTGTTGGGGTTAGGTGGGGTTGTAGAGGGGGTTAGGTTAGAGGGGGTCTGCTAGGTGTTGGGGTTAGGTGGGGTTATAGAGGGGGTTAGGTTAGAGAGGGTCTGCTAGGTGTTGGGGTTCGGTGGGGTTATAGAGGGGGTTAGGTTAGAGAGGGTCTCCTGTGTGTTGGGTTAAGTGGGATTGTAGAGGGGGTTAGGTTAGAGGGGGTCTGCTAGGTGTTGGGGTTAAGTGGGGTTGTAGAGGGGGTTAGGTTAGAGGGGGTCTGCTAGGTGTTGGGGTTAGGTGGGGTTGTAGAGGGGGTTAGGTTAGAGGGGGTCTGCTAGGTGTTGGGGTTAAGTGGGGTTGTAGAGGGGGTTAGGTTAGAGGGGGTCTGCTAGGTGTTGGGGTTAAGTGGGGTTGTAGAGGGGGTTAGGTTAGAGAGGGTCTCCTGTGTGTTGGGTTAGGTGGGGTTGTAGAGGGGTTAGGTTAGAGGGGGTCTGCTAGGTGTTGGGGTTAAGTGGGGTTGTAGAGGGGGTTAGGTTAGAGAGGGTCTCCTGTGTGTTGGGTGAAGTGGGGTTGTAGAGGGGGTTAGGTTAGAGGGGGTCTGCTAGGTGTTGGGGTTAGGTAGGGTTGAAGGCATCATACCAACAGGAACAGCCTGAGGTACAGGACACAGAGGGTCAAGAGGTCTGAGCTGATAACATTCTATCAGGAACCAAACAATGAACGTACAACACACCTCCTGGGAGTTAAGAGCAGTGGTAAAGACACACCCAGAAAACACCAGGAAATCACAAGATCTAGCCAAGTACTCAACACATTACATCATCTATTAACATATTGACAACGTATTAACATATTGACAATGCATTAAACATAATGTATTAAAACATATTGATAATGTCCTAACCCTTACATATCTACCCATGTATTCAGTTATAAAAATAGGTGGTGTAGAATGCTGTGCTGGTTCCCAGAAAACACACAGCACAGCAGCTTTCTCGTTAATAAATACCGCAGAGGACAGACCCCTTTACTAAGCACTTATCCAGCAAATGGATTCATTTGACTCTGGTCCCATATTTCTCTGATCAAATTAAATCTCCTCCTTCATCTAGCTAATGACCCAGAGTAGAGTGTGTGTGTGTGTGTGTGTGTGTGTGTGTGTGTGTGTGTGTGTGTGTGCGTGCGTGCGTGCGTGCGTGCGTGCGTGCGTGCGTGCGTGCGTGCGTGCGTGCGTGCGTGTGTGTGTGTGTGTGTGTGTGTATGTGTGTGCGTGTGCGTGCGTGTGTGTGCGTGTGTGTGTGCGTGTGTCAGACTTCATTACAGAAGCATTCCTCCGAGGCAGCACTTCGGACAGAACACACACACAAAAACACACACACACACACACACACACACACACACACACACACACACACACACACACACACACACACACACACACACACACACACACACACACACACACACACACACACACACACACACACACACACACACTGTCAGAGTGTGAGGGATGGTGCTGCTACAGCTAAAACCTTCAGTTTGCTGACTGAGAGGAAGAGGGGGACTTCTGAACTCTTCATGGTCTGATAGATGGGCCTTTCAGTTTAGACAGACTGATTTAAAGTGGTTTTAAATAACATGACGTGACTGAGGAATAACATGTCCACCCTGAAACAGCCTGGAGGTGCCAGCTAAAGCCTGTGTCCACCACAGTAAATACGGAATGACTACAGTCATCTTTATAGGTCAGCTTTTTACTGTAGCTTCTTTTAGAAAGATACAGTAGTCTGCAAGTAGTATGTTCATAATATTAAGTATAATAGGAAATTCAAGTGAAGTTGCTGATCTATTCCACTAGATGGCAGTGCAGTATTAACTATATTGATATGCTTATTACACCACAGACTTACACCATTTAGTGGACGCTCTTATCAAGAGAGACTTATAGTACAGTGAGTGCATACATTTTCATACGTTTTAGTACTGGTTCCCCGTGGGAATCGAACCCACGTGTTGCAAACGCCATGCTATGCCAACTGAGCCACACGGGACAACAGCAGAGTAATAAGAGCAGCCAAAACAACACTCACATTCAAAAGGAATTTGTTTCTGGCACTCAGCTTTAACTACCATCCACTGGTTTAACACATCAAACCAGACTAGCTTTACCAACGTGTCAGAGCTCAGCTACAGTGTTGTGTTGGTGGTCCAGCTAGATCTAATGAGTTGGACTGTTGGATGGATGTCCAGCACTGAAGGTCAACACAGGAATGGTGCTAAAGCCTCCTACCCCACGACCAGTGTTTCTGTACACGACCCAATGCTCCTTTAAATGAAAACATTCAGACCCAACCTTTTCCCTTCTACTGCCGTCAACAATCACCTCACCACCACCACAGTAACAGTCTGAATGACTCTCTCTCTCTTAGATCAATCACCTCACCACCACCACAGTAACAGTCTGAATGACTCTCTCTCTCTCTCTCTCTCTCTTAGATCAATCACCTCACCACCACCACAGTAACAGTCTGACTCTCTCTCTCTTAGATCAATCACCTCACCACCACCACAGTAACAGTCTGAATGACTCTCTCTCTCTCTCTCTCTCTCTTAGATCAATCACCTCACCACCACCACAGTAACAGTCTGACTCTCTCTCTCTTAGATCAATCACCTCACCACCACCACAGTAACAGTCTGAATGACTCTCTCTCTCTCTTAGATCAATCACCTCACCACCCCCACAGTAACAGTCTGAATGACTCTCTCTCTCTCTTAGATCAATCACCTCACCACCACCACAGTAACAGTCTGAATGACTCTCTCTCTCTCTCTCTTAGATCAATCACCTCACCACCACCACAGTAACAGTCTGAATAACTCTCTCTCTCTCTTAGATCAATCACCTCACCACCACCACAGTAACAGTCTGAATGACTCTCTCTCTCTTAGATCAATCACCTCACCACCACCACAGTAACAGTCTGAATGACTCTCTCTCTCTCTCTTAGACCAATCACCTCACCACCACCACAGTAACAGTCTGAATGACTCTCTCTCTTAGATCAATCACCTCACCACCACAGTAACAGTCTGAATGACTCCAGGTAATTAACACCTGCCTCTCACTCTCTCCTTCGTTGTGCTCTCTCAGATTTTTCTTTCTCCATCCTCTCTCTCTCTCTCCATCCCCCTCTCTGCTCTGTCTTTCTCGTTCTCTCTCTCTCTTTCTTTCATTCATTCTCTCTCTCTCTTTCTCAGCTCTCTTCTCTCTTCTCTCTCCTCTCTCTCTCTCTCTCTCCTCTCTCCTCTCTCTCTCCTCTCTCCTCTCTCTCTCCTCTCTCTCTCTCTCTCTCTCCTCTCTCTCTCTCTCTCTCTCTGTTATTACCTGTTCAGCCAGTTAGATGTTTATCGATTTTCTGTCTCTCTTATACCTTCATAACCTCTGACCACCACACACCACACGAGGACTCTAATCTGGTTCCCTGCTCTGACCACCACACAGCACACTAGGACTCTAATCTGGTTCTCTGCTCTGACCACCACACCACACTAGGACTCTAATCTGGTTCCCTGCTCTGACCACCACACAGCACACTAGGACTCTAATCTGGTTCTCTGCTCTGACCACCACACACCACACTAGGACTCTAATCTGGTTCCCTGCTTTGACCACCACACACCACACTAGGACTCTAATCTGGTTCTCTGCTCTGACCACCACACAGCACGAGGACTCTAATCTGGTTCTCTGCTCTGACCACCACACAGCACGAGGACTCTAATCTGGTTCTCTGCTCTGACCACCACACACCACAGTAGGACTCTAATCTGGTTCTCTGCTCTGACCACCACACAGTACGAGGACTCTAATCTGGTTCTCTGCTCTGACCACCACACACCACACTAGGACTCTAATCTGGTTCTCTGCTCTGACCACCACACACCACAGTAGGACTCTAATCTGGTTCTCTGCTCTGACCACCACACACCACACTAGGACTCTAATCTGGTTCTCTGCTCTGACCACCACACACCACACTAGGACTCTAATCTGGTTCTCTGCTCTGACCACCACACACCACACGAGGACTCTAATCTGGTTCTCTGCTCTGACCACCACACAGCACGAGGACTCTAATCTGGTTCTCTGCTCTGACCACCACACACCACACTAGGACTCTAATCTGGTTCTCTGCTCTGACCACCACACAGCACTTGGACTCTAATCTGGTTCTCTGCTCTGACCACCACACACCACACTAGGACTCTAATCTGGTTCTCTGCTCTGACCACCACACACCACAGTAGGACTCTAATCTGGTTCTCTGCTCTGACCACCACACAGCACGAGGACTCTAATCTGGTTCTCTGCTCTGACCACTACACACCACACTAGGACTCTAATCTGGTTCTCTGCTCTGACCACCACACACCACACTAGGACTCTAATCTGGTTCTCTGCTCTGACCACCACACACCACACTAGGACTCTAATCTGGTTCTCTGCTCTGACCACCACACACCACACTAGGACTCTAATCTGGTTCTCTGCTCTGACCACCACACACCACAGTAGGACTCTAATCTGGTTCTCTGCTCTGACCACCACACAGCACGAGGACTCTAATCTGGTTCCCTGCTCTGACCACCACACAGCATATGGACTATAGTCTGGATCAACACAGTACTGTATAGTATAGTACAGTATAATATAGTACAGTATAGTACAATATAGTACAGTATAGTACAGTATAGTACATTATACTACAAAATTGTTGAATACTCGTTTCTGATTGGCTAGAAGGACATTCTAGAATGGACATTTAAACCAGACAATGGGACAGTTGGAAAAGATATCCGGACAGCTTGCAATCATGACACAATATGCGCCTACACATGCAGACCGTACTTTTTACAAAGTTACAGAAAGCTAAACCAACAACTACACAAACTGAAATGGGATACATTGTAAACGCAGGTCCACCGAGGTAAAAACTTACTGTAGCTAGCATTGATTTTGTTATTGCAGAGGAGTAATTTTTTGGAGCGTTTGATGACCTAACGTGGTGAGTGATGAACATGAATTTCTCCGGTCCCCTCCGCCACTAAAGCTGTCCAATCCTCCCACGTTTCTAGTTTGACCTGCTGTTTTCAGTAACTGATATTTTGAAGTCAGTTGTCATATTGGCAGGTTTGCTAGCAACAAACTATCGCGGTACGGCGTGGGACTCGATGCAAGCGAGGACTTCTATCCCCATCCTCTACAGCCACGGAAGCAATGAGTGTTCTCCAGACGTCAAACAGCTTTGCTGCTTTGGATCCTGACGTTCCAGCACCTTCAGGTCCGCGGTCGTCTGATCCGGAAGAGTCTTCTTCTGCCCGCGCTGTGTCTGCGCCTGGAGCTCTGATCCCCGTGACCTGTGGTGGCCAAGTTGGAGTTGGAAAAACCAGGAATAAAAATGGAGCTGTGCTAAAGGCGTGGGAAGAAACAATAATGGTAAAAGGCTAGCTACCGTTTTAATCAGGAGCTCAATGGTAAAGCAAGAGTCAATCCAAGATACACGCACACTTGTTTTCCAGGTGCTGAAGTCACCGAATTCATTAGAATTTTAACAGTAGTCAAGAACAGTTGTGTTGCACGTTGGTTCATATGACATTACGGGAGTGAAGTCTGAGAGACTCAGAAACAACTTCTAGTTGCTCTTGGAAACAGCTTGAAGCCTTGCAGGAAGAATGGTTATCTCAGGACCAATCCCATCTGCTCGCCGTTGTGGGGCTGAGAGTTGTAGTAGTATGTGGTCTTTTCATCTATGGCTAATGATCTTTCTAAAGACATGGGCACGTAATTTTTTGACAATTTGGATTGTTTTTGGAAAAAGCAGAGGTACTTCATCAATGATGGATTTCTCCTCGGTGAAAATGGCGTCCGCCTGCTATCATCCAACATTGAAAAGGTACTTAAACAATCAAAATGATATAGGGCTAGTCCCAGGATAGCTAGAGCAAGTATTGTATCAGACGTAGGGGTAATGTACTTAGTAAACTTGTCCCCATTCACTTGGTTCACACTGGCGATTTTACTTGTGTAAACACCTCAAGTACCCCGCTCGATATCAACAATCCACATGTTTTTTAAACTATAAGGGACTTGGGTTTTTTACATTTGAATATACGTAGTATATTGTCAAATGTAGATTTTATTAAGATTTTAGTTTCTCAGGCTAGTCCTGATTTCTTTGTTTTATATGAAACTTGGTTATCAAGGAATTGTAATGATGCAGATATTGGACTGAATGGGTACAATGTTTTTAGAGCTGACAGGATGAGTAGAGGGGGAGGAGTGGCTATCTATGCTAAAAATTGCCTCTCCGTTGCACTAATTAAATCTGTCTCCATTCCAAATCAATTTGAAGTGTTAGCTTTCACGCCCTGACCTTAGAGAGCCTTTTTTATTCTCTAACATTAGGTAACAACTGTAAAGTCACAATTGTTGGAGTATATCTCCCACCTTCTGCTAGTAAGAATATGCTTAGCCATTTAACACAATTATTCGCCACTTTTATATCAACTGCAGTCATTTCTAGGAGATTTTAACTTTGATTGGAAAACATAGGACTCAAACAGTTTTAAAGACTTTTGTACTGAGGTAAATCCCACACAATTAATCACTGAGTCAACAAGGCCACATCTTAAGGTGCCTACAAAGTCCTCATTGCTTGATTATATACAAACAAATGCACCTGAGAAATATAGAGCTAGGGGAGTATTTCCACTAGGTGTCAGTGATCACTGCCCCATTGCGTGTGTTAGAGATGTCAGAATTCATAGGGCCAAAAAGAAATGACAGAAACTTTAGAGAACAGGCTTTCTGACAGGATCTTTCCCATAGTAATCTTGAATCTATTTGTACATGGAGTCGAGTTGATGTTAGAAAGATGTACTAGTGTTTTATTTCCATTGCGATAAACACGTTCCATACACTAAGGTGAGAGTAAAGAATGGATCAAACCCATGGTTTAACTCAGACATTTCTGATGCTATTCGTTAAAAAGATGTAGCATTGGCTAAGGCTAGAGAAACTTCTTCTAGCTCTGACTGGCAGACTTTTAGGCACCTGAGAAACCTGTGCATCAGACTTGTTAGAAGAACAAAATCAGATTACTATGTGACTAGTTTAAATGACTGTTATGGGAATCCAGGCAAATTCTGGAAAGTAGTTAAAACATCAAAGGACAATATGCACTCTACACTCCCAAATCAGATAGGGTTGGATACTGGACTCATTACTGATAACAATGACATTGCTAATGCATTCAACAATCACTTCATTGCAGCAAGCAATCTTTTTGAGAAAATGTCAACCACAAATGAAGGAAGAAAATATACATATGAAGCGATTATGCATGAGTATGTTGATGCTGGTGGTCAGGGTTTCTCTCTAAGCCTCTTCACAGAGGAGAGTTAGTGATGCCTTGCTAGCCATAGACACTAAGAAAGCAACAGGGGCTGACAAACTTGACCCAGGGTTTCTGGCTGGAGCTGCACCTCTTGTCTCTGGTGCTCTTACTCATATTTATAACCTCACGTTGACCTCTGAGGTCATACCTAAGATTTGGAAAACTGCCTATGTGCTGCCTCTGCACAAAGGTGGGGATACTGGTGACCTTGATAACTATCGACCAATCTCTAAGCTGTCTTGTATTAGAGTCATTGGTAAATGTACAGCTGTGCTATTTCTTGTCTGACTGTCACGCCCTGATCTGCTTCACCTGTCCTTGTGCTTGTCTCCACCCCCTCCAGGTGTCACCCATCTTCCCCATTATCCCTTGTGTATTTATACCTGTGTTCTCTGTCTGTTGCCAGTTCGTCTTGTTCGTTCAAGCTTACCAGCGTTTTTCCTGTCAGCTCCTATCGTTTCCCAGCCTCTCTTTCCTAGTCCTCCGGGTTTTGACCTTTGCCTGTCCTGACCCTGTAACCCTCCGGCCTGACCTTGCTGCCTGACCCTGAGCCTGCCGTCCTGTACCTTTGCTCCACTACTGGATTACTGAACCCTGCCTGTCCCTGACCCTGAGTCCGCCTGCCGTTCTGCACCTTTGCCTTACCCTGGATTTGCAACCCCTGCCTGCCTTGACCTCTCTTTGCCTGCCCCTGTTGCTACAATAAACAGTGTTAAAATTTCAGTCCGGTTACTATCCGGCCTGAGAGACTGACCTCATTGGGGTCGGCCTCAGATACATGTTTGTGGTTTCAGAATGATCTCAGTGACAGATCTCAGGCTATTATTGCAGATGGGGTACAATCAGATGTTGTCACTGTTCACAAAGGAGTCCCACAACGTTCGATCTTTGGTCCTTTATTATTCATTATATAAATGATATCTGTAACTCAGTGAAAAAATGTAAGTTTAATTTCTATACTGATGACACAGTACTATATGCCACAGCCCCATCACTCGCTCAAGCATTTACATTCCTGCAGTCTGACTTTCAATTGCTTCAAGATGCACTTGTAGATCTTAGGCTGGTGCTTAAATCAAGTAAAACTAAGTATATGGTATTTACAATTGCAAAATGTGAACATTGCTATCCATGATGGCACTTTCTTGGAACATGTTCCCACCTATAAATACCTTGGAATTTGGTTAGATGATAATCGCTCTTTGAAAACTCATATAACTGAGCTGGTAAAGAAGCTGAAATTGAGAATTAGATTTTTTTAAATAAATCTTGTCTGTCATCACAGCACAGAAAGGAAATTGTACAGTCCACTTTTCTATCAGTGCTTGATTATGGTGATGTTATACTGTATATGCATATTATATATGCATGGATCAGCATCAGTACTGAAGACATTGGATGCAGTGTATCATGCAGCGTTGCGTTTTGTTTCTGGTGCAAACTTTTACACACATCATTGCCTTTTGTACACTTCGGGTGGCTGGGACATCCTGAATTTTAGAAGGACCAGACACTGGTTGATATTTGTTTATAAAGCTGTCTTACAGAAACTTCCTAATTATCTTAACTCAAAAATCCAGTTGTCAAACAGTATTTATCAGACTCGGTCACAGGACATGCTAGTGCCAGAGATACCCAGGATTCACTCTGAGTTAGGAAAAACGGCATTTGAATATCATGCTCCACCTAGACTACTAGGTGATTTAATGGCCTTCCTCTTGCCTTTCAAAGATGATAGAACAAAAAATATATGTTTTTTTATTTGTATTATCTTTTACCAGATCTAATGTGTTATATTCTCCTACATTAATTTCAAATTTCCACAAAATTCAAAGTGTTTCCTTTCAAATGGTATCAAGAATATGCATGTCCTTGCTTCAGGGCCTGAGCTACAGGCAGTTAGATTTGTCATTTTAGGAGAAAATTTTTAAAAAGGGTCCGATCTTTTTAAACTAGCTTCTAGACTAGAGTTTGATATGCAATACGATTTCCTCGTAATTAA
>NC_092090.1:23339783-23362283 GCF_045679555.1 Salvelinus alpinus
CAGTCAGTATTGACGAGTGTCCTGACGAGGAGGCAAACTTTTCTATCTATGCCAGGCAAAATCTGGCTTCATCAGCTCATTGTTATGGATGTATCCAAATGAATGTCAATAGAAAACAACTACTTTACTGTTATTCTGGCTGCAGAGGTTGTGACTGTGTTAGCCGTAGCTAGCTGGCTAGCTAACAAGGAATAACAACACTGCCAGCAAGCATGGTAACGGAACATAAAGATCGAACGACTGGGTCGAGTCCATAAGTATTGAAAAGGTTGACCGAACGACTGGGTCGCGTCTCTAGCAACCAAAAGATGAAACAGTGAATTCGCTTATATAAATGAAAACATTAACTTTTTTTTCTACCGTTAAATGTGTGCTTAGTATTGCTTTCTTTGGCAAACATCGGGATAAACATCTTAAACAAACACAAGACAATACACTATGCTGTTATTCTGGCTGTAGAGGTCATGACTGTGTAACCATAGCTAGTTGGCCAGCTAGCAGCAAGCAAAGGATAAGCACATTACCATGCCATTAAGAACAAATTACTGAGTCACGTCCGTAAATATCGAACTAAGACAAACAAACATCTCTAGCAACCAAAAGATGAGAAAGTATGAATTTGCTTATAAAAAATGTAAATATCAACAAATGTTTTATTTCTACCGGTAAATGTGTGCTTTCATATAGTTTTATTTGGCAACTGTGGTATGAGCGCGATAAACGCCTCCATTCTGTACATTACCTTGGGAAAGTGAACTCTGCATTGTCCATTATTTCGAAGGTTATGTACAGAACGGAGGTGTTTATCCCTTACGTATAGAAGATCACAGGATCACACTGCCTCTGAGTCTGGAGAGGAGGAGAGAGAGAGAGAGAGAGGCAGAGAGAGAGAGAGAGGCAGAGAGAGAGAGAGAGAGAGAGAGAGAGAGAGAGAGAGAGAGAGAGAGAGAGAGAGACAGAGAGAGAGAGAGAGAGAGAGAGAGAGAGAGAGAGAGAGAGAGAGAGAGAGAGAGAGAGAGAGAGAGAGAGAGAGAGAGAGAGAGAGAGAGAGAGAGAGAGAAGAGAGAGAGAGAGAGAGAGAGAGAGAGAGAGAGAGAGAGAGAAAGAGAAGAGGGCAGAAGTAGGGTTGAATATTTTCTGTCTATTTTATAAATGTTCCATCCCGAGAATAAATCACTTGTCCCCCGGGTAACTCGGTATTTAAAGCATTATAAACATATAAATAGGCCTATGTGTCACGCCCTGACCATAGAGAGCCTTTTATTCTCTATGTTGGTTAGGTCGGGGTGTGACTAGGGTGGGTTATCTAGGTTATTATATGTCTATGTTGGCCTGGTATGGTTCCCAATCATTAGTTGCCTGTGAGCACTGCATTTGACTTCACGTTTCGTTTGTTCTGTATTGTTTTGGTGAGTTTCATTAATTAAACATGTGGAACTCTACGCACACTGCGCCTTGGTCCGTTAATTCTACAGACGATTGTAACACTATGTCTATTTATTAAAGACATTTAATGAGCGCAAAATTATTGTGCCCTTATCCAGTACATATATGATATAGGCTACTGCACATTATGCACAACAGAAAAACAGAAAAGCCCATAGATGTAGCTAGTTATATGCTCTCTTGGGTAAATAAATGAAACTAGCTCCAGTAGGCTAATATTTTTGAGTGTGGACTGTATTACTGTACTGTATTGTATTATACTGTATTATATGGACTGGAATTAGGATAGAAATGATAAAGCAGGGAGACATCATGTGATTCTAGTGCAGCACATGCAGCCTACAAAGTTACAAGTACAGGCTAGCAAATTAGATTTTAATTCTGAAATTGAATAGGGCCTATTTGTATAATTAGTCGGCTGACCTTTCATAATATTTCCCCTAATGTTATTAGCCTACCTCCTCTTGTTGCTTCAATTCTTCCTCTCTTTCAACAGTTAAATGAAATAAGTTGTTGTCCTTATCTTCATCATTCTAAAGACATCATTGAATAATATAGGACCAGAAATAGATGCAGGAGGCTTTCACTTCTCTTCATGAAGATTGAATGGTTACGGGTCTGAATAAATAACTGCTATAACCTACCGCCATCGTGAGTTCACTCTTCTTTCAAACTACCTGTGAGTGCTATTGGCTGCTGTATTTAACATTCAGCAAACAAGAGTTAGCGTCCCTCTTCTAACAGTCTATTGCACAGGTGTCAAACTCATTCCACGGGGGGCCGAGTGTCTGCGGGTTTTCGCTCCTCCCTTGTACTTGATTGATGAATTAACATCACTAATTAGTTAGGAACTCCCCACACCTGGTTGTCTAGGGCTTTATTGAAAGGAAAAACCAAAAACCTGCAGACACTAGGCCCTCCGTGGAATGAGTTTGACACCCCTGGTCTATTGGTATAAGAAATGCTAAAATATAATAATGTCCAGCGAACTGTTCTAGTGTAGCTTTTCCTGCATGGGACTCCAAGAGCTGAGGAGCGTTATTTAAGGAGAGGCCAGCGGAGCACAGGTTTGTGAGTATTGAGCAAGAGACAAGAGGCTATAAATTACAAGCTTATTATGCATAACCCATCATTCATTAGCTAAATATAAGACTAATACCGCATTGAATGTATTACCTGAAAGAGGTAGGCTAGGACATCTATATACAGGGCTATATATCAATCTAGAACAGGATGATCTATTTTGGATGCAATTTGAATGGAGATGATGGAGAGAGAGAAAGACTGCGCATGCACTGATTTAAAGCAATGATATTCGAGTGACAGACTGTTTTAAAACTCTGCAGCTACAATAAAAAATATATATCTTTACAATTAAGAAATAAGGTGACCCCTGAAAGCCAGATGGAGTTGTGTATATTAGACAACACTTGGTTTTATATTACTGTAATATAGACTATGCTGCAGAAAATACAGGCCTTCCTGTCACAAGAAGTCTACATGCATTATGAACTGTGTTCCACCCTGAGACGGGCTCTCTGTCCCCACCCTGAGACGGGCTCTCTGTCCCCACCCTGAGACGGGCTCTCTGTCCCCACCCTGAGACGGGCTCTCTGTCCCCACCCTGAGACGGGCTCTCTGTCCCCACCCTGAGACGGGCTCTCTGTCCCCACCCTGAGACGGGCTGTCTGTCCCCACCCTGAGACGGGCTGTCTGTCCCCACCCTGAGATGGGCTGTCTGTCCCCACCCTGAGACGGGCTCTCTGTCCCCACCCTGAGACGGGCTCTCTGTCCCCACCCTGAGATGGGCTGTCTGTCCCCACCCTGAGATGGGCTGTCTGTCCCCACCCTGAGATGGGCTGTCTGTCCCCACCCTGAGATGGGCTGTCTGTCCCCACCCTGAGATGGGCTGTCTGTCCCCACCCTGAGACGGGCTGTCTGTCCCCACCCTGAGAAGGGCTGTCTGTCCCCACCCTGAGACGGGCTCTCTGTCCCCACCCTGAGACGGGCTGTCTGTCCCCACCCTGAGACGGGCTCTCTGTCCCCACCCTGAGACGGGCTCTCTGTCCCCACCCTGAGACGGGCTCTCTGTCCCCACCCTGAGACGGGCTGTCTGTCCCCACCCTGAGACGGGCTGTCTGTCCCCACCCTGAGATGGGCTGTCTGTCCCCACCCTGAGTGTTGATGATTCATTATGCAGAGGCCGTAGAGAAGACAGATTTAGACATCACATATAATTTAACATTTACATTTCACTCCTTGCTGTTCATATAAATAATTTATTATCATTTACTGGTTTCTCTCTGTTATTTATTCCAGGAAAAGGGAGTGGTTTGGCCGGTAAATCGCTGTAATTCTCGGTAACCGGGTTCCCACCATTCAACCCTAGGCAGAAGAGGGCAGCAGTCATTCAGCTGGGTTTCCTGCTAATTAATGACCAAGTTCTATTAGGCACATCCTGGGGAGCTTCTACACACACACACACACACACACACACACTACAGGCCCCTGAGTGGGAGGGAGGTGATTATGGCTGATCAGTAGGTGTGAGGTGAGTGGAGTCCTGCTGCTAGGAGGTAATTATAGACTTTCTCATCCTCTCTTATCCTCTGCTCCCCTCTCCTCCTCTCACTCTTCCCTCTTCTCCTCTCCTCCTTTCACCCTTCCCTCTTCTCTCCTCCTCCTCTCACCCTCCCCTCTCCTCCTCTCATCCTCCCCTCCCCTCCTCTCATCCTCCCCTCCCCTCTCCTGGTCTCAGACTGGCAGGGCTCTCATCATTAGGCCCAGGCGTCCCTCCTCACCACATGACCAGTCCAGGTTAAGAAAACTCAACATGGCTTCCATTGTCACTTCAGGATATTCATTGAAATTCATTCAAAAGTGCCATTTGTTTTTAATGAAGATTTGATCAACTTATGAATTTAATTCACTTTCTGAATTGACTGATTTGAAATGGAATTGACACCTACCCTGCCACAGACACATGTACAGTACATCTCTAGCGATACTAAACCAGGTTAGTACGTAAGTTAGTACATATTCTGTTTTGTTGGTTACTCATTTCATTTAATATGTGAACCATTACAGTATATTGTAGTTCGATTCATTCTTAAATACTGATTTTTATTTTACTCTCAGAATATCTACTTTTAAAAATACAGCAGAGATATCAATTTAATAGAAAAATATATTCAGCCTTTCTCATCATCATACAAGTGATTGTTTGTTCATTTAACAAATTATAAAGAAGTAACTTTGATCTCAAAGAGAAGTTAAAAGAGAAGCCTGCACACCTGCAGCTTCCTGGACCAGGGTTTAGGCTACAGCTCTCTATGCAGATAAGCAGAGGTAGAATCTACTGCCATGATAGTTATTTGATCATCAGTAAACCGTGTTTGAATCCAGGGAGATGTTTTCCTAGCAGTACAGTAGATATGGTTTATCTAACAGTGATAGTACAGTATATCACCAGCCACTGCTGTAGCTGTGTGAAGCGGTCTATGGGTTGTTGTTCGTGCTCCAGGTAGAAATTACCATTATCCAGTGTTGTTGTTGTCGTTTATCCTCTGGTGGCCACGTTCCCCTGAGGGTGTGTCTCTCCCTCGAAGGCTATATTGTCATAGTGATGTGGTTGCCAGGCCACGGTGGGGGGTTGAGGAGTCAGGGTGGGGGTCGGAAGGTGTTTGTCATTGAGAGGGACCTCATTCAGCAGCTCTCTACCTGATCCTCCAGACACTGTGACGATAGGGACATCTGGTGGTGGGACAGAGGAACTGCTGCTCTCCTCCTCCCCGGGCCCCTCCACTCCTAAGGCCTTCAGGATGTCAGCCTTACACATGGGGCAGGTCCTCTTGTCCAGCAGCCAGGGCTCGATACAGGCCTTGTGGAACAGATGACCACAGGTCAGGACGGTCACTACATCTCCTGGGCGGTATGACTCGATACACACGGCACAGGTGTGGCTGTCCGGCTTCGTCTCCTCGTCCCCGCGCTTCAGCTTACGCACCTCCAGCCGACCAATCGCTTTCTTGGCCTCATTCCTCAGCCGCCTATCGGTGAGATGGATCAACCTGAGACTATGCAGCCGGTGGGCGGAGACGAATCCGAAGTAGACAATGGAGGCGCCCGTCACAATGAAGAAGGCGATAGACAGGAAGTAGAGCCAATAGGTGTCCATCCAGGGCCCATGGGCTTTGCCCACCTCGATCACCATGGAGACGGCCACACCACTCCGCATTATGTTAGCGATCTCTACCCCCTGGAGGTTACCGATCATGATGGCCACGGGGCCAGTGGTGTCGCTGTGCGTCATGTAATCTGAGCTGTTACCGGTTCCATCCAGGTTATAGACCACTACGGCCGCCGCCCCCCTGGCCCACGCTGCCTTGATCTTCTCACTGAAGGTACAGTTTCCCCTCTTGACCAGAGCGATCCAGGACCCCTGGGTGGTGGTGTTGTCGTTGGAGGGGTAGGGGTTCAGGCTGCAGCCCTGGGGGTCTGAGGCAGGGAGGACCACCATCCCGGCAGCGCTCTCCAGAGGGGAGGAACGCCCGTACACCCCACACTCACAGAACCTGGTCTCTGTCTGGTTAGTGTTGCTGTCGTGGAAATGCACCCCCACGTACGCCGTCCAGAATATCATCGCTGTCGTAGACTGGACCAGCCCGGACAGACAGACAAAGAACAGGACAAACATCTCTGTCTGTTTATCCACGGTCGCTCACTACCACTAACACTACCACTAACACTACCACTAACACTACCACTAACACTACCACTAACACTACCACTAACACTACCACTAACACTACCACTAACACTACCACTAACACTACCACTAACACTACCACTAACACTACCACTAACACTACCACTAACACTAGGACCAGTCTCTCTTTGTTAGGACTTCTTCAGTCTTCTGTTTGTCTGCTGTTCTGTTCACTTCCACAGTTGTTAGTTAGTTAGTTGTTGTTCTCACTGCGTTCAGCGTCTCTCTACCTGTCTGTTTCTGCCTCTGCCTCTCTCTCTCTCTCTCTCTCTCTCTCTCTCTCTCTCTCTCCACCTGTGTTTGTGACCTGTGTGTTGATAGTAATCAGATAGCAGCCTGCTGTAACCCTGCCTCTCTCTGCGTCAGCTCTTCAGACTTATTATCTAAATGGACATTGGACTGTTGGGTAGAGCCCAGCTATACAGCCAGGCAGAAGGGCTTGTGGTCTACATAGTACAGGTCTAAGGACACAGGTTCCAGGTACCGGCTACGGTAAGGAACAGCACAGCACACAGCCATAAGGACATAAGCAATCAAAGCGATAACAACGTTATTAAGGAGAACTCCAAGGGAACTGGGACAAAGGGCGGTTGTGAAACTGTTTAAGATGTGTCATGCTGCTGAGAGGATACGCCCATAGTTATAACAGAGGTTTTTATAACTAACTGTGGCACTTTATCCTCTTACTTCTCAGAAGATATTATGTTGTTTCCATGAGTCACACAAACCAGGTGACAATACACTGAGTATACTAAACATACTCTTTACATGACAGACTGACCAGGTGAATCCAGGTGAAAGCTATGATCCCTTATTAATGTCACTTGTTAAATCCACTTCAATCAGTGTAGAAGACAGGTTAAAGAAGGATTTTTAATGCCTTCATATAATTCAGACATGGATTGTATATGTGTGCCATTGAAAGGGTGAATGGGCGAGACAACAGATGTAAGCACCTTTGAACGGGGTATGGTAGTAGGAGCCAGGCACACCGGTTTGAACAGGGTATGGTAGTAGGAGCCAGGCACACCGGTTTGAACAGGGTATGGTAGTAGGAGCCAGGCACACCGGTTTGAACGGGGTATGGTAGTAGGAGCCAGGCACACCGGTTTGAACGGGGTATGGTGGTAGGAGCCAGGCACACCGGTTTGAACGGGGTATGGTAGTAGGAGCCAGGCACACCGGTTTGAACGGGGTATGGTAGTAGGAGCCAGGCACACCGGTTTGAACGGGGTATGGTAGTAGGAGCCAGGCACACCGGTTTGAACAGGGTATGGTAGTAGGAGCCAGGCACACCGGTTTGAACGGGG
Organism: Salvelinus alpinus; assembly: GCF_045679555.1. NCBI lineage: Eukaryota > Metazoa > Chordata > Actinopteri > Salmoniformes > Salmonidae > Salvelinus > Salvelinus alpinus. The sequence continues at coordinate 23,347,308 of NC_092090.1, forward strand.
TATGGTAGTAGGAGCCAGGCACACCGGTTTGAACAGGGTATGGTAGTAGGAGCCAGGCACACCGGTTTGAACAGGGTATGGTAGTAGGAGCCAGGCACACCGGTTTGAACAGGGTATGGTAGTAGGAGCCAGGCACACCGGTTTGAACAGGGTATGGTAGTAGGAGCCAGGCACACCGGTTTGAACGGGGTATGGTGGTAGGAGCCAGGCACACCGGTTTGAACGGGGTATGGTGGTAGGAGCCAGGCACACCGGTTTGAACGGGGTATGGTAGTAGGAGCCAGGCACACCGGTTTGAACGGGGTATGGTAGTAGGAGCCAGGCACACCGGTTTGAACGGGGTATGGTAGTAGGAGCCAGGCACACCGGTTTGAACGGGTTATGGTAGTAGGAGCCAGGCACACCGGTTTGAACGGGGTATGGTAGTAGGAGCCAGGCACACCGGTTTGAACGGGTTATGGTAGTAGGAGCCAGGCACACCGGTTTGAACGGGGTATGGTAGTAGGAGCCAGGCACACCGGTTTGAACGGGGTATGGTAGTAGGAGCCAGGCACACCGGTTTGAACGGGGTATGGTAGTAGGAGCCAGGCACACCGGTTTGAACGGGGTATGGTAGTAGGAGCCAGGCACACCGGTTTGAACGGGGTATGGTAGTAGGAGCCAGGCACACCGGTTTGAACGGGGTATGGTAGTAGGAGCCAGGCACACCGGTTTGAACGGGGTATGGTAGTAGGAGCCAGGCACACCGGTTTGAACAGGGTATGGTAGTAGGAGCCAGGCACACCGGTTTGAACAGGGTATGGTAGTAGGAGCCAGGCACACCGGTTTGAACAGGGTATGGTAGTAGGAGCCAGGCACACCGGTTTGAACAGGGTATGGTAGTAGGAGCCAGGCACACCGGTTTGAACGGGGTATGGTAGTAGGAGCCAGGCACACCGGTTTGAACGGGGTATGGTAGTAGGAGCCAGGCACACCGGTTTGAACGGGGTATGGTAGTAGGAGCCAGGCACACCGGTTTGAACGGGGTATGGTAGTAGGAGCCAGGCACACCGGTTTGAACGGGGTATGGTAGTAGGAGCCAGGCACACCGGTTTGAACGGGGTATGGTAGTAGGAGCCAGGCACACCGGTTTGAACGGGGTATGGTGGTAGGAGCCAGGCACACCGGTTTGAACGGGGTATGGTAGTAGGAGCCAGGCACACCGGTTTGAACGGGGTATGGTAGTAGGAGCCAGGCACACCGGTTTGAACGGGGTATGGTAGTAGGAGCCAGGCACACCGGTTTGAACGGGGTATGGTAGTAGGAGCCAGGCACACCGGTTTGAATGGGGTATGGTAGTAGGAGCCAGGCACACCGGTTTGAACGGGGTATGGTAGTAGGAGCCAGGCACACCGGTTTGAACGGGGTATGGTAGTAGGAGCCAGGCACACCGGTTTGAACGGGGTATGGTAGTAGGAGCCAGGCACACCGGTTTGAACGGGGTATGGTAGTAGGAGCCAGGCACACCGGTTTGAACGGGGTATGGTAGTAGGAGCCAGGCACACCGGTTTGAACGGGGTATGGTAGTAGGAGCCAGGCACACCGGTTTGAACGGGGTATGGTAGTAGGAGCCAGGCACACCGGTTTGAACGGGGTATGGTAGTAGGAGCCAGGCACACCGGTTTGAACGGGGTATGGTGGTAGGAGCCAGGCACACCGGTTTGAACGGGGTATGGTAGTAGGAGCCAGGCACACCGGTTTGAACGGGGTATGGTAGTAGGAGCCAGGCACACCGGTTTGAACGGGGTATGGTAGTAGGAGCCAGGCACACCGGTTTGAACGGGGTATGGTAGTAGGAGCCAGGCACACCGGTTTGAACGGGGTATGGTGGTAGGAGCCAGGCACACCGGTTTGAACGGGGTATGGTAGTAGGAGCCAGGCACACCGGTTTGAACGGGGTATGGTGGTAGGAGCCAGGCACACCGGTTTGAACGGGGTATGGTAGTAGGAGCCAGGCACACCGGTTTGAACGGGGTATGGTAGTAGGAGCCAGGCACACCGGTTTGAACGGGGTATGGTAGTAGGAGCCAGGCACACCGGTTTGAACGGGGTATGGTAGTAGGAGCCAGGCACACCGGTTTGAACGGGGTATGGTAGTAGGAGCCAGGCACACCGGTTTGAACGGGGTATGGTAGTAGGAGCCAGGCACACCGGTTTGAACGGGGTATGGTAGTAGGAGCCAGGCACACCGGTTTGAACGGGGTATGGTAGTAGGAGCCAGGCACACCGGTTTGAACGGGGTATGGTAGTAGGAGCCAGGCACACCGGTTTGAACGGGGTATGGTAGTAGGAGCCAGGCACACCGGTTTGAACGGGGTATGGTAGTAGGAGCCAGGCACACCGGTTTGAACGGGGTATGGTAGTAGGAGCCAGGCACACCGGTTTGAACGGGGTATGGTAGTAGGAGCCAGGCACACCGGTTTGAACGGGGTATGGTAGTAGGAGCCAGGCACACCGGTTTGAACGGGGTATGGTAGTAGGAGCCAGGCACACCGGTTTGAACGGGGTATGGTAGTAGGAGCCAGGCACACCGGTTTGAACGGGGTATGGTAGTAGGAGCCAGGCACACCGGTTTGAACGGGGTATGGTAGTAGGAGCCAGGCACACCGGTTTGAACGGGGTATGGTAGTAGGAGCCAGGCACACCGGTTTGAACGGGGTATGGTAGTAGGAGCCAGGCACACCGGTTTGAACGGGGTATGGTAGTAGGAGCCAGGCACACCGGTTTGAATGGGGTATGGTAGTAGGAGCCAGGCACACCGGTTTGAACGGGGTATGGTAGTAGGAGCCAGGCACACCGGTTTGAACGGGGTATGGTAGTAGGAGCCAGGCACACCGGTTTGAACGGGGTATGGTAGTAGGAGCCAGGCACACCGGTTTGAACGGGGTATGGTAGTAGGAGCCAGGCACACCGGTTTGAACGGGGTATGGTAGTAGGAGCCAGGCACACCGGTTTGAACGGGGTATGGTAGTAGGAGCCAGGCACACCGGTTTGAACGGGGTATGGTAGTAGGAGCCAGGCACACCGGTTTGAACGGGGTATGGTAGTAGGAGCCAGGCACACCGGTTTGGGTCAAGAACTGCAATGCTGCTGGGTTTTTCATGCTCAACAGTTTCCCGTGTGTATCAAGAATGGTCCACCACCCAAAGGACATCCAGCCAACTTGACACAACTGTGGGAAGCATTGGAGTCAACATGGGCCAGCATCCCTGTGGAACGCTTACGACACCTTGTAGAGTCCATTCCCCGACAAATTAAGGCTGTTCTGAGGGGGAAAGGGGGAGGGGGGTGCAACTCCACATTAGGAAGGTGTTCCTAATGTTTGGTATACTCAGTGTATATGGCCATGTTTGTTTCTGTGTTTTTCTCCCACAGTGTCACACACACAAACACACAAACTCACACCAGGGCTCAATGGAAGTTTACCCTATTACTTCTCAGAACCCAAGATTTGTTTACACACACAAACACACAGTTTTGAATGCAGTTTCCATGAGTCAAACAACGTAAGTGATAATAATAAAAATGGTATGTTTTAAAACATGCTCAATGGGTGACATGTCTGGTGAGTATGCAGGCAATGGAAGAACTGGGACATTTTCAGCTTCCAGGAATTGTGTCCAGATCCTTGCGACATGGGGCCGTGCATTATCATGCTGAAACATGAGGTAATGGGGTGGATGAATGGCACAACAATGGGCCTCAGGATCTCGTCACTGTATCTCTGTGTATTAAAATTGCCATCAATAAAATGCAATTGTGTTTCTTGTCCGTAGCTTATACCTGCCCATACCATAACCCCACCGCCACCATGGGGCACTCTGTTCACAACAACAACATCAGCAAACCGCTAGCCCACACGATGCCATCTGCCCGGTACAGTTGAAACCGGGATTCATCAGATGAGCTTCCCTGAGACAGTTTCTGACAGATTGTGCAGAGGACAAGGGCAGGGGGCTGGAGAGAGTGAAGGGGAAGAGAGGAAAAGGGCAGGGGGCTGGAGAGAGTGAAGGGGGAGAGAAGAAAAGGGCAGGGGGCTGGAGAGAGTGGAGGGGAAGAGAGGAAAAGGGCAGGGGGCTGGAGAGAGTGAAGGGGAAGAGAGGAAAAGGGCAGGGGGCTGGAGAGAGTGGAGGGGGAGAGTGGAAAAGGGCAGGGGGCTGGAGAGAGTGAAGGGGAAGAGAGGAAAAGGGCAGAGGGCTGGAGAGAGTGGAGGGGGAGAGAAGAAAAGGGCAGGGGGCTGGAGAGAGTGGAGGGGAAGAGAGGAAAAGGGCAGGGGGCTGGAGAGAGTGGAGGGGGAGAGTGGAAAAGGGCAGGGGGCTGGAGAGAGTGGAGGGGAAGAGTGGAAAAGGGCAGGGGGCTGGAGAGAGTGGAGGGGAAGAGAGGAAAAGGGCAGAGGGCTGGAGAGAGTGGAGGGGGAGAGTGGAAAAGGGCAGGGGGCTGGAGAGAGTGGAGGGGAAGAGTGGAAAAGGGCAGGGGGCTGGAGAGAGTGAAGGGGGAGAGTGGAAAAGGGCAGGGGGCTGGAGAGAGTGAAGGGGAAGAGTGGAAAAGGGCAGGGGGCTGGAGAGAGTGAAGGGGGAGAGTGGAAAAGGGCAGGGGGCTGGAGAGAGTGGATGGGAAAAGAAGAAAAGGGCAGGGGGCTGGAGAGAGTGGAGGGGAAGAGAGGAAAAGGGCAGAGGGCTGGAGAGAGTGGAGGGGGAGAGAGGAAAATGGGCAGGGGGCTGGAGAGAGTGGAGGGGAAGAGAGGAAAGGGGCAGGGGGAGAGAGAGTGGAGGGGGAGAGAGGAAAAGGGCAGGGGGCTGGAGAGAGTGGAGGGGAAGAGAGGAAAATGGGCAGGGGGCTGGAGAGAGTGGAGGGGAAGAGAGGAAAGGGGAAGGGGGAGAGAGAGTGGAGGGGGAGAGAGGAAAAGGGCAGGGGGCTGGAGAGAGTGGAGGGGGAGAGAGGAAAAGGGAAGGGGGAGAGAGAGAGTGGAGTGGGAGAGAGCAAAAGGGCAGAGGGCTGGAGAGAGTGGAGGGGGAGAGTGGAAAAGGGAAGGGGGAGAGAGAGAGTGGAGGGGAAGAGGGGAGGAAGGCAGGGGGCTGGAGAGTGGAGGGGGAGAGAGGAGGGAAGGCAGGTGGCTGGAGAGAGTGGAGGGGAAGAGAGGAGGATTGCAGGGAGCTGGAGAGTGGAGGGGGAGAGAGGAGGAAGGCAGGGGGCGGGAAAGAGTGGAGGGGGAGAGAGGAGGAAGGCAGGAGGCTGGAGAGAGTTAAGGAAGTTGGTGTGAAGAGAGGTTATGGTTTGGATAAGGTATCAAAAATTGATGTAACTCTGGTATGTTTCTGTGATTATGTACGACCCTTCAGTAGGATCAGCTGATAAACTGAACCAATAAAATACAAGAATGTAATTCATCTGGATCAACTTTAGGCTGCTACTGGCCAACTCTACTGCATTCAGATACTACATTATATATGAAGCAGATTAGTTTGCAGTGTCATTTCCATCCAAGGACCTTCCTGAAACTATGTTACTTTGATGATCAACTTAGATAGGCCTTTAATTATGTTGCTTTCATATTGTGCAAAAATATACATTACAGAATAAACTATTTCAACAGCTGTTTGAAATCATTCTCTTCTTAAAACGGTATGGTCTGAGTGTGAAATGAGGCACACTACAAGGGGCATTAGTCAACAGGTTTAACTAATAGATATTATTCCACATGAACCAAGTCTGTCCTCTAGTGGTCTTTGAGAGCTACAGTCCGTTGTATTACTGTGACAGTGGAGGCCAAGATCAGAAAAGGGTTTCTTTCTGAAGCCATCACATGGGGGCGCCGCAACCCAAGATGGTGATAGCCTACCACAGCCGTCAAGCCATTGTGTAGAACTGTTAGTAACCTGCAACAGGTATGTATGCCTGAAGTCATTTTCCACCGAATTCTAATGTCATAATGTAGGCCTACGGTCCCGCATTAAATGACGTGCAGGTTATAAAGACTTCATAAAGCCTTAGTAAACACTACATAAATGTGTTACAAATAATCTATAAACATATGTCATGCTTTATAAAGGGTTCATAAATGTGGCATATCTGTGTGACATAATCACCAATGTCAAATATGACATAAACATGTGCTTTGTAAAGGGTGGCACAAGCACTGCTTAATAAACGCTGTATAAATCATATTAAATTGAGGCTTCACAAAGCATTTATAACCCTGTCATGCATCTTGGTAGAGCATTTAAACACCCATATGTAAAAATGCATTTTTGGATCTGACCTCAACTTCTCCCAAAATGCTGTGCTGGAGGATGACACACACTCTAAAGTGCAGTCATGTACAGCAAAACAACGTTGGTAGGGCCTTTTAAAATCAGTTTCTATTTTTTGCCTACTTCTGTTATTTTCCCAAATTCCATTTTCTTGGTTTTGTTTTTGCAGGTTTCCCAATTTTTTCTGGTTTATCCCAGTTTTTTCACTTTTTATTAGAAAAGCAATCAAATTAAAATGAGATTTTCTGTGTTCACAACAATGCTTAAACCACATCAGGGGATGTGGAAAATCTAAGAAACTTATATTTTTTTGTGTAGTTGTCCTTCAGTGGCTATGCCCTGCACTGTTGTTTAGTTAGCAGGTTATCTGTAGTGCAGTAATCACAAGTGATGTGAATCGGCCACCAATGGAATGGGTGGAGTAAAAGACCAGCAACACTGTATTATTCAGAGCCCCATGAAATGACACCATATATACATTGTACATCTACTGAGTATTCCCATCAATACATTTACTGCACCACTCAGAAGAGATCTTGCTCTAAACCACTATGTATTGGCTTAGAGCAAGTGATTCACATTGGGGGGGGGGGGAATTTGACCATGGAACATGTTTAAAAAGCCTATTGAAAGCAAATGTCACTTAAATATGAAAAAATATGAATCGTTGTTAATGTTTAGACAATTATTTTGTTATATATAATGAATGGTTATTGACACTTTTCTACTATTACTTGGGGACTTGTATTTTGACATTTTCCGAAATTCCGTGACCCGGAAGTACACACAGCACATATAAGCCTGGGATACCAAACATTCAAAGTTGACCTTAGTGGGAGTGACCATAGAATTCTATAGGAGTGACCTTACTAAGTAAAGTATTTGTCATGGTCACCACTTAACAGTCAAAAAGTCGATATTATGGCTAAACCATGCCCATTTCCACATTGTATCTTGTTAAAATGGGATTTTAAACCTGACCCTAACTAATGATGGCCTAGTTTGATGTGTTGGTCCACCAGACCTTCCACGCATTTAGGCAGAAGTGTCTGGAAACGAGATCAGGTGTCATGTGACTAACATGACATCACTTTAGAGCTTATGTCATCCTTCAGCACAACATGTCACCCTTTATAAAGCACATGCTTATATCATATTCCACAACATGTCACCCTTTATAAAGCACATGCTTATATCATATTCCACAACATGTCACCCTTTATAAAACACATGTTTATATCATATTCCACAACATGTCACCCTTTATAAAGCACATGCTTATATCATATTCCACAACATGTCACCCTTTATAAAGCACATGTTTATATCATATTCCACAACATGTCACCCTTTATAAAGCACATGTTTATATCATATTCCACAACATGTCACCCTTTATAAAACACATGTTTATATCATATTCCACAACATGTCACCCTTTATAAAACACATGTTTATATCATATTCCACCACATGTCACCCTTTATAAAGCACATGTTTATATCATATTCCACAATATGTCACCCTTTATAAAAACACATGTTTATATCATATTCCACCACATGCAATTGGTAGCACCTTAATTGGGGAGAAAGGGCTGGAGCGGAATCCGTGGAATGTTATCAAATACATCAAACACATGGTTTCCATGGTTTCCATTTTTACTCAGTTCCAGACATTATTATGCTGACCTCCCCTCAGCTGCCTCCATTGTTTCCACATAGTGGGTTACATCACATTTGACATTGGTGATTATGTCACACAGTTATGCCACATTTATGAACCCTTTAATAAAGCATGACATATCATTATAGAAGCTTTGTAACACATGTATGTAGTGCCTATAAAGGCATTGTGAAGACTTTCTGTAGCCTTTATAAGCTGAACTTAATTTAAAGCCGGGCACTGTCAATGGAAGTTTACTTTCTTCCTTCTCAGAGCCCAAGATGTGTTTACACACACACACACACACACACACCCACCCACCTACCCACACACAGAGTTCAGCTATATTGTGGGTTAGAAATTAGACAGTGTAGTTTGTGGCCAAGAAAATAACAGAAACATTGCAAAGGCCTGTTGTTCAATATGTGAACTTACAAGTTATACACAAAAAAAATACTTTTTAGAAGTTTACAACTACAGAGGCCTATATAAATAGTTTTAAGCCTGCGCTATTAGCCTATATCAGAGGCCTATATAAATAGTTTTAAGCCTGCGCTATTAGCCTATATCAGAGGCCTATATAAATAGTTTTTATAAATTGGTATGTTATTGTTCTGCCAACCAGTGAGTTAGAGCATGACTACTTTGATTTGAGTAGAGCTTCCGCTTTATTCACAGGTAGGCAAATCTGTAAATTACATCAACACTGAAATGAAACAAAATGCTATCTACATCTTACCATTTTAACGCCACTTCTCTCTGGTGTGCGAGGCGTTCGTTCTTTCATCTAGCTCACAATGCTCACACAGGCTTTGCATCACATGGAACGAAAGCGCACACAGATGATGAACAGAGTCAGTATCACTGCTAACGGTCTCCAGAGAAAGTAGAAATCACTTTTTGGAACATGCCCCAACATATCCCCAGACCCCCGCACCCCTCTGTTGTCTGCTAGCCGGGCTGGTCTGTTCACACTAGCCTACATGTCACTGTCCTGCAGTGCACGCACAGATTCACCTCCAAATATGCACATAGTGATATAAAGGTGAGGTGAGAACATCACTCAATTCATTTGTTTGATCAAATCTGATCAGAGTTGTTGAACGAAGCCTATGGCTTAATTTAGCCTATGGATTAATGGACATGTTCAATGGCATTTTTTGAATAACGTAGCCAATCAATCAATCAATCAATGAAATGTATTTATAAAGCCCCTTTTACATCAGCAGATGTCACAAAGTGCTTATATATACATATACAAAACACCAGCCTAAAACCCCAAAGAGCAAGCAATGCAGATGTAGAAGCATGGTGGCTAGGAAAAACTCACTAGAAAGGCAGGAACCTAGAGGAACCAGGCTCTGAGGGGTGGCCAGCCTTCTTCTGGCTGTGCCAGTGGAGATTATAAGAGTACATGGCCATTAATTCCAGATTGTTCTTCAAGATGTCCAGCAGGGTCAAATAGTAATCACAGAGAGTGCAACATCGAGACAGCAGTTGCGGTAGAGAGAGAGAGGCATTATTTATTCCTAAAATAATGGCTTACTGCCTCATAGTCACATTCTCTGTAGGTCTACTAGAGACTTTTTTGTCACTGACAATTTGGATTTAGGTTACTCTACTCTTCATCTATGTAGCCCATATAGAAAAACAATATATTGACATAAATATTTTAACATGTATTTACATGTATTTAAGCCTTATATATATATATATTTAAATAGGCTATATGTACAAAAATATATGGGCATACAGTGCCTTCGAAAATAATTCAGACCCCTTGAATTTTTCCACATTTTGTTATGTTAAAACCTTATTTTAAAATGAATTAAATAAAAAAATCCTCACCAATCTACACACAATACCCCATAATGACAAAGCAAAAAAAGGTTTCAGAAATGCTTGCAAATTTATTACAAATAAAAACAGAAATACCTTATAAGTATTCAGATGCTTTGCTATGAGACTCGAAATTGAGCTCAGGTGCACCCTGTTTCCATTGATCATCCTTGAGATGTTTCTACAACTTGATTGGAGTCCACCTGTGGAAAATTCAATTGATTGGACATGATTTTGGACAGGCACACACCTGTCTATATAAGGTCCCAGAGTTGACAGTGCATGTCACAGCAAAAACCAAGCCATGAAGTTGAAGGAATTGTCCGTAGAACTCTGAGATAGGATTGTGTCAAGACACAGATCTGGGGAAGGGAACCAAAACATTTCTGCAGCATCGAAGGTCCCCAAGAACACAGCCGCCTCCATCATTCTTAAATGGTGAAGCTTGGAACCACCAAGAATCTTCCTAGAGCTGGCCACCTGGCTTAACTGATCAATCGGGGAGAAGGGCCTTGGTCAGGGAGGTGACCAAGAACCCGATGGTCACTCTGCCAGAGCTCTAGAGTTCTTCTGTGGAGATGGGAGAACCTTCCAGAAGGACAACCATATCTGCAGCACTCCACCAATCAGGCCTTTATGGTAGAGTGGCCTCAGTAAAAGGCACATGACAGCCCACTTAGTTTGCCAAAAGGCACCTAAAGACTCTAAAGATTCTCTGGTCTGATAAAACCAAGATTGAACTCTTTGGCCTGAATGCCAAGCGTCACATCTGGAGGAAACCTGGCACCATCTCTACGGTGAAGCATGGTGGTGGCAGCATCAAGCTGTGGGGATGTTTTTCAGCAGCAGGGACTGGGAGACTAGTCAGGATCGAGGCAAAGATGAATGGAGCAAAGTACAGAGAGATCCTTGATGAAAACCTGCTCCAGAGTGTTCAGGACCTCAGACTGGGGCAAAGATTCACCTTCCAACAGGACAACGACCCTAAGCACACAGCCAAGACAATGCAGGAATGGCTTTGGGACAAGTCTCTGAATGTCCTTGAGTGGCCCAGCCAGAGCCCGGACTTGAACCCAATCGAACATCTCTGGAAGGACCTGAAAATAGCTGTGCAGCAACACTCCCCATCCAACCTGACAGGGCTTGAGAGTATCTGCAGAGAAGAATGGGAGAAACTCCCCAAATACAGGTGTGCCAAGCTTGTAGCGTCATACCCAAGAAGACTCGAGGATGTAATCGCTGCCAATGGTGCTTCAACAAAGTACTGAGTAAAGGGTCTGAATACTTACGTAAATGTGATATTTTGTTGTTGTTGTTTTTTTATACATTTGGAAAAATTCAAAAAACTGTTTTTGCTTTGTCATTATGGTGTATTGTGTGTAGTTTGATGAGGCAACAAAAACTATTTAATCCATTTTAGAATAAGGCTGTAACGTAACAAATTGTGGAAAGTCAATGGGTCTGAATACCTTCCGAATGCACTGTATTACAAAATTGGCCATTTTCATATATTTCTACATATACTGTATGTTTATATATTTAAATATATGGTGTGGAAATACATTTTGACAATATGCTGTGGTAGCTAGTAAAACATATTCCAAACTATACTTGATAAATATATGTTACCATGTATTTTAATGAATGGAAAATGTTGCTTTTTACTTTGGATACTGTAGCTAGGCTACATTAAAATGCAATGCATACAACTACAAAGTTCAACACTAAATCCCAATAGCATGTTGTGGTATACTTTGACAAGTTTGAATGAATGACAACTAAGAGTGTTATCAATCATCTGTATGTTCTCAAATAACTTGGTCCATTGTTGAATTGGGGCATGAGTGTCACTGGAAGGTCGCATCTGAAACACAAAATATAATGTACAAATTACATCAGTGACCTTAACATCTGTATTTGAAAATGATGTCTTTTGAACATCAAATGTATACTTACAATGCAGATTCCTTCACCTCCAGCTCACAAGATGACCATTATCATGTGGATAATGCAGAGACAGAGAGTTAGTGAAACAATTTCACACAAGATGACCGTTATCATGTGGATAATGCAGAGACAGAGAGTTAGTGAAACAATTCCACACAAGATGATTAATAAATAAGGGGTAAATGTTAATGAAGACGTTTTAATTCAATTGGGAACTAGCTAGCTAAATGATACAAAAGACTACTTCCATTGGCTGGGGTCTGTCCATAGGCAGCTAAGACTCAAGACCAGAAGGATCCACTGCAGCAGGGAAATATAGTTTTTTGCTAGAAATAATCTATTTCTATCAGACACCCAACCCTCACTAAAGCTAGCTAAATTAGCTAGCCAACAAGCAACACATAACTTGAATAGCCCTTGGATAGCCAAGAACATTTAACAAAAGCTTTGGCAATTAAATTATATCTAATACATACATGACATTAACTCTACTGAACTTAATTTTTCATAACAATTCTTACCTTGGTCAGTCACACTGCATGTTGTTGGCAAGCTAAAGGAGCTAACGTTAGCTAGCTGTCTTAGCAAGCTCGATGAAAACCCTTGCTTGCAGTTGAAGAAAGTATCACCCACCAGGCTAAAAACATATTTAATTCAATGTTATGAATGTATAAATAAAATAAAATGCCAATGTCCACTGGAAAGCTCTGTGGCCGTGACAACTGCTCTCTTCTTCTGAAGAAGAAGATAATAAAAAGTTGTAATGGCTGCTCTGTCAGTTGGAGGCCAGCCTGGGGTGAGGGCTCGGGGACATTTGAAATTGTGATTGACAGCTCAGGAAAAATATATTTTAATACATTTCTAAATATTTGTACATATATATTCTACGTTCAAGTGTCTTTTTGAAATAAACACCTAATTTATTTGTACTATGTTTCATAAGTGGCAGGTAGGCTATACCTCAATAGCTGCAGAATGCATTGTCAACTATAACTCAATGATCCAACTTTAGCATGCAAAATGCCACTTTGGGAACCTAATGCTAAGTTACTCAGGTCAATAGAGACTCAACATTATCATCGGGGTAGAGAAGATTGTGAGGTGTGTATTTTACACATATATACAACATATATATTTACATATATTTAATCTATTTATTTCTATATTGGATGAATACATGATAAAAACATTTCCACAATATATTTAAATTTTATTGAAAAACATTCCAATATATAATTGTTCCATATGGGAGCCTAGGCCTATATGTGCACCATGAGTGAGGCCTTTCTAATAATATTAAATGAGTGTAAATGTTTATTTCCAGGAAATATCTTTCCTATCTTGAGACTTTTCTATGGTGGTCAAATTGAATGGGGGGAGGAGGGAGCGAGTTACAGGGGGCTGGGGTGCCTTCAGCTAGAATAACTTCATCCCGTGATCTCTCTCTTTCTCTCTCTTTCTCTCTCTCTCTCGCTGAACACAGGCCTTAAAATATGCTTTTCTCCCCCATGATCTCTCTTCAGCCCTAATAGAGTAGGGTAGTGGGAGTAGTGGTATATGTGAGTTAGGTTAGTTAGTAAGAGGCTTGTTGTATGTTTACTGGCTTATTAGTGAACTCATGACGCACTGCAGCAGTAGTTAATGAAAGCGTATTTTTCTACCGGTTTCTATTCTAAAACCATGTATAGAGATGGAGTGCTGCACAAGAAGAACAGAAAAGACTTCATACCTTATTTTCTAGGACTAGTTTCAGTTTTCTATTGCACGGTTCATCTTGTGTCTTTCACTGCAGCAGCAGCTCAGGAGGACTCCCGTTCCAACAGAGTGCGCCGGGCGCTAGGTGAGTGTTCAAATCTACCCATCAAGCCTGATAATCAATTAGATCAAGCCAATAAACGGTGACAATGTTTTCGCAGCTAATGGCGGTGACTAATTGAGAACGAATCCCCATAACATTCCTCAGAACAATAGACACAATGTTGGCACTGTGGTCATTCAGTAATGTTACAGACATCTATTCAAAAAGCCTATAATTATGTTATTGTAGACTGTTACTTTCTTTTTTCACTTCAAATGTTTATTTTTATTGTATAAGTTTCATACCTACATACAGTATGTATATTTTTTTACTGAGTTTGTAGACTGTTACTTTCTGTAACTTAGACAACTCTGTGTGTGTTGTTTCAGAGAATGAGACAGAGTGTATTACAACGCAGTCGTCTGAGTTTCCAGAGGGGTTCTTCACACTACAGGAGAGGAAGGATGGAGGACTCCTCATACACTTTATGATCATATTTTACATGCTGCTGGCAGTTGCATTAGTCTGTGAAGACTACTTCCTACCTTCTCTAGAACTTATCAGTGACCGTAAGTCACTCTGTGTGTGTGTGTGTGTGTGTGTGTGTGTGTGTGTGTGTGTGTGTGTGTGTGTGTGTGTGTGTGTGTGTGTGTGTGTGTGTGTGTGTGTGTGTGCGTGCGTGCGTGCGTGCGTGCGTGCGTGCGTGCGTGCGTGCGTGCGTGCGTGCGTGCGTGCGTGCGTGCGTGCGTGTGTTAAATGGCAACGTCTCTTGGTCTCTGTTCCAGGTCTGGGTCTATCTCAGGACGTAGCCGGAGCCACCTTTATGGCAGCAGGCAGCTCTGCTCCTGAAATGGTCACTGCCTTTCTGGGTACGTAAGGCATCTGAAACATATGCACAACATTTAATTACTATGGTTTGCTGAGAATAACTGCACCTCACTACAATCATCATCCTCATCGTTGTCATCATCATCATCATGTGTTAACAACTGTGTGTGTGTGTGTGTGTGTGTGTGTGTGTGTGTGTGTGTGTGTGTGTGTGTGTGTGTGTGTGTGTGTGTGTGTGTGTGTGTGTGTGTGTGTGTGTGTGTGTGTGTGTGTGTGTGTGTGTGTGTGTGTGTGTGTGTGTGTGTGTGTGTGTGTTGTCTTACCCAGGTGTGTTTGTGACAAAGGGAGACATCGGTGTGAGCACCATCGTAGGATCAGCTGTCTACAACCTCCTGGGGATCTGTGCTGCTTGTGGACTCCTGACCAAAGTGGTATGTGTACAGTACACACATTATGGGAAGCCTTACCTAACCATAAAGAGCTCAGTGGTATGTGTACAATACACACATTATGGGAAGCCTTACCTAACCATAAAGAGCTCAGTGGTATGTGTACAGTACACACATTATGGGAAGCCTTACCTAACCATAAAGAGCTCAGTGGTATGTG
>NC_092090.1:23364783-23429978 GCF_045679555.1 Salvelinus alpinus
ATGTGGTAGGACCACCGATTGTCAAACAGGCCGTTGCATTGGCTTTATTAGTCCTGATTCCTGTGATTTGGCTATTTAAGCTCTGAATATCAGCTACCCAACTTTATCAGGAGGAGATATCTCTCTTTGCAGTGTGTTATTACAGCTGGAAATGCACAAGTATTTTCTTCTTTGCTATGATCAGCTCATCATAAATGTCTGGATACAAACCTGAAACCACTGATCATGACAGTTTGGCCCACGGGATGAATCTCCTGTACAGCAGTTGTGAGTAGCCTGATTGTCCGTTTTACTTTGACCTATCCTGTTTTTAGGGTAGGTTGTTTGTTAACATGTCGGCGCAATTTTTATTTGATTGGGCGCCATTTAGGTTAAACTACTTGATTGGAACAACCTGCATGATGTAAGAAGTTTCTGTCTATTTACATTGTCATACATTTTATCTCCAGCCTGTGAGCTACAGGCAGGTAGCCAAGTAGTTAGAGCGTTGGGCCAGTAACCGAAAGGCTGCTGGATCGAATCCCTGAGCTGACAAGGTAAAAATCTGTTGTTCTGCCCCTGAGCAAGGCAGTTAACCCACTGTTCCCCGGGTGCTGAAGACGTGGATGTCGATTAAGGCAGTGCCCTGCACCTCTCTGATTCGGAGGGGTTGGGTTAAATGCGGAAGACACATTTCAGTTGAATACATTCAGTTGGACAACTGACTAGGTATCCCCCTTTCCCTTACAGAAAAGGCCACATATTCTTTCTACCATATCCTATATGTGCTAGATGATTTGCCTGACAGAATGTTAGCGCTCCAAAGGGCGGCATCAGCGCTGACCTAAAAAGCCCATATTCAACTGGTTGAGAGAAATTGACATTGTTTGGGTAGAATTATGTGAGGTTTAATGTGTTGCTGGAGGTGCATCTAGTCAATCTGCCACCATAGGCGGTCGCCTAATGAGCAGGCAGGCCCTGTGTGTGTGTGTGTGTGTGTGTGTGTGTGTGTGTGTGTGTGTGTGTGTGTGTGTGTGTGTGTGTGTGTGTGTGTGTGTGTGTGTGTGTGTGTGTGTGTGTGTGTGTGTGTGTGTGTGTGTGTGTGTGTGTGTGTGTGTGTGTGTGTGTGTACTATAAGCTGTGTTTTCTGTCCTAGGTGGGTCGTCTGACCTGTTGGCCTCTGTTCCGGGACTGTCTAGCTTACGCCATCTCTATCTCTGCTGTTATAGCCATCATTTCAGACAACAAAGTCTACTGGTAAGTGTGTGTGTGTGTGTGTGTGTGTGTGTGTGTGTGTGTGTGTGTGTGTGTGTGTGTGTGTGTGTGTGTGTGTGTGTGTGTGTGTGTGTGTGTGTGTGTGTGTGTGTGTGTGTGTGTGTGTGTGTGTGTGTGTGTGTGTGTGTGTGTGTGTGTGTGTGTGGTGTAGGTGCGGTGTAGCTAGTGCCTTCTGTGTGTGTAGGGAGTGCCTTCTGTGTGTGTTTGCAACAGTATAACTTTTCCAGGACAGTGGAACTTTTACATGTCATTGAGAATTGATTGTCTTTGACAATAAAGTTAAAGTGCCCTGTGTGTACTGGTAAGTATCTGTGTTCAACTCCACTTCCTCAATCTCAGCATGCAGTAACACTTTACAGCCCAGCGGTGTGATACTAATTATCAACAATCCTCCTAGGTACACAACCTTCCTATTTTATTACTGCCGGATACAGAGTCATAAACCAATCAGTTCTAATATACATGTACAAGTGATTGTATTCGTTTTTTATTAGCATTTAACTCTCCTCTTCCCTCCTCTCTTCTTCTTTCCTCAAATCTCCTCCCTTCCCCTCTTCTCTCCTCCCCTCCCCACCCCTCTCCTCCCGTCTCCTCTCCTCCCCTCCCCACCCCTCTCCTCCCATTCCCTCCCATCCCCTCTCCTAACCTCCCCTCTCCTCCCCTCTCCTCTTCTCTTCTCTCCTCTCCTCTCCTCTTCTCTCCTCTCCTCCCATCTCCTCTACACCCCTCCCCAACCCTCTCCTCCCATTCCCTCTCCTCCCCTCTCCCCAGGTATGATGCAGCCTGTCTGTTGCTGGTCTATGGGGTGTACATCGTAGTGTTGTGTTTTGACCTGAGGATCAGTGAGTGTGTTCTGAGGAGGTTCAGCCCCTGCTGTACTTGCCTGGGGAAAGGTTCCGGGGATCACAGCGAGACACAGCCATTGGTCGACACCACTCTGAGGGTCCACAGACGTTCTAGAAGCGACAGCGGAATCTTCCAGGATGATTCAGGATACTCACACATTTCCCTCAGTCTGCACGGCCTGAATGAGATACCAGAGGGTAGCTGACTCTATCTGTCACGTAAAAGTTTTAAAGTATTTGGTTTTAAATATACTTAAGTAATCAAAAGTAAATATAATTGCGAAAACATACAATTAAAAATTACTTATATTAAGCAAACCAGACGGCATAATGTTCTTGTTTTTTTAATTTACGGATAGCCAGAGGCACACTCCAACACTCAGACATCATTTACAAACTAAGCATGTGTTTAGTGAGTCCCCCAGATCAGAGGCAGTAGGGATGACCAGGGATGTTCTCTTAATAAGTGTGTGAATTAGACCATTTCTTGTCCTGCTAAGCATACAGGATGTAACGACTACTTTTGGGTGTCAGGGAAATGTATGGAGTAAAAAGTATATAATTTTCTTTAGGAATGTGGTGAAGTAAAAGCAAAAGTTCTCAAAAATATAAATAGTAAAGTAAAGAACAGATACCCCAAAAAACTACTTAAGTAGTACTTTCAAGTATTGTTTCTTATGTACTTTACACTACTGCACACACACACACACACCGCTCTGGTATATGACACATTGATGCCATGCAGACTGAGGAAGGTGTGTGTGTGTGTGTGTGTGTGTGTGTGTGTGTGTGTGTGTGTGTGTGTGTGTGTGTGTGTGTGTGTGTGTGTGTGTGTGTGTGTGTGTGTGTGTGTGTGTGTGTGTGTGTGTGTGTGTGTGTGTGTGTGTGTGTGTGTGTGTGTGTGTGTGTGTGTGTGTGTGTGAGGGCGATTTACTCCAGTGGGGAGTTTGTGGGGACAGAGGAGAGCAAATTGCAAAAATGTTCCTGCCAAGCAACAACAACACAGCAAGAGGTGCCGCTAATCAAAACACAGATCTGAGAATCACACACACACACATATTTTCTCTTGAACGCTTTCTCTGGCTTCTACATAAAATGTCACAATTTGTGTGAGAACTTTTTCAAGTAAATCACACCTGTGTGTTTCATATGAGAACAGGGATTGACACTCCTTGTGTTTTCTCTCTGTGTGTGTGTGTTCCAGACCACAAGAGTGTGTTCTCGATGCCAGAGAACGACCTGAAGCGAATCCTGTGGGTGCTGTCCCTCCCGGCCATCGTGATTCTCTACCTGACTATTCCAGACTGCAGGAGACGGTTCTGGAAAAAATGGTTCATGTTCACCTTCTTTATGTCCGCTGTCTGGATCTCAGCCTTCACATACGTACTGGTCTGGATGGTCACTATCGTAGGTAAATATATATATATATATATATATATATACACCACCGTTCAAAAGTTTGGGGTCACTTAGAAATGTCCTTGTTTTTGAAAGAAAAGCACAATTTTGGTCCATTAAAATAACATCAAATTGATCAGAAATACAGTGTAGACATTGTTAATGTTGTAAATGACTACTGTAGCTGGAAACAGCAGATTTTATATACATAGGCGTACAGAGGCCCATTATCAGCAACCATCACTCCTGTGTTCCAATGGCACGTTGTGTTAGCTAATCCAAGTTTATAATTTTAAAAGGCTAATTGATCATTAGAAAACCCTTTTGCAATTATGTTAGCACAGCTGAAAACTGTTGTTCTGATTAAAGAAGCAATAAAACTGGCCTTCTTTAGACTAGTTGAGTATCTGGAGCATCAGCATTTGTGGGTTCGATTACAGGCTCAAAATGGCCAGAAACAAAAAACTTTCTTCGGAAACTCGTCAGTCTATTCTTGTTGTGAGAAATGAAGGCTATTCCATGCGAGAAATTGCCAAGAAACTGAAGATCTCGTACAACACTGTGTACTACTCCCTTCACAGAACAGTGCAAAGTTCCTCTGTCCAGTGTCTGTGTTCTTTTGCCCATCTAATATTTAATTTTTATTGGCCAGTCCGAGATATGGCTTTTTCTTTGCAACTCTGCGTAGAAGGCCAGCATCCCCGGAGTCGCCTCTTCACTGTTAACATTGAGACTGATGTTTTCTGGGTACTATTTAATGAAGCTGCCATTTTGTTATGTTACAGCCTTATTCTAAAATGTATAACATTTTTGTTTAATCCTCAGCAATCTACACACAATACCCCATAATGACAAAGCGAAAACAGTTTGTTTTTTGGGCAAATTTATAAAAAATAAAACAGAAATACCTTATTTACATAACGTATAAGACTCGAAATTGAGCTCAGGTGCATCCTGTTTCCATTGATCACAGTGGTAAATTCAATTGATTGGACATGATTTGGAAAGGCAAACACCTGTCTATATAAGGTCCCACAGTTGACAGTGCATGTCAGAGTAAAAACCAAGCCATGAGGTCAAAGGAATTGTCTGTAGAGCTCCAAGACAGAATTGTGTCGAGGCACAGATTTGGGGAAGGGTACCAAAAAATGTCTGCAGCATTGAAGGTCCTCAAGAACACCGTGGCCTCCATCATTCTTAAATGGAAGCGTTTTGGAACGATCAAGACTCTTCCTAGAGCTGGCTGCCCGGCCAAAATGAGCAATCGGGGAGAAGGGTCTTGGTCTGTGACGTGACCAAGAACCCGATGGTCACTCTGACAGAGCTCCAGAGTTCCTCTGTGGAGATGGGAGAACCTTCCAGAAGGACAACCATCTCTGCAGCACTCCACCAATCAGGCCTTTATGCTAGAGTGGCCAGACGGAAGCCACTCCTCAGTAAAAGGCACATGACAGCCCACTTGGAGTTTGCCAAAAGGCACCTAAAGACTCTCAGACCATGAGAAACAAGATTCTGTGCTTTGATGAAACCAAGATTGAACTCTTTGGACTGAATGCCAAGCGTCACGTCTGGAGGAAACCTGGTACCATCCCTACGGTGAAGCATGGTGGTGGCAGCATCATGCTGTGGGGGTGTTTTTCAGCCGCATGGACTGGGAGACTAGTCAGGATCGAGGCAAAGATGAATGGAGCAAAGTACAGAGAGATCCTTGATGAAAACCTGCTCCAGAGCGCTCAGGACCTCAGACTAGGGCGAAGGTTCACCTTCCAACAGGACAACGACCCTAAGCACACAGCCAAGACAACACAGGAGTGACTTTGGGACAAGTCTCTGAATGTCCTTGAGTGGCCTTGCCAGAGCCCGGAGTTGAACCTGATCGAACATCTCTGAAGAGACCTGAAAAAGCTGTGCAGCAACGCTCCCTGTCCAACCTGACAGAGCTTGAGAGGATCTGCAGAGAAGAATGGGAGAAACTCCCCAAATACATGTGTGCCAAGCTTGTAGCATCATACCCAAGAAGACTCAAGGCTGTAATCGCTTCCAAAGGTGCTTCAACAAAGTACTGAGTAAAGGGACTGAATACTTATGTAAATATGATTTCAGTTTTTTATTTTTTATAAATTAGCAAAAATGTCTAAAAACCAGTTTTTGCTTTGTCATTATGGGCTATTGTGTGTAGATTGATGAGGGGGAGAAATTATTCAATACATTTTTGAATAATGCTGTAACCTAACAAAATGTTGAAAAAGTTAAGGGGTCTGAATACTTTCCCAAGGCACTGTATATACTGTATATATATATATAAACACTGGTCTGGAGTGTCACTATCGTAAGTAAATATATACATGTTGATCACTAGGTAAGTCAGGCTCCTCTACATCAGTGTTACCAATGTCTGATGTCAGACAAAGTGACGATTCTCTCTGCATTGTCTGGTTAAGGGACGAGCTTTGCGTAGGAGTGACGCCACCTGTCGGATATCAATGTCATTTTTATCAATGCTTTTCACAATATATCCTCAATACACAATACATCCTTCCTCAATATATTGCCTTCGGCGCTGTGTACACTCAGGTTGTACATCTGGTGTACAACACATTTGACACAATGTTTGAGTTTGTCTGAACCGTTGTTGTGTCTCCACAACAATTGTATAATTATTTCTGTGCAAATGTGTTGTACCTTAGTGGTATAACTTGTGTGTGTATGTGGTCTAAGTGCCTGCTTCCAGACTGCAGGTGTTATTGAGCAAAACATTTGCAGTTTTTACATGAAAAGAAGGAATCACATTAGTTTAAACCCTTTTCATGTTACTCAATCAGAGAGAGGAAGTCCAAACGAGGAGGTGTAGAAAGTATATGAGAACATGTCAGATGTTAGAGTCGAGTCACATGCTGATTCCTGGGATTCCAGAGCAGAGCTGGGTCCTACAGGCTTAGTGGAGCTCCAATGGCCCGGTGAACAGACACCAGCCCAGCCAGCACCGGGATTACACACATACACACGCATGGATACACACACGTGTGAACGCATGCACACATGCAGAGGCATGCAAATGAAGGCACATCAAACGCAGGTACACTTAAACACATTAAACACAGACGCAGGTACACTTAAACACATTAAACACAAACGCAGGTACACTTAAACACATTAAACACTGACGCAGGTACACTTAAACACATTAAACACAGACGCAGGTACACTTAAACACATTAAACACAGACGCAGACATGGACAGACGCACGTACACACACAACATGCACACATCCGCAACGTGTGCACACACATACACACACAGACGCACACACAGCAGTCAGATTACCGCCTGCTTCACCTCACAAACTGCATGGCTGCCAGGAGACGTCATGTGAGCTTCGGGTGGGAGTAGCCTCTAGGCACAGATCTAGGATCAGCTATCCCAGAGAAAACACAAAGAACTGACCTTACATCAGCGTTGAGGACTGATGTTGTCATGTGACGTTGGTAGACATGAGAGTATAATGGGATTATTATGTTTTAACCTTCAGAACAGCTCACATGAGAGAGAGAGAGAGAGAGAGAGAGAGAGAGAGAGGGGGGGGGGGGGGTGAGAGAGAGGGTGGGGGTGAGAAAGAGGGAGATGGGGGAGAGAAAATAAAGAGTTCATCAATGGGGGCATGTGTGTGTATTTCCCTATGGTGTTTCTCTGTCGTCTGAACTTTGTAATGTGACCAGTAAGGCTTGGGATTTGTGAGGAGGTACAGGGTGGAAAGATGGAAGAAGGGATGGAGGGAGGGATGAGAGAGTGATGGGCTCCCGAGTGGCGCAGCGGTCTAAGGCACTGCATCTCAGTGCTAGAGGCGTCACTACAGACCCTGGTTTGATTCCAAGCTGTATCACAACCGGCTGTGATTGGGAGTCCCATAAGGCGGTGCACAATTGGCCCAGCGTCGCCTGGGTTACTGTTTGGCTGGGGTAGGCCGTCATTGTAAATAAGAATTTGTTCTTGACTGACTTGCCTAGTTAAATAAAGGTTAAATAAAATAAATGGGGAAGAGAGGACTCCTTTAAAGTAGTGTTTCTAAACCATTTTGCACTGTTGTCCACCTGAAGCCTTTCTTATTGTGTTCCCTGTGTTATATCTACCTGTATCCTGTGTGTTTTATCTACCTGTATCCTGTGTGTTTTATCTACCTGCATCCTGTGTGTTATCTCTACCTGTATCCTGTGTGTTATCTCTACCTATGTCCTGTGTGTTATATCTACTTGTATCCTGTGTGTTATCTCTACCTGTATCCTGTGTGTTATCTCTACCTGCATCATGTGTGTTATCTCTACCTGTATCCTGTGTGTTATCTCTACCTGTATCCTGTGTGTTATCTCTACCTGTGTCCTGTGTGTTATCTCTACCTGTATCCTGTGTGCTATCTCTACCTGCATCATGTGTGTTATCTCTACCTGTATCCTGTGTGTTATCGCTACCTGTATCCTGTGTGTTATCTCTACTTGTATCCTGTGTGTTTTATCTACCTGTATCCTGTGTGTTATCTCTACCTGTATCCTGTGTGTTATATCTACCTGTGTCCTGTGTGTTATCTCTACCTGTATCATGTGTGTTATATCTACCTGTATCCTGTGTGTTATCTCTACCTGTATCATGTGTGTTATCTCTACCTGTATCCTGTGTGTTATCTCTACCTGTATCCTGTGTGTTATCTCTACCTGTATCATGTGTGTTATATCTACCTGTATCCTGTGTGTTATCTCTACTTGTATCCTGTGTGTTTTATCTACCTGTATCCTGTGTGTTATCTCTACCTGTATCCTGTGTGTTATCTCTACCTGTATCCTGTGTGTTATCTCTACCTGTATCATGTGTGTTATATCTACCTGCATCATGTGTGTTATATCTACCTGCATCATGTGTGTTTTATGTACCTACATCATGTGTGTTTTATGTACCTACATCATGTGTGTTTTATCTACCTACATCATGTGTGTTTTATGTACCTACATCATGTGTGTTTTATCTACCTACATCATGTGTGTTTTATGTACCTACATCATGTGTGTTTTATGTACCTACATCATGTGTGTTATATCTACCTGCATCATGTGTGTTATATCTACCTGCATCATGTGTGTTATCTCTACATGCATCATGTGTGTTTTATGTACCTACATCATGTGTGTTATATCTACCTGCATCATGTGTGTTATATCTACCTGCATCATGTGTGTTTTATCTACCTATGCTCTCTATGTTAGGATAGACCCTGGGTGTCCCAGATACAGTGATGGGCCTGACTGCGATGTATGACATATCTGATCCTGTGTTGTATCTGACCCTGTGTTGTGTTCTATCTGACCCAGTGTTGTGTTCTATCTGACCCAGTGTTGTGTTCTATCTGACCCAACGTTGTGTTCTATCTGACCCAGTGTTGTGTTCTATCTGACCCAGTGTTGTGTTCTATCTGACCCTGTGTTGTGTTCTATCTGACCCAGTGTTGTGTTCTATCTGACCCAGTGTTGTGTTCTATCTGACCCAGCGTTGTGTTCTATCTGACCCTGTGTTGTGTTCTATCTGACCCAGTGTTGTGTTCTATCTGACCCAGTGTTGTGTTCTATCTGACCCAGTGTTGTGTTCTATCTGACCCAGTGTTGTGTTCTATCTGACCCAGTGTTGTGTTCTATCTGACCCAGTGTTGTGTTCTATCTGACCCAGTGTTGTGTTCTATCTGACCCAGTGTTGTGTTCTATCTGACCCAGTGTTGTGTTCTATCTGACCCAGTGTTGTGTTCTATCTGACCCAGTGTTGTGTTCTATCTGACCCAGTGTTGTGTTCTATCTGACCCAGTGTTGTGTTCTATCTGACCCAGTGTTGTGTTCTATCTGACCCAGTGTTGTGTTCTATCTGACCCAGTGTTGTGTTCTATCTGACCCAGTGTTGTGTTCTATCTGACCCAGTGTTGTGTTCTATCTGACCCAGTGTTGTGTTCTATCTGACCCAGTGTTGTGTTCTATCTGACCCAGCGTTGTGTTCTATCTGACCCAGTGTTGTGTTCTATCTGACCCAGCGTTGTGTTCTATCTGACCCAGTGTTGTGTTCTAACTGACCCAGTGTTGTGTTCTATCTGACCCAGCGTTGTGTTCTATCTGACCCAGTGTTGTGTTCTATCTGACCCAGTGTTGTGTTCTATCTGACCCTGTGTTGTGTTCTATCTGACCCAGTGTTGTGTTCTATCTGACCCAGCGTTAGCGTAGTGTTAGCTAGCTACATAGTTGTCTTTGCTGTCTTCGTATCCGAGATAATTGTGTAGTTTAGAGTGTGTAG
Source organism: Salvelinus alpinus (assembly GCF_045679555.1). Lineage (NCBI taxonomy): Eukaryota > Metazoa > Chordata > Actinopteri > Salmoniformes > Salmonidae > Salvelinus > Salvelinus alpinus. The sequence goes on from NC_092090.1 coordinate 23,374,597, forward strand.
TTTAGTTTAGAGTAATTATCGTAATTTACCGAAGTTAGCTAGCCAGCTATTTGTCGTCCCTGTTAACGTAGGAAACACTGCTAGCTAGCCAGCAGCTAGCCAGCTAGCCAACGTCTACCGAATAGCAGCACTGTAGAGACTATCACATTTACATTACATTGCAACGGAACGACTTGGTTAGTGTAGTGTTAGCTAGCTACATAGTTGTCTTTGCTGTCAAGATAATTGTGTAGTTTTGAGTAATTGTCTAGGTTACCTAGCCAGTTACCGAGGCTACCTAGCCAGCTACACTTTCAAACTAAGTCAACAACGCAGCCACTGCTAGCTAGCCTACTTCAGCAGCACTGTATCATTTTAGTCAATAAGATTTCTTGCAACGTAAGTTTAACTTTCTGAACATTCGAGACGTGTAGTCCACTTGTCATTCCAATCTCCTTTGCATTAGCGTAGCCTCTTCTGTAGCCTGTCAACTATGTGTCTGTCTATCCCTCTTCTCTCCTCTCTGCACAGACCACACAAACGCTTCACACCGCGTGGCCGCTGCCTGGTGGTCCCAGCGCGCACGACCCACGTGGAGTTCCAGGTCTCCGGCAGCCTCTGGAACTGCCGATCTGCGGCCAACAAGGCAGAGTTCATCTCAGCCTATGCTTCCCTCCAGTCCCTCGACTTCTTGGCACTGACGGAAACATGGATTACCACAGATAACACTGCTACTCCTACCGCTCTCTCCTCGTCTGCCCACGTGTTCTCGCACACCCCGAGAGCTTCTGGTCAGCGGGGTGGTGGCACTGGGATCCTCATCTCCCCCAAGTGGACATTCTCTCTTTCTCCCCTGACCCATCTGTCTATCGCCTCCTTTGAATTCCATGCTGTCACAGTTACCAGCCCTTTCAAGCTTAACATCCTTATCATTTATCGCCCCCCAGGTTCCCTTGGAGAGTTCATCAATGAGCTTGACGCCTTGATAAGCTCCTTTCCTGAGGATGGCTCACCTCTCACAGTTCTGGGTGACTTTAACCTCCCCACGTCTACCTTTGACTCATTCCTCTCTGCCTCCTTCTTTCCACTCCTCTCCTCTTTTGACCTCACCCTCTCACCTTCCCCCCCTACTCACAAGGCAGGCAATACGCTTGACCTCATCTTTACTAGATGCTGTTCTTCCACTAATCTCATTGCAACTCCCCTCCAAGTCTCTGACCACTACCTTGTATCCTTTTCCCTCTCGCTCTCATCTAACACTTCCCACACTGCCCCTACTCGGATGGTATCGCGCCGTCCCAACCTTCTCTCTCTCTCCCCCGCTACTCTCTCCTCTTCCATCCTATCATCTCTTCCCTCTGCTCAAACCTTCTCCAACCTATCTCCTGATTCTGCCTCCTCAACCCTCCTCTCCTCCCTTTCTGCATCCTTTGACTCTCTATGTCCCCTATCCTCCAGGCCGGCTCGGTCCTCCCCTCCTGCTCCGTGGCTCGACGACTCATTGCGAGCTCACAGAACAGGGCTCCGGGCAGCCGAGCGGAAATGAGGGAAAACTCGCCTCCCTGCGGACCTGGCATCCTTTCACTCCCTCCTCTCTACATTCTCCTCTTCTGTCTCTGCTGCTAAAGCCACTTTCTACCACTCTAAATTCCAAGCATCTGCCTCTAACCCTAGGAAGCTCTTTGCCACCTTCTCCTCCCTCCTGAATCCTCCTCCCCCTCCCCCCCCTCCTCCCTCTCTGCAGATGACTTCGTCAACCATTTTGAAAAGAAGGTCGACGACATCCGATCATCGTTTGCTAAGTCAAACGACACCGCTGGTTCTGCTCACACTGCCCTACCCTGTGCTTTGACCTCTTTCTCCCCTCTCTCTCCAGATGAAATCTCACGTCTTGTGACGGCCGGCCGCCCAACAACCTGCCCTCTTGACCCTATCCCCTCCTCTCTTCTCCAGACCATTTCCGGAGACCTTCTCCCCTACCTCACCTCGCTCATCAACTCATCCTTGACCGCTGGCTACGTCCCTTCCGCCTTCAAGAGAGCGAGAGTTGCACCCCTTCTGAAAAAACCTACACTCGATCCCTCTGATGTCAACAACTACAGACCAGTATCCCTTCTTTCTTTTCTCTCCAAAACTCTTGAACGTGCCATCCTTGGCCAGCTCTCCTGCTATCTCTCTCAGAATGACCTTCTTGATCCAAATCAGTCAGGTTTCAAGACTAGTCATTCAACTGAGACTGCTCTTCTCTGTGTCACGGAGGCGCTCCGCACTGCTAAAGCTAACTCTCTCTCCTCTGCTCTCATCCTTCTAGACCTATCGGCTGCCTTTGATACTGTGAACCATCAGATCCTCCTCTCCACCCTCTCCGAGTTGGGCATCTCCGGCGCGGCCCACGCTTGGATTGCGTCCTACCTGACAGGTCGCTCCTGCCAGGTGGCGTGGCGAGAATCTGTCTCCGCACCACGTGCTCTCACCACTGGTGTCCCCCAGGGCTCTGTTCTAGGCCCTCTCCTATTCTCGCTATACACCAAGTCACTTGGCTCTGTCATATCCTCACATGGTCTCTCCTATCATTGCTATGCAGACGACACTCAATTAATCTTCTCCTTTCCCCCTTCTGATAACCAGGTGGCGAATCGCATCTCTGCATGTCTGGCAGACATATCAGTGTGGATGACGGATCACCACCTCAAGCTGAACCTCGGCAAGACGGAGCTGCTCTTCCTCCCGGGGAAGGACTGCCCGTTCCATGATCTTGCCATCACGGTTGACAACTCCATTGTGTCCTCCTCCCAGAGCGCTAAGAACCTTGGCGTGATCCTGGACAACACCCTGTCGTTCTCAACCAACATCAAGGCGGTGACCCGTTCCTGTAGGTTCATGCTCTACAACATTCGCAGAGTACGACCCTGCCTCACACAGGAAGCGGCGCAGGTCCTAATCCAGGCACTTGTCATCTCCCGTCTGGATTACTGCAACTCGCTGTTGGCTGGGCTCCCTGCCTGTGCGATTAAACCCCTACAACTCATCCAGAACGCCGCAGCCCGTCTGGTGTTCAACCTTCCCAAGTTCTCTCACGTCACCCCGCTCCTCCGCTCTCTCCACTGGCTTCCAGTTGAAGCTCGCATCCGCTACAAGACCATGGTGCTTGCCTACGGAGCTGTGAGGGGAACGGCACCTCCGTACCTTCAGGCTCTGATCAGGCCCTACACCCAAACAAGGGCACTGCGTTCATCCACCTCTGGCCTGCTCACCTCCCTACCTCTGAGGAAGTACAGCTCCCGCTCAGCCCAGTCAAAACTGTTCGCTGCTCTGGCACCCCAATGGTGGAACAAACTCCCCCACGACGCCAGGTCAGCGGAATCAATCACCACCTTCCGGAGACACCTGAAACCCCACCTCTTTAAGGAATACCTAGGATAGGATAAAGTAATCCTTCTAACCCCCCCCCCCCCCCCCCTTAGAGTTAGATGCACTATTGTAAAGTGGTTGTTCCACTGGACATCATAAGGTGAATGCACCAACTTGTAAGTCGCTCTGAATAAGAGCGTCTGCTAAATGACTTAAATGTAAATGTAAATGTTGTGTTCTATCTGACCCTGTGTTGTGTTCTATCTGACCCTGTGTTGTGTTCTATCTGACCCTGTGTTGTGTTCTATCTGACCCTGTGGTATGTCTGAGATGTAACAGGAGAGACTCTGGGTATCCCACACAGTGATGGGCCTGACTCTATGTCTTGTGTATCTGACGGTGTGTTCTCTGTGTTGTATATAACAGGAGAGACTCTGGGTATCCCAGACACAGTGATGGGCCTGACTCTATGTCCTGTGTATCTGACGGTGTGTTCTCTGTGTTGTATATAACAGGAGAGACTCTGGGTATCCCAGACACAGTGATGGGCCTGACTCTATGTCTTGTGTATCTGACGGTGTGTTCTCTGTGTTGTATATAACAGGAGAGACTCTGGGTATCCCACACAGTGATGGGCCTGACTATATGTCTTGTGTATCTGACGGTGTGTTCTCTGTGTTGTATATAACAGGAGAGACTCTGGGTATCCCAGACACAGTGATGGGCCTGACTCTGTTAGCTGCAGGGACCAGTATACCAGACACAGTGGCTAGTGTCATGGTCGCCAGAGAAGGTAACTACTACTGTAGCTTCATTTCTAATCCTTTCTGACCTTTAGTCCCCCTGAGATACATCTCTTTTCTAGGTCAGTAGATACATAGAGACATATTACTTCAGAGCGAAATGGAGCCCACAGCTGCAACTTATTCCACTAGATGTCCCCCTTATCATAATCGTTCAAGTCATACTTAAGTCCCATCTCTCTCTTACACTATATACACAAAAGTATGTGGACACCCCGTTGCTGACAGGTGTATAAAATCGAGCACACCGCCATGCATTCTCCATAGACAAACATTGGCAGTAGAATGGCCCATACTAAAGAGCTCAGTGACCTTCAACGTGGCACCGTCAGGATGTCACCTTTCCAACAAGTCAGTTTGTCTCATTTCTGCCCTGTTAGAGCTGCCCCGGTCAACTGTACGTGCTGTTATTGTGAAGTAGAATGTCTATGAGCAACAACGGCTCAGCCACGACGTGGTGGGCCACATAAGCTCACAGACCTGGACCGCCGAGTGCTGAAGCACCTAGTAAATATTGTCTGTCCTTGGTTGCAATACTCACTACCTAGTTCCAAACTGCCTCTGGAAGCAACGTCAGCACAGGAACTGTTCGTCGGGAGCTTCATGAAATGGGTTTCCATGGCCGAGCAGCTGCACACAAGCCTAAGATTACCATGCGTAATGCCAAGCGTCGGCTGGAGTGGTGTAAAGCTCGCCGCAGTTGGACTCTGGAGCAGTGGAAACGCGTTCTCAGGACTGATGAATTACGCTTCACCAGCTGGCAGTCCGATGGATAAATCTGGGTTTGGCGGATGCCAGGAGAACGCTACTTGCCAGAATACATAGTGCCAACTGTAAAGTTTGGTGGAGGAGGAATAATGGTCTGGGCTGTTTTTCATGGTTCGGGCTAGGCCCCTTAGTTACAGTGAAAGGAAATCGTAACGCTACATCATACAATGACATTCTAGACGATTCTGTGCTTCCAACTTTGTGGCAACAGTTTGGGAAAGGCACTTTCCTGTGTCATCATGACAATGGCCCATGCACAAAGCGAGGTCCATACAGAAATGGTTGGTCAAGATCAGTGTGGAAGAACCTGACTGGCCTGCACAGAGCCCTGACCTCAACCCAATAGAACACCTTTGGGATGAATTGGAATGCCGACTGCGAGCCAAGCCTAATTGCCCAACATCAGTGTTCAACCCCATTAATGCTCGTTGTTGAATGGAAGCAAGTCCCTGCAGCAGTGTTCCAACATCTAGTGGAAAACCTTCCCAGAAGAGTGGAGGCTGTTATAGCAGCGACTACATATTAATGCCCGACGAGCAGGTGTCCAAATGCTTTTGGTCATGTAGTGTAGGTAAAACAGACATGTACAACATAGTGTTATATGTCATCTTACTTGTCCCCTCTCTCCTCCCCTCTCTCTCCTCCACTCGCTCCTCCTCTCTCTCTCCTCCCCTCTCCTCCCCTCTCTCTCTCCTCCCCTCGCTCCTCCCCTCTCCTGCTCTGTTCCAGGTAAAGCCGACATGGCCATGTCCAACATCGTGGGTTCTAATGTGTTTGACATGCTGTGTCTGGGTCTTCCCTGGTTCATTAAGACAGTGTTTGTGGACACGGTCAACCCTGTGGAGGTCAACAGCACCGGTCTGGTTTTCATCTCCGCCACCCTCCTCCTCTCCATCGTTTTTCTCTTCGTGGCAGTCCATATAAACGGCTGGAAGCTGGACTGGAAGCTGGGGATCGTCTCTCTGTTCTGCTATGTTGTTTTTGCCACTCTGGCCATCCTCTACGAACTGGGCATCATAGGGAACAACCCTGTCAGACTGTGCAGCGACTGATACACTGATAAACACACAGAGACCTACAATAACACACACGGTAGCACACACACAGCGCTGCTGCAGGCTGCACTCATCAGACTGTGTAGTGGCTGAGTGGCAGCGATGGAGTCCACACTGCAGCCCTCCCCAGAACCAGACCACCCAGAACCAACCTCTTGACACTCAGACCATTTATACAGAACCCAAATACAAGGCCCAGATTCACAGAGTCTCAGAGTAAGAGTACTGATATAGGATCAGGTCCACCGTGTCCATGTCCTCTTATTCATTATGATCTAAATCAGTGGTATTCGAAGTCGGGTCGCGACCCCACTAGCAGTTGGGTTTGTGGACAGATTAGGAGTGTTGGAACACCAAATTCAAATACAGTTAAAAAAATATATAGATTTACAAAAATAACAGTATAAATTATTGTATGGGACACTATACAAACATTTTTGAGAAAGATAATTTGAAAAATAAAATTGTATTGAGTAAATGTATTTATTGGTTTCTTTTTGTTTCGATAAGAGATAAAAATACAATGAATTAAAGGTTATTTGCTGATGTATTGGTGGAGTCGTGAGAAATTATGGTGAAAAAAATGCAGGCCCCGCTGAAAAAGTTTGAATACCACTGATCTAAACTGGTCCGAGACCAACACTCCTACTGACACACTTTATGAATACAGGCCCAGGACTGGGTGCCAAGATCAGGATCCAAGATAAAGGCTACATCTCTTTATGAATACAGGCCCAGGACTGGGTGCCAGGACCAGGATCCAAGATAAAGGCTACATCTCTTTATGAATACAGGCCCAGGACTGGGTGCCAGGACCAGGATCCAAGATAAAGGCTACATCTCTTTATGAATACAGGCCCAGGACTGGGTGCCAGGACCAGGATCCAAGATAAAGGCTACATCTCTTTATGAATACAGGCCCAGGACTGGGTGCCAGGACCAGGATCCAAGATAAAGGCTACATCTCTTTATGAATACAGGCCCAGGACTGGGTGCCAGGACCAGGATCCAAGATAAAGGCTACATCTCTTTATGAATACAGGCCCAGGACTGGGTGCCAGGACCAGGATCCAAGATAAAGGCTACATCTCTTTATGAATACAGGCCCAGGACAGGGTGCCAAGACCAGGATCCAAGATAAAGGCTACATCTCTTTATGAATACAGGCCCAGGACTGGGTGCCAAGACCAGGATCCAAGATAAAGGCTACATCTCTTTATGAATACAGGCCCAGGACAGGGTGCCAAGACCAGGATCCAAGATAAAGGCTACATCTCTTTATGAATACAGGCCCAGGACAGGGTGCCAAGACCAGGATCCAAGATAAAGGCTACATCTCTTTATGAATACAGGCCCAGGATCCAAGATAAAGGCTACACCTCTTTATGAATACAGGCCCAGGACTGGGTGCCAAGACCAGGATCCAAGATAAAGGCTACACCTATTTATGAATACAGGCCCAGGACTGGGTGCCAAGACCAGGATCCAAGATAAAGGCTACATCTCAAATGACACCTTTCCCCAAATTAAATCTCTGGCCAAAAGAAGTAAACTTAAATGTATGTAGGGCAGGGTTATTCAACTCTTACCCTATGAGGTCTGGAGCCTGCTGGTTTTCTGTTCTACCTGATTATTAATTGCAGCCATGCCTAAATCATTTCCTGATTAGAAAAAATGCAGTGGAACTGGCTTCAATGTCCAGAGTTGAGTTTGACGGGTGCAGGGTGTGATTTGAGATGCAGCCCGATGCAGACTCCATACTACCTGTGAGTGAGAATGACCCAGCAACACTGCCTTTCACCTCTTAAGTCAGGAAATAAAGCTGTTTTTTAATATTCAACAGGACTCCTCTGACCTTATCTTGTCATTACCAGAGGAAGAGGCAACGCGAGAGGGATAACTGGGCCAAAAATCTGTCACCAGCAGGTGGCATTTACTTCATTTTTTCACACAAGCCTAGTTTTTATATGGTCAATGAATGTCACATTTGGTCAACAACAAAAAATGGAATGGCCTTCTTGCCACATGAGGTTAATTTGATCAAATAGTCGTTTTGCGATGCTTAGATTATGAGTGTACTGATAAGTATGACACATGACTTCTCAGCAACTTTATATAGATAGGAGTTGTGCCTGTTCACACGTGTTTCTGTCCTCTCAATGGCTAGAATGGGCCCACCCGAGCTTGCCTCCTCCCGACTGCATTCTGGTCAATATAATGGATAACCTGCCATTACTCAATGCTGGTGAACGAGGAAGGGAAGGGGATATTGTCCAGGTAGAACAGATAAGCGTTTACAAGCAGCCTGTGTTGCTCAACAGTAAGGAGTGAGGACACGCTCATAAAGAGAAGAAACCCAAAAGTTTCCACTGGTCTTGACTGTCAGGACAGAAACTGTTTAAGATGAAGGCAATAAAGTATCCAATCAGTTTTCCACTTGTCATGAACACCATTTCAGTTGGTGCACAGTTCCAGCTAGCAGAGCTGGTTTAAGACTCCCAGTGTATACTAACCAAAGATCCTATTACATTACAATACTAGCAAACTAAACATTTATGGACACTAGTTTCACATATTTTGTCAACATGAGTCATATCAGTTAACTTCAATAGATGATTCTCCTACACCATTCTGGTCTGGTTTCCTCCGGTGTAGAAAAGGTCTTTAGTTAGGGATATTCTGGCTAGCTCCAGAGGACATTTTATTTATGGTGTCTTACCTGCAATTAACCTTTTGTATTCAATTAAACACACCCACACAACCCTTCTGTCAACTGGCCAGTAGCCTTTGATCCCACAGTAACATTTTACAACAACGTTGAAAAATTAAAATGTTTATTCATTCAAATAAACGTATGACCCCCCCCAAAAAAGGGCTTACAAAAAAAAAAAAAATCTACAGAAGATTAAAAGAAAAACAGACCTTATACACATCCAAAAGTCATGGAAACGCGGATACGTGGAAAATGTGTTTTTAAAACAAAACAAAAGCAGTTGGAGATGGAAGGAGCAGTTGTCGTGACCGTGTATGTGTGACTCTAGGCGTTGCGGTCGATGCGGACGTCAACCTCGCGACCGCTGATCTTGGTTCCGTTCATCATCCTGCAGGCCTGGTTAGCGCTCTCTGGGGAGTCAAACCTGACCGTACCACAGCCCTTAGACTTTCCTCCCTCCATCTTAATCTCTGCAAACATCACCTGGCCTGGAGAGGGAGTAAGAAAGATGGGTGATGAGAGAGAAGAGGGGGAGAAAGAAAGATGGGTGATGAGAGAGAAGAGGGGGAGAAAGAAAGATGGGTGATGAGAGAGAAGAGGGGGAGAAAGAAAGATGGGTGATGAGAGAGAAGAGGGGGAGAAAGAAAGATGGGTGATGAGAGAGAAGAGGGGGAGAAAGAAAGATGGGTGATGAGAGAGAAGAGGGGGAGAAAGAAAGATGGGTGATGAGAGAGAAGAGGGGGAGAAAGAAAGATGGGTGATGAGAGAGAAGAGGGGGAGAAAGAAAGATGGGTGATGAGAGAGAAGAGGGGGAGAAAGAAAGATGGGTGATGAGAGAGAAGAGCGGGAGAAAGAAAGATGGGTGATGAGAGAGAAGAGGGGGAGAAAGATGGGTGATGAGAGAGAAGAGGGGGAGAAAGAAAGATGGGTGATGAGAGAGAAGAGCGGGAGAAAGAAAGATGGGTGATGAGAGAGAAGAGGGGGAGAAAGAGCAGTAGACCGTGTTTAAGCACAGACACTGCTAAAGCCATTTCATTACTGCAGATCAAAGCTACATTCAATCCATCTGCAGGTTATTGAGTACAGTAGACTGATTGAAGAGGCTTACCACAGACACTGAACTTCTCCTTCAGTTTCTGCCAGGTCAGGTCATAGGACAGCTACAACACAGGACATTAGAACACAGGGTCATAAAACTACTTTAGGGACATTTTCACAGAGCTAGACGATGCCTACTACCTCGTCTAAAAGTGCTTCCAATTCACGCTACTTAATCTGTGTCCATGATGTAAATACCCAGCAGTACATATAGTGGATTTGATCAGCCTTATTAATGTGTTAGGTGCTTTAATGTGCTTAAAAAGGGGTGTGCACATCATGTCATAATGCACATTTATACAGTATTAATTTATAAAACGTACATTTCTGACAAAGATCTGACATCCGCCCTTGGCTCTGTCAGACATGGCTCCTCCTCCGTAGCCCCCGAACCCTTGGCTCATGGCCATGCCCCCCCCCATACGGTCATAGCCAGAGCCCATCCGATCCATGGACCGGTTGCCCAAACCACCTAGTAGAGGACAGGGAATATGAGTGAGCACCTCAGATCGGAATCCCTACCGTAATGGTATTCAGGGGTTGTGCAGGCTTTAGTTCCAGCCCAGCACACCCACACATCAAATCAAGGTCAAGCACAGTGAAACATTGGCAGTATGAAATGGGTGTGCTAACAGACAGTGAGAGATGTTAATGTAATGTTCGGTGTACCTAATCCTCCCCCAATGGGCCCCATGCCAAAACTGCTCATGTCTCCTCCATAACCTCCTCCTGATGGAGAGAACGCACGGCATCACACACACGTTACCACAACACAAACAGGTTACAGCACTGTCAGTCTGAATGCTAACTTGACCAGTGTTGTGTTACCCATACAGGAGTTGTGATTCAGCTCTTAGTACAGTCCACCTGCAGGTTCCAGTTCCAAGCTACAACAGGCCCAGTAGAATGCCCAGTAGAATGCCCAGTAGAATGCCCAGTAGAATGCCCAGTAGAATGCCCACCACTGACCATGCTGTTAGTGGATGGATATATGAGGACTAAGGAATGGATTATACCGATGGTGACTGACAGTGACAGGTGAGAGTGAGAGAGAAAGTGAGGGTGTAAACTACTCACCCATTCCTCCAAAAGAGTCTCCGAAGCCTCTGCTCATGGACATGTCACTGCGACCAAAGTCTCTGTCCATCCCTCCTCCCATACCCCCTGACCGGTAGGACATGTCTGGAGAGAGGGAAGTAAAGAGAAGGAGAGAGGACGATGGCACAGTCAGAAATATACTCAGTGGAAAGTTGACATTAAACTTCAGGAGCATTGAAACAGTTTGAGAGAATTATTTTGTCCTTAGTGGTGATGGGGGGGGGTCTATAGTTACATAGCAATATTATTTTGGATGATATTATATTGATACTTTGACTCCACGTATAGTTTTTTGCTAGGTAGCGTTAGCTAGCGCTAGTCGGCTGTACCTGCACCAAACGCCGGTATTTCTTATCCTATAGCTTGTTCTCATCTTTTTAAATAGTGAGTCAACAGGTTCAGCACTTATATATTTCCCTGATTGATCAAAACTCATTTTCTCATGCTGTCTCATGTCTACAACAGACATATCATGAGCAATATGTTTTGTAACATCAAATCCCAGTATCGAATCACAATGCATATATAGAATAGTGATATCTACATAAGATAGTATTGGCACCTAAGTATCGGTATAATATCGTACGGTCCCTGGCAATTCCCAGCCCTAGGTGTGTGTCCCCTTACCTCCCATCCGTCCCATGTCTCTGGCTCCGAATCCCCCCATGCTGTCCATGCCACCGAACCCTCCAGGACACACAGGATTATTATATTAATGGATAGTCACAACCCATGTGTTGTCCAGTCATGTAACAGAGTGATACAGTAGAGATGTATTATCTAGGACCTTACCTCCTAGTCTGCTCATCCCTCCATACCCAGGTCCTCCCTCCATACCTGACAGACACAATCACACACTGATTTGTTTTGTACTAAAGCTCAGTGGTCGAGGGGGGGGCGTCAGTGGTCGAGGGGGGGGGGCGTCAGTGGTCGAGGGGGGGGGGGGGGCGTCAGTGGTCGAGGGGGGGCGGGCGTCAGTGGTCGAGGGGGGGGGGCGTCAGTGGTCGAGGGGGGGAGGCGTCAGTGGTCGAGGGGAGGGGGGCGTCAGTGGTCGAGGGGGCGTCAGTATGTGATGTAAGTGCTTGGAGAAGGTACAGGAACAACAGGCATCAGAGGGTTTAAAACAAACAGCTACTCTTCACAACCGATAACTATCGTATGTATGAACCGACTGGCTCCTCCTGACCTGCAGTCTCTCTGTGTGGTTTAAATAGTAACAGTGTGTTTGCTGGATTATTATGGCGAGGTTAGGGGTCAGTACTAACCTGCAGGGCCCATGTTGCCCATTCCTCCTCCACCACTCAGCCGGTTGGCATTGATAGGTTGTCCTCCTGGTCCCAGGCCCATCCCAATCCCTCCCAGACCCCCTACACACAGAGGACACACAAGAGTTGGAGTTTGTTTGACCACACAAACATAACATCCCTTATGTAATGCCTTGGTTCACTGGAGAACAAAACAGCTGACAACATGACCCATTTCTGATAGAGATAATACTGAAGTCAAGTCATTCTAGGTGTTCTAGAGATAGTCAGAAAGGTACAGGATGTGTACTCACGTGGTAACTGAGGAGCTTTCTCCACCGGGTGGAAATCATCAGCTGGCATAGACTTGTCATCCTGAAACACACAGACAGAACATATCAAGAGGTGGTTCTCACAACATATTACCACATCAACATGTAACAACCTCCATTTTATTTAACTTGCCAAGTCAGGTAAGAACTCATTCTTATTTACAATGACAGCCTAGGAACACTGCCTTGTTCAGGGGCAGAATTACAGATTTTTACCTTGTCAGCTCAGGGATTCGTTCTTGCAACCTTTCGGTTACAAGTCCAACGCTCTAACCACTAGGCTACCTGCCACCCCAATGACCTCTGACCTTCCACACACATTAACTGTGTACAGTGTTAGAGGGTTTAGAAATCAGAAACATGCCAATAACAAAGCACACGTACCATCTTAACATGCATCTGTCTGTCAAACAGCATTTGGCCGTTGAACATGGCTAGAGAACAGAGTTAAGGAATGCCATCAATAAAAATACAACGGTCACGTGCTTTACTCATGGGTCCTTTTCCAACCATGTAGACTTAAAGATAAAAATAGTGACAATAGTGAATAATAATAACAGCCAGGACATGTATAAAGAGTTGAGACTATTAGGCCAGCATAAAGAGATCTTCTTCTGCAGTATAAGTGTAGAGGGATACAGATAGAATCTGCAGCCTGTTGGAAGGTGAGTGTGTTCTGCAGTAGTATATAATATATAAAGATACAGATAGAATCTGCAGCCTGTTGGAAGGTGGGTGTGTTCTGCAGTAGTATATAATATATAAAGATACAGATAGAATCTGCAGCCTGTTGGAAGGTGGGTGTGTTCTGCAGTAGTATATAATATATAAAGATACAGATAGAATCTGCAGCCTGTTGGAAGGTGGGTGTGTTCTGCAGTAGTATATAATATATAAAGATACGGATAGAATCTGCAGCCTGTTGGAAGGTGGGTGTGTTCTGCAGTAGTATATAATATATAAAGATACAGATAGAATCTGCAGCCTGTTGGAAGGTGGGTGTGTTCTGCAGTAGTATATAATATATAAAGATACAGATAGAATCTGCAGCCTGTTGGAAGGTGGGTGTGTTCTGCAGTAGTATATAATATATAAAGATACAGATAGAATCTGCAGCCTGTTGGAAGGTGAGTGTGTTCTGCAGTAGTATATAATATATAAAGATACAGATAGAATCTGCAGCCTGTTGGAAGGTGGGTGTGTTCTGCAGTAGTATATAATATATAAAGATACAGATAGAATCTGCAGCCTGTTGGAAGGTGGGTGTGTTCTGCAGTAGTATATAATATATAAAGGATACAGATAGCCTGTACAGCCTCCAGGGCCTGTTCGAAGGTAACAGTCCCCATCCCTCTGCTCTTCCCATCCTTATCCTCCTTCACGTCAGCCCTCTTCACTGTTCCAGCCATACCAAACACCTCCTTCAGCTTCTTCCAGCCCACCTTGAAGTCCAGCTGGGACAGCACAGACGGGAGGGACCGGGTTAGCATAGAAACAACCGTTACCACACAACACATCTAAACAGACAGGAGGGGACCAAGTTAGCAATAGCATAGAGAACAGTGAAACTAACAAGGTCAACATGGAACTTCAAGTTCTAGGAAGATGCCGTTGGACTTGAGATTTAGAGTGCACTGCTCAAGTTGTCTTCAATTGGTGAACAGGAATATTGGTAGGTTAACATGGGACTTCAATAGAGCAGATACAAATCTAGTGAGGGGAGATGGTCAGAGACACAGAAGAGAGACAGACGTCAGAGAGTATAGTGTGTATGCTTGTCCTCACGTTGGCTACGAACACAGTGGTCCCTAGGCGTCCGACCCGTAGAGAGCTGATGACCTCATGGGGGACGTTGGGGTTGTTAGCGATGGAAGGGGGCACACCTACACCGCCCGGTCCCCCCTCCTGCCCCCTGCCTCCCCCTCCAGGGTACATCCCCCCTGTACGCTGCAGCACGCGCCGAGCACGCTCCCCATCAGGATCCTGAAAGAGGGAAACGGAACCCCTAAACTTTGACCTATTACTTCAATTCTGAGCTTTAGCCCTCCACATCAGGGAAACAAGGGGTTAAACACAGATGGCCCCATCCTTTGACCTATAATTACAACTCTAACCTTTGATGTTAACTAGGTCTAGTTCTCAGTGATTACAGTTAAGACAGTCTCAGAGATCAACATTACAAACCATGTTAATGTAACCACATTTCCAGCAGGCTGGATTAAAGTGCAGATTTGGCACACCACTGAGTTTAACCTCTCATCACCGTGTGGTGCCTACAGAGTGTGAACAGGTCCTTACCGCCATGATATTGAGGGGTCTTCCATTCAGATCATATTTGTTCATGACTTCTATGGCCTTCTTCACAAACTCCTCATCTTTGAACTCCACAACACTGCAGGACAGACAGTCAGTGGATGAAGACATGTATAACAATGACAGATGAAGTTAGGTGTGTCTGAAATGGACCCTATTCCCCATGTTATAGTACACTACTTTTGACCAGAACCGTATTAGCCTCCCCATGTGACTCTGGTCAAAAGTAGTGTACTGAATGGGGAATATAGGGCCCTACACGAGGACGGAACCACGGAATCCAGACAATAAAACAAAATTCTAAAATGTATTGAACTTAGTAGGGAATCAACTAAATGTATATAAAAAAAAAAAAAAAAAAAAAAAAAAAAAGTATTAATTTGCCCAAGTTTATCATAAGACATGAACAAAATTCCCCCCACCTGTGCGTGCAGCTACCCCTTTATGTAGCCGTTAGCGACAATGCTAATAAACTCTTCTGGTAGATGGAAAGGCTTACCCAAAAACCTTCTATACTAAATGTTCACTACAAAGTAGCCTACGCTTACCTGGCTGAATAATTATTTGCATAAACAAACACTACCATCACGTGCACTACAAAAACAAAGCAAAATAAAAGCCTCTTGCTAGGTGCTGTGTATACCAAAAGAAATTGACATTGAAGTGTTTTCCCCAGGCCTCAAAATTGGCCTGCTGAGGTGGTTTAAGCATTGAGCGAAAACCTGAAAAACCTGAAACGTGGACAAACAAAAACAGAGAAAACTGAATTTGGGGAGAAGCAAAACGGAGTCACGCAATAAAATTCATACAGACTGTATAGGGCCCTAGGAATAGGGTGTCATTTGAGACGCACCCGTGTCAGCCTGGTCTCAGACTAGACTTAACATATTACAAGTAAATCTGGGACACTGAAATTAGTATGACTTGCCACTTTTTACATGAAACAGAAGTTTACTTAAGGCAAAAAACTAAATGGTGGTTGGTTGGGGTGGATATATAACATCTAGCAACCCAAAGGTCGCATGTTCGAATCTCAAGGACAACTTCAGCAACTACTTACTACTTTTTAGCTACTTAGCATGTTAGCTAAACCTAACCAGTTAATGTTAGCCACCTAGCTAGCATTAGCCACAAATTGGAATTCGTAACATATACACATTGCAAATTCATAACATATTGTACAAATTGCAATACGTAACATAATACAAACTGCAATTCATAACACATGCAAATTGTAATTAACATTTCATACGAAATTAACACATAACATACGAAATGTAAAATGTCATTAAAGGGAGTGCGTCAGATTTATGTAAAGAATTATACAAAATGTACTGAGACCATGTTGCAAAGTTACAGGTAAAGTTTGGTTCCTTACCCACATCCCTGTACAGATAACACCAGGGGATCCAGAGACACAGATCCATAACAGAGGGAATGAACAAAGACAGTGATTAGACTGACAACAGTTATCATTATTACACATTTGACATCATGCTATTAGTGGATTACATAATCCATCTTGAAGGGCCAGCTAACAGGCCTTGATGTGGGGAGTGTGTTTTGCTTGTATCCGGGGTAAAAAGTTAAGTGAATTTAAAAGACATTGACTTGGTTTGCAATAGACTTGTGTTTTTGTTCCCAGTAGAGACATAGTACCCTTACCGTCTTCAGTGGAATAAAAAGGACTCAGGATATACTTACAAATATGTCCGTTCTGTGTCTACGTTTGTTTAGGAGTATATACTATACAGTCCGTTTGTCAAACTACATATTACATTAAATGGATGAATTGAATGCATTCACAACCTAGTTAGCAAATTCCTGGCTGCATCATAATATTACAGATGAATAAACGATGGTGAGATTTTACTGTGAGCCGCTGGAGAAAGAAGAAAGTTACTTTATACAAGATCTACAATAGTTTAGAAATAATTAGTTTTTTCATTAAGAGATAATTGTGCCATTGATCCAAATAAAAAGGTAACAATTTGAAGACCAAAAAGTAAAATGTCAATCAATAAGACATCAAAATCCCTTTGAGAAATGGTCAACTGCCAAACTTTGACACCAATTGAGAAAACTACAACAACTTAAAAACAAATGTGTACTAAGTTTCAGATGAATTCAAGTTAGTGTTCCAGAATCAACAAGAAGACATCCTCCATCACTCTACAGCCAACTAGGCTATAACAGGCTCTAGCTAACAGCCACCAACATATCATCCCATAGACATACATGGATAACCCCTTGGATCAGTGCCTTACAGAACACTTGGTAAATAAAGATATACTGCAGTGGAGGGCATTTAAAACCTCGTGCAGTGAGTTGGTCCACATCACTTACCCTTGACTTTCCTTCAGCATCCTTAAAGAGCTCCACGTATGTAACCTCACCAACTTCATGAGACATACAAAGGAAAAATACCAAGAGAACAAAAGGCATTTAAAATCACCAGTCGACTGTTGAACCACCACTCTCGCTCCAGGGCAGGCCGTTGCCTTGGTTATGCCGTTACGATGCTTCCCCATGATTGGTCAACAGTGAGCCCAGACCAACAGTCACCACACAACCCCTTCCAATGCCTTCCTGGGCTCGACTGAGACAGACACACAGTCAGTCAACTACTGTCAACCTGGGAATTCAGATCACACTTCAGTATAGAAGAACAGTTTGGTCAACACGGTTCCTGTCAACATAGCAAGAAGTCACTACAGTTTAAAAGGTGTCCTTTTCACCTTGAAAAAAGACTTTGTAAAGAGCTAAAGACCCAATAGTTCAGTGCACAGAAAGACAATGGTTTCATTCATACAAAACAATCATTTATCACCTTAACACAGGTTCAACTGAATCAAGTAGTCAATACTACTACTTGTCTGAGGTTACATTTTGGAGCTGTAAGTCAATATCATAAAACCAATAGTAGCTAACTACATAACAACTTTAACAAGCACAGACATTTCAATTCAATCCAAGCTAAATTGGTGTCCACCCAGGAGTAAAAAATGAAAAATCCAGAAATGTCTATTCTACTGACTTAATAATATCTGCAATACAATAACATGTTGCCTCAAAAGAAGGAACTACGAGAAGATATGGCTAGGTCTATGTTCTGGTCACAAAGAGAGGACTGAGAAAGCTCCTGTTGAGCTGGAAAGAATAGGGCTCATCTCTATAGGGAGAAGCAGCATGGCCCTGTGTGTGGATGGATTACCTTTCTCTCTCATCAGATCTTTAATAGCCTGCCACTTCGTGTCATAGGGGATATTGCTAATGAACACGCGGTTCCTGTGACCCCCTCCTCCGCCCTTCTTGTCCCCGGTGACCTGCTTCTCTTTGTAGGGGTGGAAGCGGTTCCCTTTGCGACCTCCTCCGGACACCTTTTCTTTGAGCTCAGACTTGGTATTTTGGGTTGGGGCGGTTTCAGGGGCATCAGTAGGGTCATCTGCAAGGGTTTCGGCATCATCGATAGTGGTGTCATCGATAGGGTCGCCATCTAGAGGGGTATCATCATCACCAAGGACCTCATCTCCAAGGACCTCGTCATCACCCAGGCCTAGGTCCTCTTCTTCTGCAGGGGCATCTTCACCAAGAACCTCATCTTCTTCCGGCTCTCTGAAGAAAACAGAAGAGTACAGTATTGATGGATGCAGCTAGCTTGTCTGGTCATTTCACCCATGTGCCAAATAACAAAGATGTGCACATAAGTTCATGCAACTTCAATCTCCCATAACTAACATGGACACAAATGGCTAGTTAGCTACAAAGTCATCTTTTCACCGAACTGGAGGGTGGCAGAGAGGAGAGGAAAGTTACTGTAGGCAACTCTTGATTCAACTACAAATTGACTCCATTCAAAATGTCGGCTCCGCACTGGCAATATATTACTACCAACTGTCTGTTGTTGGCTATCTAACTGTTCGCTAGCTAAATCTCCATTAAGGGACTGTGCACATAAACCATATAAATCCTATTAAATTACTGAGGGGCCATGTTATACATCTTCAAAGTCGCAAGATGGGATGAAAATTGCAGCCAAATTGGTCAGGGACAAATCCAAACCAGTCTAATAGGAATGGATGGCAGTAGAGGTATAATCCAGATTTTACTTACATAGTAAAAGAAAAGGCATGTGACATATCAGAAATGCTGTAATATAATTGTCAAAATAAAATATAGCCATATATTATACAGTTCATATTAGTTTTATACAAATGTTCTGTATAAAGACACTAATTACAATTTTAGATATATGTGTGTATGTGTATATACACAAACAGACACACATAAAACAGACCTTAATGTCTAAATGTTTGTTTTCTTAGAAAGCAATTTTAGTAACGTTACTTGTAGCATTGATAACTTGTCTAAGTCCCATCATCAACTGATTTCAGCCAGTTGATGGCTGTGGATTGACTGCATTGTTTGAATGGAATGTTGGCATTCCAAAAAAATATGGAATCATTCCTCTAAAACTAGGTTACCATACAGTAAGGATACATTTATCAAATTCATTATTTAGTCTTTTCACAGTACTGGCAAACAATGGTTAACCAACTCCCTGCCCAAAATGGCTGACCTTTATCCGCAAAACGGTTCATGCAAGTTCTAGGATGATAATTCTATGAGTTAAACGCACTAACGTTAGCTAGCTACACATGGTTGGATGGATACAACTAATTTAGTTATCTGCATAACTACCTAGTAAAATAACGATATATTACACAAATCTAAAAACAAATTTGACGATCAATGAAGACGACGATAACCAACAATTTAGTTAGCTAGCTAGCAAGCAAAGTAGCAACTAGATAGCAAGCCGTAGCTAGTTTGATGCTAGCTTTAATGCTAGGCTAACATTAGCTAGCCTCCATCTTGCCTGTGAGTGCAGCACAGATTGTGTCAGAAAAATACGATATTTTAGTTACATTTTCAGGCCATTCGTGCCATCCTGAGATGTTCCCTCTGTCTCAGCCTCGATGGGTTCAATAATTTCCTGGACAATATCTGCCATATTCGTCGGTTTGCAGAAAAAGCTAATTCAATCGAGAGATGCGCCTCCGCTAACACTGCGCAGTTTAAAATTTGTGACGCTCCAGGCCTCCACCAACGCGAGAAAATGCGAGAATTTGGCCTGGTTGTCTTCATAGCCTAAAGCCTAAACACCCGTAGGTTTCCCGCAATTTATATATTTCTACAGTTTCGATTTGGTTTTAGTCATTTCAATATATATAAATATATTTTTTATTTATATATATATATATATATATATACACAGTACCAGTCAAAAGTTTGGACAGTAATTTCAACAACAAACAAATATTTAACTAGGCAAATTAGTTGTTTCAGGGACAAAAGTACATATTTGTACTTTGTCAGCTCAGGGATTCGATCCAGCAACCTTTCAATTACTGGCCCATCACTCTAACCACTAGGCTACCTGCCGCCCCATTCAAGGGTTTTTCTTAATTTGTACTATTTTCTACATTGTAGAATAATAGTGAAGACATCAAAACTATGAAATAACAGAATTTGTTCTTAACTGACTTGCCTAGTTAAATAAAGCTAACATTTAAAAAATGAGGGTCTGATTCACACAGTCTCCTCTGAACAGTTGATGTTGAGACGTGTCTGTTACTTGTGAAGCATTCATTTGGGCTGCCATTTCTGAGGCTGGTAACTCTAATGAACTTATCCTCTGCAGCAGAGGTAACTCTGAGTCTTCCTTTCCTGTGGCGGTCCTCATGGGAGCCAATTTCATCATAGCGCAAGATGGTTTTTGCGACTGCACTTGAAGAAACTTTCAAAGTTCTTGGAACCGGGGGTGCCTCAGCTGGCTCGTCTGGCTTCTACGCCTTAGCTGGCTCGAGAGGTTTTCTTGCCTTGGTTGGTTCGGCAGTTTCCCATCCCACGTCACGCCTCAGCCAGTTCATCGGGCTCCCATGCCCCAGCCGGCTTGTCAAGCTCCCACGCCTCAGACGGATCGTCGGGCTCCCACGCCTCAGCCGCCTTGCCGGGCTGCCACGCCTCTGCCGGCTCGTCGGGCTCCCACGCTTCAGCCGGCTCGTCGGGCTGCCACGCCTCTGCCGACTCATCGGGCTCCCACGCTTCAGCCGGCTCATCGGGCTCCCACGCCTCAGCCGGCTCGTCAGGCTTTCACGCCTCAGCCGCCTCGCCAGGCTCCCACGCCTCAGCCGCCTCGCCTGGCTCCCACGCCTATGCTGGCTCGTCGGGCTCCTGCGCACCTGCCGGCTTGTCCAGCGCCCATGTCTCGTCCGGCCCGTCAGGCTCGCCCAGGTGGGACACCGGGTGGCGCCCCTAGAGGGGGGGTACTGTCATGCCTGCTCCCTCTCTGGCGCTCGAGGGCGCCAGGTTGCACTTCATTGCGCACACCTGTCACCATCATTACACGCATCAGCGCTCACTGGACTCCTTGACTTTGTTGATTGCCCCAGCTATTTCAGTCAGTCCTCCATTGGTTCCCCATGTCAGTATTAATGTTGTTATGTTTTCTTGTCCAGACGCTGTCCTGTCCTGTTCCATTTCCATTGTTAATTAAATGTTCATGCTTATTTGATCTGTTCTTGACATAATATGGACTTGATCTTTCACCAAATATGGCTAACTTCTGTATACCACCCCTACCTTGTCACAACACAACTGATTGGCTCAAACACATTAAGGAAAGAAATTACACAAATTAACTTTTAAGAAGGCACACCTGTTAATTGAAATGCATTCCAGGTGACTACCTCATGAAGCTGGTTGTGAGAATGCCAAGAGTATGCAAAGCTGTCCTCAAGGCAAAGGGTGGCCACTTTGAAGAATCTCAATATAAAATATATTTTGATTTGTTTAACACTTTTTGGGTTACTACATGATTCCATGTGTTATTTCATTGTTGATGTTTTCACTATTATTCTACAATGTAGAAAATAGTAAAAAATAAAGAAAAACCCTTAAATGAGTAGGTGTGTCCAAACTTTTGACTGGTACTGTATATATATATATACACACACACACACATAGGCCCACCACTTGGGAGCCAGGCACACCCACTGAGGAGCAAGGCACAGCTAATCAGAATGAGCTTTTCCCAACAAAAGGGCTTTATTACAGAAACAAACTCCTCAGTTTCATCAGCTGCCTGGGTGGCTGGTCTCAGACTATCCTGCAGGTGAATAAAAATGGATGGGGAGGTCTTGGGCTGGCGTGGCTACACGTGGTCTGCTGTTGTGAGGCCAGTTGGACGCCCTGCCAAATTCTCTAAAACAACGTTGGAGGTGGCTTATGGTAGAGAAATTAACATTAAATTCTCTGGCAACAGCTCTGGTGGGCATTCCTGTAGTCAGCATGCCAATTGCACGCTCCCTCAAAACTTGAGCCATCTGTGGCATTGTGTTGTATGACAAAATTGCACATTTTAGTGACCTATTATTTTCCCAAGCTCAAGGTGCACCTGTGTAATGATCATTCTGTTTAATCAGCTTCTAGATATGCCACACCTGTCAGATTGATGGATTATCATGGCGAAATGCTCACTAACAGGGATGTAAACACATTTGTGCACAAAATTTGATATATTAAATCAAATTTGTGTGCGCATGGAACATTTCTGGGATCTTTAATTTCAGCTCATGAAACATGGGACCAACACTTCACATGTTGCATTTATATTTTGTTCAGCGGCATTATGTTTGACACCCCTTCTTTAGCCTCTCTGCATCTCTCTCACACTCTCTCTCTCTGTCTCTCTCTCGCTTTCTCTCTGAACCTAAGGCCCTTTAACTTTGTACATTCATAACAGTCCAAAAAATCTCTTTCTTCTATGAATTGATAACATATTTCCAATCAATATAACCATATAAATATGATTCATTAACTGAACATCAATAATGTAATAATGATTTTAAAAAATTAGATTAAACTTCTAACCAGGTCCAAAGTGTCATGTTGAACAGCCAGAAGCCCAAATATATATCTGACCATGTGCTTGTTGCGTCAAGTTGATATCTTTGGGTTCTGAGAGGGAGCCAGAGATGTTTGGCAAGTGGATGTTGTTATCAGGTCCACAACCAAACGGGCACGCAGGGCATGTGCCCTGGGGGCCCAAACCTCCAGGGGCCCACAACCCTTGTAGAATTGCAGGAAATTAGCTTTAAAACCGCATAATTTTCTCTCAGCCTAATGGCAAAATGTGAAGAATAGTATGAGATATTGTTTCTCTCTGTCCCATGGCAAAATGTGTAGAATTGCAGAAAATGTGCTTAAAAACTGAAAAATGATCTCTCTGCCCCATGGTAAAATGTGTTGAAATGCAGGAAGTTAGCTATTTTCCCCCCAAAAAAATATGTTTTCCTAAAGAAAAGGAGGTAGGTGCCCCGGGGCCCCAAATGTGGTAATCCGGCCCTGATCATTCAGTGACACTGACACTTCTCACTATTTGAGGTCTGCATGTGACTTGTGTAATGTACCTTGTATATACACTAATAACAGTGAAGTGAAGCCACTGAAGGCCCACTGTAGAATAATGTGAATGTAAGTGGTCAGAGAGGAGCATGAGGGGTGTGGCAGTATTTTGCAGATATAAAAGCAGTAAGCCTAATAAAGATGTCTCAGCAACTGGGCTCTGATTGGAGAGAGTGCAGACTGCGTCTCTGTTCCTAATGTCTCTGTAAGTCAATAACCAAATAACCATTACCACAGGACTCTCTGTAATGACCCAACGGGACACAGGCCAGAGAATGATGTGATTACATTCATCATGAAAAACATCAGCCTGTCTCAAGGGAGAGAGAGAGAGTGAAAGAGAGTGAAAGAGAGAAGAGAAAGAGAGAAAGAGAGAAATAGAGCAGAGAGAGAGAAAGAAAGAAAGAGAGAGATCAAATAGAGCAACGAGAAAGGGAGAGAAAGATGTACCTGGTCTAAAGGTTACATTAGCACTGAGCCAAAGATCAAAGCGCACTAATGAGTCTAGTAATGTGGGGCGGCAGGTAGCCTTGTGGTTAGAACATTGGGCCAGTATCCGAAAGGTGACAAGGTAAAAATCTTTAGTTCTACCCCTGAGCAAAGAAGTTAACCCACTGTTCCCCGGCGCCGAAGATGTCGATTAAGGCAGCCCCCCGCACCTCTCTGATTCAGAGGGGTTGGGTTAAATGCGGAAGACACATTTCAGTTGAAGGCATTCAGTTGTACAACTGACTAGGTATCCCGCTTTCCCCTCCTTAATAATGTTCCCCTCTCCTGACGTTCACAACATGATCAAAAGTATATGGACACCTGGTTGTTGAACATCTCATTCCAAAATCATGGGCATCAATATGGAGTTGGTCCCCCCTTTGCTGCTATAACAGCCTCCACTCTTCTGGGAAGGCTTTCCACTAGATGTTAGAACATGGCTGAATGGAAGCAAGTCCCCGCAGCAACGAGAGCATTAGTGAGGTCAAGCACAGATGTTGGGTGATTAGGCCTGGCTCGCAGTCTGTGTTCCAATTCATCCCAAAGGTTTTCGATTGGGTTGAGGTCAAGGCTCTGTGCAGGCCAGTCAAGTTGTTCCACACCGATCTCAACAAACCATTTCTGTATGGACCTTGCTTGTGCACAGGTGCATTGTCCTGCTGAAACAGGAAAGTGCCTCCCACAAACTGTTGCCACAAAGTTGGAAGCACAGAATCATCTAGAACAGGGGTTCTTAAACTTTTTCAGCCTGGGACACAAATTAGAAATTCTGTGTTTTTCTGGCTACCAAGCTTAGGAAAATATGCAACTATACGTAAATATCGGAACATTTCATTGCCCTTATGCCTAAAAAAAAAAAGCAAAAACAAATAACAATGAAATACCCATAAATATATTTTCATGTTTATTTTCCCCCATTAAAAACACTCTGACATACCTGTCTAGGTTGGAACTGTTGCTGTTCAAATACAATAAATCATTTCATTCTGAACTGGAATAAACAGATTGATCACATCACACAGATGAATAACAGAACACACACAGGCTTTTTGATAGTGCAACCCTAAGTAACAGTACAGATAAAACATTCTGGCTTACTGTACATCTTACTGTATAAATTATTGTTGATAGAAAGTCTAGTTTGGAATCTGTTGCTCTTAAAATATATATATTTTTATTCTGAACTGGAATAAACTGATTGATCACCTAACACAGATGTAGACCAGAAAACAAGTTGGTTGAAGTTTTCAACAAGCATGTCTATTCTGGGCTCAGTTTGTGACTGCAACACTGAGGTCATGCTCAGCATTGAGTCTGTTCCTGTACTTGAGAACCCTGACTTGCATAGGTATGTGGTGCCAAACTGGATCAGAACATCTACTGCTTTCTCAGTCAGGCAGGAGACTGCTTCCTGCTGCAGATGAGCAACCCAGAACTGTGTGAGTGTTTGTCTTAAAAAGCATCTTGCTTCAATCAGTTTATTCCAGTTCAGAATAAAATGTATTACTTGTAACAGCAACAGTTCCAACCTAAACTTGTTTTCAGCAATAATTTCTACAGTAAAATGTACAGTCGGCCTGAATTTTTCATCTGTACTGTTTCTTAGGGTTGCACTATCAGTAGCTAGTTAGCTTGCTTTGGCTAATGTTAGCTATTAGCTGTGTAACGCTACAAGGCCAGGGGATTGTTTGAAAGAGAAACTCACATCTACTACTATGAGAGATAGTACTCCCTTATTTCTGCTTTTCTGCTTACCTGTTATAAAATGACAATGCCTTGCTAATTGACTTACTTTTTCACTTTCGAAGCACTGTTTCCTGAAGCATTCTACCCTGTTCTGAAATAACTCCCTGTTTAACGTTACCGTCATGTTGTGTCAGGACATGTCGTTTTATTAATTTGGTCGTGTCGAGAGACTCATTACTAAGCACTTCCCCACACAAAACAGATTGTGGGCGCTCCTCGATATTTCTCCAAGTTTGTATGAAAGAGACAAAAAGTCATCACTGTATTTGCGTTTCATGACGATTGAGCTCAGTCAGAACTTGTGGCTAGCATGAGTCCATTTACTGAATTTTCTGGACTTTAAATAATACTTTTAAGATCAATTGGATAAAACAATTCCTAAGAAGACCCACTTCTATCTGGAATTTTATTCCTCATCATGTCTTCTCTACTTTTGGTGGCCTTAACTTCACGTTGTTGTGCAATTATAATATTGACAAAATTCCAGTGAAACTTTCTGCTTTTCATCGGCAGGTTTTCTTGTCATGGTCCTTAATTTATAAACACAATTTTTCTCCACACAGATATTATATATGGAATAATCGGGATATATTGTATAAAAATACTTCTTTGTTTTTAGAATATTGGTTCCGAAATATTGGTGAGCCAAATGGTAAATGCAGAGGGTCTTTTACTCAGTTATAAGGAATTCTTATCACTTTACAAGGTCCCTGTAACACCTAAAGATTTTGCAATTGTTTTAGACGCCATTCCCTCAGGTGTTGCTCTGTTATTCAGGAACGTGTCAAGACCTGACCCTCAGAGCCTACTTTCTATTGACCCTGTTGACTCACCAGTAGGAAAGATTTGTTTCTCTTTTGGTCCATTCAACAACAGAGCAATACGAACCTTGTTTCAGCCTTATTGGAATGGATTTATTGATAATATCTGTTGGGAAAAAGTTTGGATGTTGCCACACACATACCTACTTGTTAACCAAATTAAGGAAGTATCCTTTAAAATGATTCATAAATATTATCCTGCCAACCATTATATGAAGAACTTTAAGGAAAACATCAACTCAAATTTCTCTTTTTGTAATGACCACCCAGAAACAGTGTTGCATCTTTTTTGGCATTGTATTCATGTAAGAAAACTGTGGCAAGACATCAGTAGATTTATATAATTGAACACATTTATGAAGATTTTACAATATTGTGGAGAGATGTACTGCTTGGATTCTTTACATACGATAAAAATAAGCTGAAACATTTTTATGTAATTAATTTAATTATTCTTTTGGCCAAATTTCATATACACAAATGTAAATTTACTAACAAAAACCCTACAAAAAGAAATTGAACTGTATTTTAAGACAGTTAAATACTCTACTAACAAAAAAGCTGTTAGAATTGTAAGTGTATGTATGTCCCTTAAGGTCCTTGTGTAATTGTAATGTGATATTGTACCCCCTAGCTCGATTGTCCGTTATATATAATCTATATATACTTGTGTTCCCTTATGTACTTTCTGTTTTGATTTGTTGTTAATAAAAAATAAAAATAATAATAAAATAAAAAAATATATAAAAAAAAATAGCATGAGTCCCTTTCATGACAGCGGTGTGTGATGGCGAGTGGGAATACCAAGTCAGTGGCTTGAACGACAGCGCTGCAGCGTGTGGGTCGCGGAGTGATCTTCAAGAAAACTGCAGAAAAAAGATCCAGTAAACAGCGAAGCACATGGGCATCTTCCTCTACAACCTCTCCCCAAACTGAGCAGAGACCGCTGATAAGCAGAGAGCGCACTGAACGGAGAGCGCCGTTGCACTTGGCCAAATTAATTCAATTAATTAAATAATTATACATTTACGTCGTGACCAACCATTAACAGGTCCGCGACCCATACTTTAAGAAACGCTGGTCTAGAATGTCATTGTATGCTGTAGAGTTAATATTTCGCTTCACTGGTCACATTGGCAGTAAACCTACCCTAACCAGAAACCGTGGATAGATGGCTGCCAATGTTTGTCTATTGAGATTGCATGGCTGTGTGCTCGATTTTCTATACCTGTCAGCAACAGGTGTAACTGAAATAGTCAAATCCACTCATTTGAATGGGTGTCCACATACTTTTGTATATATAATGTATCTTCTACTTATTATGAGATTAATCTCATCATTGACAACCCAATATTTCCACTGCTGATAATATGCTATGTGTGCATACAGTATCTGCTCATTCTGCAAAGGTATCTGGCACGATCAAATATCAATCTACTAATGTTCTATTGTAATTACTTAGGACTTTCATTATATTTCTTTAGGGGTTAGATCAGCTTTAATATTGCAGATATATATATATACATACACACACACACACACACACACACACACACACACACACACACACACACACACACACACACACACACACACACACACACACACACACACACACACACACACACACACACATATACTGTATATAAACATACATACACATACATATATACATATTTTTAAATATATATATTTTCCTTTATAATTTCCTGCAAACCCTACCACCCCTCCCCTAATTGGAGTAAACTAATAAACAATAACACTTATGCTTCTACTTCCAGCTTATATATGTGTAACGGATGTGAAATGGCTAGCTAGTTAGCGGGTACGCGCTAGTAGCGTTTCAATCAGTTACGTCACTTGCTCTGAAACCTAGAAGTAGTGTTGCCCCTTGCTCTGCAAGGGCCGCGGCCTTTGTGGAGCGATGGGTAACGATGCTTCGTGGGCGACCGTTGTTGATGTGTGCAGAGGGTCCCTGGTTCGCGCCCGTGTCGGGGTGAGGGGACAACGTAAAGTTATACTGTTACATATGTACATTTATGTACATTTTACAGACACAATCTATTTTACAATAGTTATATTTTGTTTGTTTTTAGTCCTGGCCTTCATCTATTTCTGATGTCCATACAATTTGATTTCTATTTGCCATATATTTTTAATTGTGCTATTTTACAAAAGTTCTGAACCTATATACATTTTACAGACACTGTATATTTTACAATTACTTTGGACTATCCTGGAGTAGGCTACAATATGCAGTGTTATCAAAAAATGACATCTTAAAACGGGAACAGCAGTAAAGGTTTGGTCACACAGATTGAGGATGTGAATACAGTTGCCTACTCAAGGCCCAAAGGTCATTTACTAGGTAAAAGTTGAGTGGGAGCACATTCTCTCTTGTACAGTAGCCTAATGACCTGGAGAAGAAAGGCAGAGCATGATAATATGCATACAGTGGCTTGCGAAAGTATTCACCCCCATTGACATTTTTCCTATTTTGTTGTCTTACAACCTGGAATTAAAATAGATTTTTGCCTACCACTGTGACACAAACAAGAAATAAGACAAAAAAAAAACTGAAAACTTGAGCGTGCATAACTATTCACCCCCAAAGTCAATACTTTGTAGAGCCACCTTTTGCAGCAATTACAGTGTAACGAAACTCTAATTCTTCCTCCTCCTCGGACGAGGAGAGGAGAGAGGGATCGGAAGACCAATTTGCAGCGAGGTATGATGACATGATATTCTTTATTCACAAGACGAAACTAAACACACGAAGAACACTTGATAATTTTACAAAACAACAAAACGACGTAGACAGACCTGAACGAGAGAACTTACATAAAACATGAAGAACGCACGAACAGGAACAGACTACATATACTAACGACAACGAAACAGTCCCGTGTGGTGCGAACATACACTGACACGGAAGACAACCACCCAACAAACAAACAGTGTGAAACAGCCAACCTATATATGGTTCTCAATCAGAGGAAAACGTCAAACACCTGTCTCTGATTGAGAACCATATAAGGCTAATTTCAAGTGACCTAAACATAGAAACACAAAACATATAATGCCCACCCCAACTCACGCCCTGACCAACTAAACACATACAAAAAATAACATAAAACAGGTCAGGAACGTGACATACAGCTGCAAGTCTCTTGGGGTATGTCTCTATAAGTTTGGCACATCTAGCCACCGGGATTTTTGCCCATTCTTCAAGGCAAAACTGCTCCAGCTCCTTCCAGTTGGATGGGTTCCGCTGGTGTACAGCAAGCTTTAAGTCATACCACAGATTCTCAATTGGATTGAGGTCTGGGCTTTGACCAGGCCATTCCAAGACATTTAAATGTCTCCCCTTAAACCACTCGAGTGTAGCTTTAGCAGTATGCATAGGGTCATTGTCCTGCTGGAAGGTGAACCTCCGTCCCAGTCTCAAATCTCTGGGAGACTGAAACAGGTTTCCCTCAAGAATTTCCCTGTATTTAGTGCCATCCATCATTCCTTCAATTCTGACCAGTTTCCTTGTCCCTGCTGATAAAAAATGGGATGGTGTTCTCTGGGTAATGAGAGGTGTTGGGTTTGCACCAGACATAGGGTTTTCCTTGATAGCCAAAAAGCTACATTTTACTCTCCTCTGACCATAGTACCTTCTTCCACATGTTTGGGGAGTCTCCCACATGCCTTTTGGCAAACACCAAACGTGTTTGCTTATTTTTTTCTTTAAGCAATGGCTTTTTTCTTGCCACTCTTCAGTAAAGCCCAGCTCTGTGGAGTGCACGGCTTAAAGTGGTCCTATGGACAGATACTCCAATCTCTGCTGTGAAGCTTTGCAGCTCCTTCAGGGTTATCTTTGGTCACTTTGTTGTGGTGCCATAATCTTTCCATTTTTTAATAATGGATTTAATGGTGCTCCGTGGGATGTTCAAAGTTTCGGATATTTTTTTATAACCCAACCCTGATCTGTACTTCTCCACAACTTTGTCCCTGACCTGTTTGGAGAGCTCCTAGGTCTTCATAGTGCCGCTTGCTTGGGGGTGCCCCTTGCTTAGTGGTGTTGCAGACTCTGGGGCCTTTCAGAACAGGTGTATCTATACTGAGATCATGTGACAGATCATGTGACACTTAGATTGTACACAGGTGGACTTTATTTAACTAATTATGTGACTTCTGAAGGTAATTGGTTGCACTAGATGTTATTTAGGGACTTCATATCAAAGGGGGTGAAAACATGTGCGCACCACTTTAACTATTAAAAAAAAAAAAGATTTAAACAAGTAATTTTCATTTCACTTCACAAATTTGGACTATTTTGTGTATGTCCATTACATGATATCCAAATAAAAATCTATTTAAATTACAGGTTGTAATGCAACAAAATAGGAAAAACACCAAGGGGGTGAATACATTTGCAAGGCACTGTAGTATTGTAAGAAGCAGCAGGTGATGCTGCAGTGATTGTTTTACAGTTGATTATGTCAGTGACCCGCTGTCCAGCTCTCTCTGATAAAGACACTCAATTCAATTTCAATTTCAATTCAAAGGGCTTTATTGGCATGTGAAACATATGATTACATTGTCAAAGCAAGTGAAATAGATAATAAACAAAAGTGAAATAAACAATATCAAATGTACAGTAAACATTACACTCACAAAAGTTCCAAAAGAATAAAGACATTTCATATGTCATATTATGTCATATACAGTGTTGTAATGATGTGCAAATAGTTAAAGTACAAAAGGAAAATAAATAAACATAAATATAGGTTGTATTTACAATGGTGTTTGTTCTTCACTGATTGCCCTTTTCTTGTGGCAACAGGTCACAAATCTTGCTGCTGTGATGGCACACTGTGGTATTTCACCCAATAGATATGGGAGTTTATCAAAATTGGATTTGTTTTCAAATTATTTGTGGGTCTGTGTAATCTGAGGGAAATATGTGTCTCTAACATGGTCATACATTTGGCAGGAGGTGAGTAAGTGCAGCTCAGTTTCCACCTCATTTTGTGGGCAGTGTGCACACAAAATGTCTTCTCTTGAGAGCCAGGTCTGCTTTCGGCGGCCTTTCTCAATAGCAAAGCTATGCTCACTGAGTCTGTACATAGTCAAAGATGTCCTTAATTTAGGTCAGTCACAGTGTTCAGGTTTTCTGCCACTGTGTTTAGGGCCAAATAGCATTCTAGTTTTTTGTAAATTCTTTCAATGTGTCAAGTAATAATTTGTTTTTTTTTCTCATGATTTGGTTGGGTCTAATTGTGTTGCTGTCCGGGGGCTCTGTGGGGTCTGTTTGTGAACAGAGCCCCAGGACCGGCTTGCTTAGGGGCCTCTTCTCCAGGTTAATTTCTCTGTAGGTGATGGCTTTATTATGGAAGGTTTGGGAATAACTTCCTTTTAGGTGGTTGTAAAATGTAACTTCTCTTTTCTGGCTGGTATCGGCCTAAATCTGCTCTGCAAGCATTATTTGGTGTTTTACGTTGTACACAGAGGATATTTCTATTGTCAAAGATTCACTTGCGGGTGAAGCACATTCCAGATGACGAATCTGATAACAGTGATTCTATTCTGACTAAACAAGCCACAGGGTTCTTTAAAAGCCCATCCCTCTATCCCTACATCCCCCTGTTCCTCCACCTTGCCATCGCATCATCAATTCATCCCTCCATTCCTACATCCCACCATCCCTCTGTCATCAGGCAGCGTCTGGTAATGAGTGTTTAATTAGATGGGCTGTTTCAATTATCAGCCAGCCAACAGTAGCACCAATTACACTACATATTATACAACCCATTGGGGTGGATACTGGCTTATGTAGCGGCATACTTACAGGGTGAATATGAACTCATAGTGTAGCAGTATACCTACAGGGTGAATATGAACTCATAGTGTAGCAGTATACCTACAGGGTGAATATGTAGCAGTATACCTACAGGGTGAATATGGCCTCATAGTGTAGCAGTATACCTACAGGGTGAATATGAACTCATAGTGTAGCAGTATACCTACAGGGTGAATATGAACTGATAGTGTAGCAGTATACCTACAGGGTGAATATGAACTGATAGTGTAGCAGTATACCTACAGGGTGAATATGAACTCATAGTGTAGCAGTATACCTACAGGGTGAATATGAACTCATAGTGTAGCAGTATACCTACAGGGTAAATATGTAGCAGTATACCTACAGGGTGAATATGGCCTCATAGTGTAGCAGTATACCTACAGGGTGAATATGAACTCATAGTGTAGCAGTATACCTACAGGGTGAATATGTAGCAGTATACCTACAGGGTGAATATGGCCTCATAGTGTAGCAGTATACCTACAGGGTGAATATGGCCTCATAGTGTAGCAGTATACCTACAGGGTGAATATGAACTCATAGTGTAGCAGTATACCTACAGGGTGAATATGTGTAGCAGTATACCTACAGGGTGAATATGGCCTCATAGTGTAGCAGTATACCTACAGGGTGAATATGAACTCATAGTGTAGCAGTATACCTACAGGGTGAATATGAACTCATAGTGTAGCAGTATACCTACAGGGTGAATATGGCCTCATAGTGTAGCAGTATACCTACAGGGTGAATATGAACTCATAGTGTAGCAGTATACCTACAGGGTGAATATGGCCTCATAGTGTAGCAGTATACCTACAGGGTGAATATGAACTCATAGTGTAGCAGTATACCTACAGGGTGAATATGAACTCATAGTGTAGCAGTATACCTACAGGGTGAATATGAACTCATAGTGTAGCAGTATACCTACAGGGTGAATATGGCCTCATAGTGTAGCAGTATACCTACAGGGTGAATATGAACTCATAGTGTAGCAGTATACCTACAGGGTGAATATGAACTCATAGTGTAGCAGTATACCTACAGGGTGAATATGAACTCATAGTGTAGCAGTATACCTACAGGGTGAATATGGCCTCATAGTGTAGCAGTATACCTACAGGGTGAATATGAACTCATAGTGTAGCAGTATACCTACAGGGTGAATATGGCCTCATAGTGTAGCAGTATACCTACAGGGTGAATATGAACTCATAGTGTAGCAGTATACCTACAGGGTGAATATGAACTCATAGTGTAGCAGTATACCTACAGGGTGAATATGAACTCATAGTGTAGCAGTATACCTACAGGGTGAATATGAACTCATAGTGTAGCAGTATACCTACAGGGTGAATATGGCCTCATAGTGTAGCAGTATACCTACAGGGTGAATATGAACTCATAGTGTAGCAGTATACCTACAGGGTGAATATGAACTCATAGTGTAGCAGTATACCTACAGGGTGAATATGAACTCATAGTGTAGCAGTATACCTACAGGGTGAATATGAACTCATAGTGTAGCAGTATACCTACAGGGTGAATATGAACTCATAGTGTAGCAGTATACCTACAGGGTGAATATGGCCTCATAGTGTAGCAGTATACCTACAGGGTGAATATGAACTCATAGTGTAGCAGTATACCTACAGGGTGAATATGAACTGATAGTGTAGCAGTATACCTACAGGGTGAATATGGCCTCATAGTGTAGCAGTATACCTACAGGGTGAATATGGCCTCATAGTGTAGCAGTATACCTACAGGGTGAATATGAACTCATAGTGTAGCAGTATACCTACAGGGTGAATATGGCCTCATAGTGTAGCAGTATACCTACAGGGTGAATATGAACTCATAGTGTAGCAGTATACCTACAGGGTGAATATGAACTCATAGTGTAGCAGTATACCTACAGGGTGAATATGAACTGATAGTGTAGCAGTATACCTACAGGGTGAATATGAACTCATAGTGTAGCAGTATACCTACAGGGTGAATATGGCCTCATAGTGTAGCAGTATACCTACAGGGTGAATATGAACTCATAGTGTAGCAGTATACCTACAGGGTGAATATGAACTCATAGTGTAGCAGTATACCTACAGGGTGAATATGGCCTCATAGTGTAGCAGTATACCTACAGGGTGAATATGAACTCATAGTGTAGCAGTATACCTACAGGGTGAATATGAACTCATAGTGTAGCAGTATACCTACAGGGTGAATATGGCCTCATAGTGTAGCAGTATACCTACAGGGTGAATATGAACTCATAGTGTAGCAGTATACCTACAGGGTGAATATGAACTCATAGTGTAGCAGTATACCTACAGGGTGAATATGAACTCATAGTGTAGCAGTATACCTACAGGGTGAATATGGCCTCATAGTGTAGCAGTATACCTACAGGGTGAATATGGCCTCATAGTGTAGCAGTATACCTACAGGGTGAATATGAACTCATAGTGTAGCAGTATACCTACAGGGTGAATATGAACTCATAGTGTAGCAGTATACCTACAGGGTGAATATGGCCTCATAGTGTAGCAGTATACCTACAGGGTGAATATGAACTCATAGTGTAGCAGTATACCTACAGGGTGAATATGAACTCATAGTGTAGCAGTATACCTACAGGGTGAATATGGCCTCATAGTGTAGCAGTATACCTACAGGGTGAATATGAACTGATAGTGTAGCAGTATACCTACAGGGTGAATATGGCCTCATAGTGTAGCAGTATACCTACAGGGTGAATATGAACTGATAGTGTAGCAGTATACCTACAGGGTGAATATGAACTCATAGTGTAGCAGTATACCTACAGGGTGAATATGGCCTCATAGTGTAGCAGTATACCTACAGGGTGAATATGAACTCATAGTGTAGCAGTATACCTACAGGGTGAATATGAACTGATAGTGTAGCAGTATACCTACAGGGTGAATATGGCCTCATAGTGTAGCAGTATACCTACAGGGTGAATATGAACTCATAGTGTAGCAGTATACCTACAGGGTGAATATGAACTCATAGTGTAGCAGTATACCTACAGGGTGAATATGGCCTCATAGTGTAGCAGTATACCTACAGGGTGAATATGAACTCATAGTGTAGCAGTATACCTACAGGGTGAATATGGCCTCATAGTGTAGCAGTATACCTACAGGGTGAATATGGCCTCATAGTGTAGCAGTATACCTACAGGGTGAATATGGCCTCATAGTGTAGCAGTATACCTACAGGGTGAATATGGCCTCATAGTGTAGCAGTATACCTACAGGGTGAATATGGCCTCATAGTGTAGCAGTATACCTACAGGGTGAATATGAACTCATAGTGTAGCAGTATACCTACAGGGTGAATATGAACTGATAGTGTAGCAGTATACCTACAGGGTGAATATGGCCTCATAGTGTAGCAGTATACCTACAGGGTGAATATGAACTCATAGTGTAGCAGTATACCTACAGGGTGAATATGAACTCATAGTGTAGCAGTATACCTACAGGGTGAATATGGCCTCATAGTGTAGCAGTATACCTACAGGGTGAATATGAACTCATAGTGTAGCAGTATACCTACAGGGTGAATATGGCCTCATAGTGTAGCAGTATACCTACAGGGTGAATATGGCCTCATAGTGTAGCAGTATACCTACAGGGTGAATATGAACTCATAGTGTAGCAGTATACCTACAGGGTGAATATGAACTCATAGTGTAGCAGTATACCTACAGGGTGAATATGAACTCATAGTGTAGCAGTATACCTACAGGGTGAATATGGCCTCATAGTGTAGCAGTATACCTACAGGGTGAATATGAACTCATAGTGTAGCAGTATACCTACAGGGTGAATATGAACTCATAGTGTAGCAGTATACCTACAGGGTGAATATGGCCTCATAGTGTAGCAGTATACCTACAGGGTGAATATGAACTCATAGTGTAGCAGTATACCTACAGGGTGAATATGAACTCATAGTGTAGCAGTATACCTACAGGGTGAATATGGCCTCATAGTGTAGCAGTATATCCTGCAGCTTAACAGAGCAGTACCTATAGAGATCAGTAACTGGAGGGGCCTGCAGGCAAAACCATCACATTCCTCATATTCGGAGGGATCTAGAAAATAAAAATAAAGAAGAGGAGAAGGAGTGGGAAAGGAGGAGGGGGAGAAGCAGTGGTGGAGAAAGAGGAGGAGGGAGAGGAGGGTTGTTGCTGCAGCCCCAGTACTAGTGCAGCAGAGGGAGAGGAGGGTTGTTGCTGCAGCCCCAGTACTAGTGCAGCAGAGGGAGAGGAGGGTTGTTGCTGCAGCCCCAGTACTAGTGCAGCAGAGGGAGAGGAGGGTTGTTGCTGCAGCCCCAGTACTAGTGCAGCAGAGGGAGAGGAGGGTTGTTGCTGCAGCCCCAGTACTAGTGCAGCAGAGGGAGAGGAGGGTTGTTGCTGCAGCCCCAGTACTAGTGCAGCAGAGGGAGAGGAGGGTTGTTGCTGCAGCCCCAGTACTAGTGCAGCAGAGGGAGAGGAGGGTTGTTGCTGCAGCCCCAGTACTAGTGCAGCAGAGGGAGAGAATATATGCGTGTGTGTGTGTGTGTGTGTGAGAGAGAAAGAGAGAGAGAGAAACAGCAGACTGACTGGCTGTGTGAGACTAACAAATGGTTGCCATGCAGCAGGAGGGGGGAACGTGCTTTTGGAGGGAGAGGTAGAGAGACAGAATGATAATGAAGAGGAGGAGGAGGAGGAGGAGGCAGCGAACCTGATGCTGAGCCATCTGACCAGCAGATGGGGGTTAGTCTTGTGTATCTAATGAGAGGACTATGGATGGAGAGATAGATTTACAGATGGAGGGATGGACGAGGGAGGGCTGTGTGTGCGTAGCGTGCTCTAGGAAACAGCAGTTCTCCAGTAGAGACAGAAACAGAACAGCAGCAACAGGTTGGAAAGCATGTCACGACAGCCTGTCTTCCTGCTGCCTACCTCTTCTCTACCCAACCACATCACATCTTCTGTCAACAGCACATCATCTATCTCTCTCTCTCTCTCCTGCTCTCTCTCTTTCGCTATAACTCGCATTCTCTTACACTCTCTCTCCCACTATCTTCTCCCTCTCTCTCTCTCTCTCTCTCTCTGAGCCCTCTTTCTCATTTTCTCATCTATCCCTCTCTCCCACTATCTTCTCTCTCCTCTCCCCCCCCCCCCTCTTCCCCACCCCTCCCTCTCTTGCCACCTGCTGCTCAGTCATGCCCCAGGCAGAAAGAGGCTAGTGTTGGTATCGTATGAGAGGTCTGTGAGGAATGAGGACTGCTCTGTCTTTTCTCCTTTCTGTTATCATGTGTTGTCAGTCTCCATCACCTCCTTTTGTGATGAGATTACACCATCTGGCCAGCTGCTACTCACAACAAGCAACAGGTACAGAGGCTTTCTCCTTATTATATTATGCATCACAATGCATGTGTGATGTCAGGTTTTTGTTTGATATCCTATCGCTTATATGGTTTATGCCATGATGCATTTTCATTTAGTTATGGCATCAATGGAGAATAAGTCGAATTGAATTGGACATACTTTGAACCGCATGTTATTGTTGTGCGGACTGTGTGTTTTTGATGTTATGACTGAACGTTAGATTGTCGTATATCTGTCTGTCTTCCTCTGTCTCTCTGGTGTGTATGTCCATGTTAGCGGTCTGCCGACTTCAGTTATGTGTAGGATGAACAGAGAAGCTGGAGCGTGTGGATGTTTTAACGTTGTGTTTGATTAGATATTTACAGAGGAGCTATTTATAGATTACTATTTATTAATGTTTCATTTCATTCAGTTCAATCATATGGATGTCCATTGGGTGGTTTCAATATGTACAGTTGCCAAAGTAAATAATTTATATTAAATTGTATGTTATAGTAAATTATAAACAGTACAGGAATTTCATCTCCTTATGGGATCCTTTTATGACAAAACATGCAGATATACAGTGAACAATCTAAGGTAAACGACTCCAACACAGCACCAACCCCCTCTCTTCCTCTGCTCTCTCTCTCTCTCTCTCTCTCTCTCTCTCTCTCTCTCTCTCTCTCTCTCTCTCTCTCCAGGTAGCATGCAGGCTTCTCCCCGTCTGGGCGTGTGTTCACCATGTGAAGCTAGCTTCCTGCTATGAGCGTGTGTTCACCAGGGTCATATTCATTAGTGTACACTGTAGCAAAATGGAAAACAAAAACAAGTGTTTCTCATTGGACAAGTCCAGGTAGTCCCCCCCTGTTTCAGTCCGTTTTCTTCAGTTTGGTGCTAGTGAACACCCCCCATGTGTAGCCTCCACTATAACCACTCCCCAACTGCTATGAGTGACAGTGAAATGCTTCTCAACTCCTTGATCCTGTCGGAGCAGAAGGCAGCATTTGCCTTCATAGGGATGTTGCTGCTGGTCCTGGGCCTGCTCATAGTCCGGTGTTTCAGGATCCTTCTGGACCCCTACAGTAGCATGCCCTCCTCCAACTGGTCTGACGGGATAGAGGGGCTGGAGAAAGGGACATTTGAATACGCACTGACCTAACATAGAAGGATACACACATCACATACATTGATTGCAGAGGCACGTATGCACGTACACAAGCATGCACACAGGAAAGAGTATGCATTCATGCACGTGCACGCAGAAAACACACACACACACACACCACAGACACATTAGATCCCAGCAGCCCCTGAAAACTGGAATGAATGAGCTGAAGTTGAAGCTGTTTCTGTGAGCTTTTACTGAAACTGTCCAGCTCATTGTCTTAGGTAGGCTTTGCTTTCGTCGTTCGAGGGACTACAGCGTCACGTAGGACTGACGCCACCTGTGGAAAGACAATGCGTTCCACATGGGTAACATGTTGGTATTGAGCCTGGTTAGAGTGGCCACAGAGAACCATGCCTGTGGAAAGATGGAGGTCTCAGGGAAAACCACCCATCTAGGGATTCATTTGGAGAAAGATGAGAACGGACTCATCCTGATCCTGATTCAGACAGGAGTAACATGGAGGAGAGGATCCCATCTTTCACATGGCTCTGCTCTACACAACACAACAATGTACGGATGGAAACAGGGTAAGACAAGGATACCATACCAGAGCTAATCAACCATCAAAGTGCTGTTTGCCTGTCATCCTAATGGATTGTTGTGTAGTAAATTAGGACGGTCCTATAGAACAAGATTGTTATATTACAGTAAGACTGATATTGACTGACCAACATTGTTCTGTTAATAATGTTAATAATGTTGATGATGATGGCGAAGATGAGGAGAAGGAGGAGGATGATGATGATAATGATGATGATATTTTTTTTATTTAACCTTTTATTTATCTAGGCAAGTCAGTTAAGAACAAATCCTTATTTACAATGACGGCCTACTTGGGCCAAACCCGGACGACGCTGGGCCAATTGTGGGACAATTATGCGCCGCGCTATGGGACTCCCAATCACGGCCGGATGTAATACAGCCTGGATGATGATGATGATGGTGATGATAACATGATGATGATGATGATGATGATGATGATGGTGGTGATGATGATAATAATGATGACGATGATAACATTGATGATTATAATGATAATGATGATAATGATGATAATGTTGATGACTAGTGCATTACATGTGTGTCATGTTCTTTTGTAAACCTACTGACCTGGCAGAGAGATACTATGTCTGAACTGTGATTTATCTGGACATGGTGTACGGAACTGTTTCTAATCAATGCAATAATGGTCTTCAGAGTGAGTACTGTATGTATGTACTGTTGATGAGAGAAGAGAAGAGAAGAGAGGAGAGGAGTCTGTCATCTCTGAGACAAAGGTTTTTAACGTTGGGAGAGTCTGTCACTGGCTGTCTGCTGAGGGAAAGGTTACTGGGATAATGATGGCGGAGGAGTGTTTATCCACACTGCACACGCCTCACCCTTCCTCACACCTCCTGCCCTGCACAGTCTCATCCCCTCCTCACCCATCCTCCCCTGCACAGGAGTCCCTCTCTCACCCCTCCTCACCCCTCCTCCCTTGCACAAGACTACCTCTCTCACCCCTCCTCACGCTTCCTACCCCTTCCTTCCTCTCCTTTATCTACTCACCCTTCCTCCTCCTCACTCTTCCTCACTCCTCCTAACCCCTAGGAATGGAGGAGAGAGCCCTCACCCAGACAGAAACAGAATGTTCATCTCAGAATGTTCATCTCAGTGCTGTGAATCTGCCTTACTGTGACCTATGGGTTTACGTGCCTTTGTTTAGAAATATTTGCCCATGTGTGTGTGTGCACATGCTTGTGTGTGTATCTGTGTGTGCATGCACGTGTGTGTGATCATGCGTGTATGTGTGCGTGCGTATGTCACGATGACTGATGATGGTGTATCTACTCACCTGTTGCTCAGAGCCAGAGGAAGAGACAACTCATTGCTGTTGGAATAAATCATGTCAAATAAAAACTACTTCATTTAAACAAATTCATTATTAATGCTTCCTGTGTCTACAAAATATATGATAAAACAATTCACACATCTATTCAATCACTTGTAGTCTTGAATACTAACATTGAAGTGATTGATGTATTACTGATATATGGACTAAAACGGATACCACAATGGCCCTCAAAGAACTTCACTGGACTTTATGCAAACTGGAAACCACATATCCTGAGGCTGCATTTATTGTAGCTGGGGATTTTAACAAAGCAAATTTGAGGAAAAGGCTCCCGAAATTCTATCAACATATTGATTGTTGTACTCGCGCTGCTAAAACCCTCGACCGTTTCTATACTACTTTCCAGAAAGCATATAAGGCCCTCCCCTGCCCTCCATTCGGCAAATCGGACCACGATTCCATCTTGCTTCTCCCCTCCTATAGGCAGATACTCAAACAGGAAGCACCCGTAGTGAGGACTATTCAACGCTGGTCTGACCAATTGGAATCCACGCTTCAAGATTGTTTTGATCACGTGGACTGGGATATGTTCAGAGTAGCTTCAGAAAATAATATCGACACATATACCAATACGGTGAATGAGTTTATGTATTACTGATATATAGCTCTCGCCAGTTCGTACAACACTACTGTTTCCAAGATGGCGTAGCAGTCAGACGTCTTTGTCTTGTCTCATCCCATGTATATATCTTTTCCTTCGCATTTTTTAGATATTTTTCCTAAACCTCAACTTCAAAATACTCTCCTGCAACCCGCCTCACCCAATGTGGTGTGGATCTGTTTTTTTTCTAAAGTATTTCTATTTACCTCCGAAACTGGAATACCTCAACTGAAGCTAGCTAGCTAACTAGCTACCAGCTATCAGCTATCAGTCAGCTAACCACTGCTAGCGGTCATCAGCTAACCTTTAGCTTGGAAAGCTCTCGCCAGTTCGTACAGCGCGTTTCAAACCAGAGCATACCAGACCTATTTTTCTCTCCATATCCCCGGATTCCTACCGCAAACTCTGAACCTTTTCATCTGGATCATGGCAGCTAGCTAACCGCAACCCGGGTTGACTACTCCTGGCTAACGTTTCCGTCCCGGAGCAAGCACCAACTAGCCTGGAGCTAGCCCATGCTAGACCCATCTCCCGGCTAGGGCTCCTGGGCTACTCCTGAAGCACACTCCTCGGCTACAATATCCGGACCCCTTCTACTGCCGGTACGGGGCACGGAACCCCACCGATCCTTCACGACTGGAATACCGACATAATCTGCCCGAGGATCCCAACAGGCCCCTCAGGCGCGACATCCC
Source organism: Salvelinus alpinus (assembly GCF_045679555.1). NCBI lineage: Eukaryota > Metazoa > Chordata > Actinopteri > Salmoniformes > Salmonidae > Salvelinus > Salvelinus alpinus. The sequence goes on from NC_092090.1 coordinate 23,416,480, forward strand.
CTGAAGGCCCATTCTGCTAACTGCGGCCTGCTAGCTATCTATAGCATATTGGACTGTTAGCTGATCCATCGGCCAGTTTCTTGGACCACTATACCCATTTTGCCAATTGGACTTGGACTCCTCTGCTACTTGGAACCCTACTAATTCCATGACTGGTCTATCGACGTCACCGCACGAGGAGGCAAAAACAGACTTTCCCCCATCGCGACGTTCCTCTAATGCCCTTCTGCTAGCTTGCTAGCCCCGGCCTGCTAGCTTGCTTGCCAAGGCCTGCTAACTGCTAGCTTGCTAGCCCCGACCTGCTAACTGTCTGAATCGCCGTGTCCCCAGCCAGCCCAACCACTCACTGGACCCATACGATCACTTGGCTATGCATGCCTCTCCCTAATATCAATATGCCTTGTCCATTACTGTCCTGGTTAGTGATTACCGTCTTATTTCACTGTAGAGCCTCTAGCCCTGCTCAATATGCCTTAACCAACCACGTTGTTCCACCTCCCACATATGCGATGACATCACCTGGTTTAAATGTCTCTAGAGACTATATCTCTCTCATCATTACTCAATGCCTAGGTTTACCTCCAATGTACTCTCTTCCTACCATACCTTTGTCTGTACATTATGCCTTGAATCTATGCTATCGTGCTCAGAAACCTGCTCCCTTTACACTCTGTTCCGAACGTGCTAGACGGCCAGTTCTTATAGCCTTTAGCCGTACCCTTATCCTACTTCTCCTCTGTTCCTCTGGTGATGTAGAGGTTAATCAAGAACTGCAGTGCCTAGCTCCACTCCTACTCCCCAGGTGCTCTCATTTGTTGACTTCTGTAACCGTAAAAGCCTTGGTTTCATGCATGTTAACATTAGAAGCCTACTCCCTAAATTTGCTTTATTCACTGCTTTAGCACATTCTGCCAACCCGGATGTCTTAGCCGTGTCTGAATCCTGGCTTAGGAAAACCACCAAAAATCCCTGACATTTCCATCCCTAACTATAAGAGTTTCCGCCAAGATAGAACTGCCAAAGGGGGCGGTGTTGCAATCTACTGCAGAGATAGCCTGCAGAGTTCTGTCTTACTATCCAGGTCTGTACCCAAACAATTCGAGCTTCTACTTCTAAAAATTCACCTTTCCAGAAACAAGTCTCTCACCGTTGCCGCTTGCTATAGACCACCCTCTGCCCCCAGCTGTGCCCTGGACACCATATGTGAATTGATTGCCCCCCATCTATCTTCTGAGCTCGTGCTGCTAGGTGACCTAAACTGGGACATGCTTTACACCTCGGCCATCCTACAATCTAATCTTGATGCCCTCAATCTCACACAAATTATCAATGAACATACCAGGTACAACCCCAAATCCGTAAACACGGGCACCCTCATAGATATCATCCTAACTAACTTGCCCTCCAAATACACCTCTGCTGTTGTCAACCAAGATCTCAGCGATCACTGCCTCATTGCCTGCATCCGTAATGGGTCTGCGGTCAAACGACTACCCCTCATCACTGTCAAACGCTCCCTAAAACACTTCAGCGAACAGGTCTTTCTAATCGACCTGGCCGGGGTATCCTGGAATGACATTGACCTCATCCCGTCAGTAGAGGTTATTCTTTAAAAGTGCCTTCCTCACCATCTTAAATAAGCATGCTCCATTCAAAAAATGTACAACTAGGAATATATATAGCCCTTGGTTCACTCCAGACCTGTCTGCCCTTGACCAGCACAAAAACATCCTGTGGCGTTCTGCATTAGCATCGAATAGCCCCCGTGATATGCAACTTTTCAGGGAAGTTAGGAACCAATATACACAGGCAGTTAGGAAAGCTAAGGCTAGCTTTTTCAAACAGAAATTTGCATCCTGTAGTACAAACTCAAAAAAGTTCTGGGACACTTTAAAGTCCATGGAGAATAAGAGCACCTTCTCCCAGCTGCCCACTGCACTGAGGCTAGGAAACACTGTCGCTACTGATAAATCCACAATAATTGAGAATTTCAATAAGCATTTTTCTACGGCTGGCCATGCTTTCCACCTGGCTACCCCTACACCGGTCAACAGCCCCGCACAGCAACTCGCCCAAACCTCCCCCGCTTCTCCTTCACCCAAATCCAGATAGCTGATGTTCTGAAAGAGCTGCAAAATCTGGACCCCTACAAATCAGCCGGGCTAGACAATCTGGACCCTCTCTTTCTAAAATTATCTGCCGAAATCTTTGCAACCCCTATTACTAGCCTGTTCAACATCTCTTTCGTATCGTCTGAGATTCCCATAGATTGGAAAACTGCTGCAGCCATCCCCCTCTTCAAAGGGGGAGACACTCTAGACCCAAACTGCTACAGACCTATATCTATTCTACCCTGTCTTTCTAAGGTCTTTGAAAGCCAAGTTAAAAAACAGATTACCGACCATTTCGAATCTCACCGTGCCTTCTCCACTATGCAATCTGGTTTCAGAGCTGGTCATGGGTGCACCTCAGCCACGGTCCTAAACGTCCTAAACGTCCTAAACGATATCATAACCTCCATCGATAAGGGACATTACTGTGCAGCCGTATTCATCGACCTGGCTAAGGCTTTCGACTCTGTCAATCACAACATTCTTATTGGCAGACTCAACAGCCTTGGTTTCTCAAATGATTGCCTCGCTTGGTTCACCAACTACTTCTCCGATAGAGTTCAGTATGTCAAATCGGAGGGCCTGTTGTCCGGACCTCTGGCAGTCTCTATGGGGGTGCCACAGGGTTCAATTCTCGGGCCGACTCTCTTCTCTGTATACATCAATGATGTCGCTCTCGCTGCTGGTGATTCTTTGATCCACCTCTATGCAGACGACACCATTCTGTATACCTCTGGCCCTTCGTTGGACACTGTGTTAACTAACCTCCAGATGAGCTTCAATGCCATACAACTCTCCTTCGTGGCCTCCAACTGCTCTTAAATGCAAGTAAAACTAAATGCATGCTCTTCAACCGATCGCTGCCCGCACCTGCCCGCCCGTCCAGCATCACTACTCTGGACGGTTCTGACTTAGAATGTGTGGACAACTCACTGGTCACCCCCAAAGCCAATTCTTCCTTTGGCCGCCTCTCCTTCCAGTTCTCTGCTGCCAATGACTGGAACGAACTCCAAAAATCTCTGAAGCTGGAGACTCTTACCTCCCTCACTAGCTTTAAGCACCAGCTGTCAGAGCAGCTCACAGATCACTGCATCTGTATATACAGTGGGGAGAACAAGTATTTGATACACTGCCAATTTTGCAGGTTTTCCTACTTACAAAGCATGTAGAGGTCTGTAATTTTTATCATAGGTACACTTCAACTGTGAGAGACGGAATCTAAAACAAAAATCCAGAAAATCACATTGTATGATTTTTAAGTAATTAATTTGCATTTTATTGCATGACATAAGTATTTGATCACCTACCAACCAGTAAGAATTCCGGCTCTCACAGACCTGTTAGTTTTTCTTTAAGAAGCCCTCCTGTTCTCCACTCATTACCTGTATTAACTGCACCTGTTTGAACTCGTTACCTGTATAAAAGACACCTGTCCACACACTCAATCAAACAGACTCCAACCTCTCCACAATGGCCAAGACCAGAGAGCTGTGTAAGGACATCAGGGATAAAATTGTAGACCTGCACAAGGCTGGGATGGGCTACAGGACAATAGGCAAGCAGCTTGGTGAGAAGGCAACAACTGTTGGCGCAATTATTAGAAAATAGAAGAAAATATAAGAAGTTCAAGATGATGGTCAATCACCCTCGGTCTGGGGCTCCATGCAAGATCTCACCTCGTGGGGCATCAATGATCATGAGGAAGGTGAGGGATCAGCCCAGAACTACACGGCAGGACCTGGTCAATGACCTGAAGAGAGCTGGGACCACAGTCTCAAAGAAAACCATTAGTAACACACTACGCCGTCATGGATTAAAATCCTGCAGCGCACACAAGGTCCCCCTGCTCAAGCAGGCGCATGTCCAGGCCCGTCTGAAGTTTGCCAATGACCATCTGGATGATCCAGAGGAGGAATGGGAGAAGGTCATGTGGTCTGATGATTCAAAAATAGAGCTTTTTGGTCTAAACTCCACTCGCCGTGTTTGGAGGAAGAAGAAGGATGAGTACAACCCCAAGAACACCATCCCAACCGTGAAGCGTGGAGGTGGAAACATCATTCTTTGGGGATGCTTTTCTGCAAAGGGGACAGGACGACTGCACCGTATTGAGGGGAGGATGGATGGGGCCATGTATTGCGAGATCTTAGCCAACAACCTCCTTCCCTCAGTAAGAGCATTGATGATGGGTCGTGGCTGGGTCTTCCAGCATGACAACGACCCGAAACACACAGCCAGGGCAACTAAGGAGTGGCTCCGTAAGAAGTATCTCAAGGTCCTGGAGTGGCCTAGCCAGTCTCCAGACCTGAACCCAATAGAAAATCTTTGGAGGGAGCTGAAAGTCCGTATTGCCCAGCGACAGCCCCGAAACCTGAAGGATCTGGAGAAGGTCTGTATGGAGGAGTGGGCCAAAATCCCTGCTGCAGTGTGTGCAAACCTGGTCAAGAACTACAGGAAACGTATGATCTCTGTAATTGCAAACAAAGGTTTCTGTACCAAATATTAAGTTCTGCTTTTCTGATGTATCAAATACTTATGTCATGCAATAAAATGCAAATTAATTACTTAAAAATCATACAATGTGATTTTCTGGATTTTTGTTTTAGATTCCGTCTCTCACAGTTGAAGTGTACCTATGATAAAAATTACAGACCTCTACATGCTTTGTAAGTAGGAAAACCTGCAAAATCGGCAGTGTATCAAATACTTGTTCTCCCCACTGTAGCTCATCTGTAAATAGCTCATCCAATCTACCTCATCCCCATACTGTATTTATTTATTTATTTATCTTGCTCCTATGCACCCCAGTATCTCAACTTGCACATTCATCTTCTGCACATCCTACCATTCCAGTGTTTAATTGCTATATTGTAATTACTTTGCCACCATGGCCTATTTATTGCCTTACCTCTCTTATCCTACCTCATTTGCACATGCTGTATATAGATTTTTCTACTGTATTATTGATTGTATGTTTGTTTATTCCATGTGTAACACTGTGTTGCTGTATGTGTCGAACTGCTTTGCTTTATCTTGGCCAGGACGCAGTTGCAAATGAGAACTTGTTCTCAACTAGCCTACCTGGTTAAATAAAGGTGAAATAAAAAAATAAAAAATAATAATCAGGAAGTGCATAGGAGATGTTATACCCACAGTGACTATTAAAACCTACCCCAACTACAAACCGAGGATAGATGGGAGCATTCGCGCAAAACCGAAAGCCCAAACCTTCGCATTTAACCAGGGCAAGAAGACTGGGAATATAGAAGAATACAAACAGTGTAGTTATTCCCTCTGCAAAGCAATCAAGCAGGCTAAATGTCGGTATAGGGACAAAGTTGAGTCTCAGTTCAACGGCTCAGACACCAGACGTATGTGGCAGGGTCTACAGACAATGACGGATTATAAAGGGAAAACCAGCCACGTCGCGGACACCGATGTCTTGCTTCCGGACAGGCTGAACACCGTCTTCGCTCGCTTTGAGGATAATACACTGCCACCGACGCGGCCCGCTATCAAGGACCGTGGGCTCTCCTTCTCCATAGCCAACGTGAGTAAGACATTTAAGCGTGTTAACCCTTTCAAGGCTACCGGCCCAGATGGTATCCCTAGCTGTGTACTCAGAGCATGCATAGAACAGCTGGTTGGTGTGTTCACAGATATGTTCAATCTCTCCCTATCCAGGCTGTTGTTCCCACATGCTTCAAGATGGCCAACATTGTCCCTGTACATAAGAAAACAAAGGTAACTGAATTAAATGACTATCGCCCCGTAGCACTCACCTCTGTCATCATGAAGTGCTTTGAGAGACTAGTCAAGGACCATATCACCTCCACCTTACCTGCCACACTAGACCCTCTTCAATTTGCTCACCGTCCCAAAAGATCCACAGACGATGCAATCGCCACTACACTGCACACTGGCCTGTCCCATCTGGACAAGAGGAATACCTATGTAAGAATACTGTTCATTGACTACAGCTCAGCATTCAACACCATAGTACCCTCCAAGCTCATCATCAAGTTCGAGGCCCTGGGTCTGAACCCCGCCCTGTGCAACTGGGTCCTGGACTTCCTAACGGGTTGCCCCCAGGTGGTGAAGGTAGGAAACAACACCTCTTTGCTGAACCTCAACACTAGGGCCCCACAAAGGTGCGTGCTCAGCCCCCTCCTCTACTCCCTGTTCACCCATGACTGCGTGGCCAAGCACGCCTCCAACTCAATCATCAAGTTTGCAGATGACACAACAGTAGTAGGCTTGATTACCAACAACGATGAGACAGCCTACAGGGAGGAGGTGAGGGCTCTGTGAGTGTGGTGCCAGGAAAATAACCTCTCACTCAACGTCAACAAAACTAAGGAGATGATCGTGGACTTCAGGAAACAGTAGAGGATGCACCCCCCTATCCACATCGATGGGACCGCAGTGGAGAAGGTGGAAAGCTTCAAGTTCCTTGGCGTATACATCACTGACAATCTGAAATGGTCCACCCACACAGACAGTGTGGTAAAGAAGGCGCAATAGCGCCTCTTCAACCTCAGGAGGCTAAAGAAATTTTAGCTTAAATCCTAAAACCCTCACAAACTTTTACAGATGCACAATTGAGAGCATCCTGTCGGGCTGTATCACCGCCTGGTACGGCAACTGCACCACCCACAACCGCAAAGCTCTCCAGAGGGTGGTGCGGTCTGCCCAACGCATTACCGGTGGCAAACTTCCCGCCGTCCTGGACACCTACAGCATCCGGTGCCATAGGAAGGCCAAAAAGATCATCAAGGACATCAACCACCTGAGCCACTGCCTGTTCACCACGTTATCATCCAGAAGGCGAGGTCAGTACAGGTGCATCAAAGCGGGGACCGAGAAACTGAAAAACAGCTTCTATCTCAAGGCCATCAGACTGATAAACAGCCATCTCCAGCACATCAGGGGCGGCTGCCTATAGACATAGATTAGGAGGCACTGGCCACTTTTAGAAATGGATCACTAGCCACTGTAATAATGTTCCGTATCTAGCATTACTCATCTCACATCTATAAACTGCACTCCACACTATTCTACGGTATCTTAGTCACTTGTAAATTGTGTTTACATATTGCATCAACCACTTCATATGTATATTGTCACAATTCCAATGGTGGACATGAAAGAGTCAGGTGCAGAGAGCAGGGTAATCAGGGTGATTTATTATTTCACCCAGAAATAATCACATAAACGGCGACGCCACACAAACAACGGGCGCGTCAAAATACGGTCCAATAAAAGTAGGACTGAAATCCACTATACGAAACACCACCAACACAAACAGAAAAAACAAGCCCGCACAAAAGTCGGCGGGCCAACTGGGTTTAAATAACCCCCTACCCTAAACACAAAACAGGTGATACAAATTAGACAAACTCAAAAGAAACCAGAAAAGGGGATCGGTGGCAGCTAGTAGACCGGAGACGACGACCGCCGAGCGCCGCCCGAACGGGAAGAGGCACCATCCTCGGCGGGATTCGTAACATATATACTGTATTGTATTCTATACTACACCACTGACTGTTAAACAGCCATCTCCAGCACATCAGGGGTGCCTGCCTATAGACATAGATTAGGAGGCACTGGCCACTTTTAGAAATGGATCACTAGCCACTGTAATAATGTCTCTGTATCTTGCATTACTCATCTCATATGTGTAAACTGTACTCTATACTATGCCACTGTATCTTAGTCAAATGCCGCTCTGACATATACTCTATATATATATATACTGTAGCTATGTGCATATAGCTATTCATCTAGTGACAGCCATGTCTGGGGAAACTCCTCTAGTGTACCATACTGTCCTGTACAGCCTGTTGCCCAACCCTGCTCCTGCCCCGTCTGAACTCTGGACCTGGACTCTCATCTACCATTATCACCATTATTATTATTACCTGTGCTCTTCGGATCTCACCGCCATGCCTAGTTCCATTTCCTGTTATACCATTATCAACCATTATTATTATTACCTGTGCTCTTCGGATCTCACCGCCATGCCTAGGTCCATTTCCTGTTATACCATTATCAACCATTATTATTATTACCTGTGGTCTTTCGGATCTCACCGCCATGCCTAGGTCCATTTCCTGTTATACCATTATCAACCATTATTATTATTACCTGTGCTCTTCGGATCTCACCGCCATGCCTAGGTCCATTTCCTGTTATACCATTATCAACCATTATTATTATTACCTGTGCTCTTCGGATCTCACCGCCATGCCTAGGTCCATTTCCTGTTATACCATTATCAACCATTATTATTATTACCTGTGCTCTTCGGATCTCACCGCCATGCCTAGGTCCATTTCCTGTTATACCATTATCAACCATTATTATTATTACCTGTGCTCTTCGGATCTCACCGCCATGCCTAGGTCCATTTCCTGTTATACCATTATCAACCATTATTATTATTACCTGTGCTCTTCGGATCTCACCGCCATGCCTAGGTCCATTTCCTGTTATACCATTATCAACCATTATTATTATTACCTGTGCTCTTCGGATCTCACCGCCATGCCTAGGTCCATTTCCTGTTATACCATTATCAACCATTATTATTATTACCTGTGCTCTTCGGATCTCACCGCCATGCCTAGGTCCATTTCCTGTTATACCATTATCAACCATTATTATTATTACCTGTGCTCTTCGGATCTCACCGCCATGCCTAGGTCCATTTCCTGTTATACCATTATCAACCATTATTATTATTACCTGTGCTCTTCGGATCTCACCGCCATGCCTAGGTCCATTTCCTGTTATACCATTATCAACCATTATTATTATTACCTGTGCTCTTCGGATCTCACCGCCATGCCTAGGTCCATTTCCTGTTATACCATTATCAACCATTATTATTATTACCTGTGCTCTTCGGATCTCACCGCCATGCCTAGGTCCATTTCCTGTTATACCATTATCAACCATTATCATTATTACCTGTGCTCTTCGGATCTCATCGCCATGCCTAGGTCCATTTCCTGTTATACCATTATCAACCATTATTATTATTACCTGTGCTCTTCGGATCTCACCGCCATGCCTAGGTCCATTTTCTGTTATACAATTATCAACCATTATTATTATTACCTGTGCCCTTTGGATCTCACCACCATGCCTAGGTCCATGTCCTTGCTGTCTTATCGTAACAAAATCAAGATCAAAATCAAGGGACAGGAAGGAGGGCATACCACTGTTACATCAGCTTAAAGTGAGACCCCCATGGTGACATGGTTCCTAGATGGATTCATATAGTCCTGTTGTTATGTACAGTATTGTATTTTATTGTATGGTTCCTGAAACCTGGTTATTAGGTTTGGTGAAATAGGCCCCTAGTGCTAGGTAGGATGTATGGGCAAGGCTTTCCTCTATCTATTCAGAGAACCTGGGTCTCCCTGTGAGGACCATGCCATACTTCATTAGCACAATCAATATACAGATGTAGGATCTTAAAGGTGCAATATGCAGAAATAGCTACGCCATTTCATGGTTGCTAAAATTCTAATTGTTTGCCTAATGTCAGTTTATGTGACAAAACAATCAATGTATAATGTAGAGCATAATTGCACCATCTAAACCGCTGTGAAATATATTTTCAATAACCAAAAATATTGTATTTTCAACTGTTTGAAGCTGAAAATTTTACTTAAGGGAAGCATAGAAATACCACGCCTAGAAACAGATCCCCCGCTTCTTAGATGTGCTTTCAATGAGAATGAGAGATCTATAACTTACATTTCTATGGGAATTTGGTCAGGTAGCCCAAAAAGTTACATATTACAGCTTTAACTTGATTACCCTGTTGCAGGATTACTTTCATGCTATGCAGGACATTTTGTGTATTTGAGGCTTCTGAAGTTGGTAATTTGTATTCTGAAATTTCAAACTTGATTTTCTCCTACAACAAATGTATCTAAACCCCTACAAAAATGTTCATTAATTATAATCCAGATAATAATTCACATTTCCTGTTGCGGTAGAATTATTTTCCTCCTGTGGCTAAAATGAAGGTCCTATATTGTAGCAATTGAATAGCAATATATAGCCTGTGTTTAGTCTCCCAGCTGTCATCAGTTATTAGACTATCCCTAATCTGCTATTAGAAACACATGCTGCTCCTGGGGTGTTTTTGTCTTCAGGCTAAAGCCAAGGTCAGCCAAGGTCAGATACACAGCGACTGTGTCCCACACTATTCCCTATCTAGTGCACTACTTTTGACCACTTGTCAAAAGTAATGCACTATGTAGGGAATAGGATGCTATTTTGGACGTAGGCAGATATTAGCTATTAGCCCTGCCAGTCATTCACAGCTACATAAATGACTGGTAAGTTCTGGGTAATAAGGAAGTTTACCTGTGAAGCCTTTTAAACAATACCCTAGCAGCAGCAGCATCAGCTCAGGGTCGTATTCAATAGTACACACTGCAGCAAAACGTTTTGCAACAGAAAACTAAAACAAGCATTTCTTATTGGACACATGTAGGTAGTCCCTCCCTGTTTCAGTCTGTTTTCTTCCGTTTGGTGCCTGATGAATACAACCCAGGAGTCATGTGGCTGTAGAAAGAGAGAAAGGCCCTGGAGCTGTTCCTGTTATTAAGTCTCATATTAACTTCCATATTAACACCTTTAATTTCCTGTCCACCTCCTAGTGCTCTGCCACTCTGGGTTCAGCTTCAGGTTGAGGTGTATTTACCGAACATCATAGTACATTATGTGAAACATACTTAACGTGATGTCATGCAATAGTTCAAAAGATGGGTACAAATAATAGTTATACTTTATTTAAAAGGTACCAACATATTGACTTCTTAACGCATTCAGAGTTCATACAGAATTGCTTTTTTAAATGATTTAGATTTTTTTAACCGTTATTTAACTAGGCAAGTCAGTTAAGAACAAATTCTTATTTACAATGACGGTCTACCCCGGTCAAACCTGGACGATGCTGGGCCAATTGTGCCAGGGACTGTAGTGACACCTCTTGCACTGAGATGCAGTGCCTTAGAACGCTTCGCTACTCGGGAGCCTTGCTTTTACAAGCAGTGCATAAGGCTTACACTGACTGTGCATGAAGAACTAAGCCTAACAGGGACTGTGCATGAAGAACTAAGCCTAACATGGACTGTTCATGAAGAACTAAGCCTGACATGGACTGTGCATGAAGAACTAAGCCTAACAGGGACTGTGCATGAAGAACTAAGCCTGACATGGACTGTTCATGAAGAACTAAGCCTAACATGGACTGTGCATGAAGAACTAAGCCTAACATGGACTGTGCATGAAGAACTAAGCCTGACATGGACTGTTCATGAAGAACTAAGCCTAACATGGACTGTGCATGAATAACTAAGCCTAACATGGACTGTGCATGAAGAACTAAGCCTGACATGGACTGTTCATGAAGAACTAAGCCTAACATGGACTGTGCATGAAGAACTAAGCCTGACATGGACTGTGCATGAAGAACTAAGCCTAACATGGACTGTGCATGAAGAACTAAGCCTAACATGGACTGTGCATGAAGAACTAAGCCTAACATGGACTGTTCATGAAGAACTAAGCCTGACATGGACTGTGCATGAAGAACTAAGCCTAACAGGGACTGTGCATGAAGAACTAAGCCTAACATGGACTGTTCATGAAGAACTAAGCCTGACATGGACTGTGCATGAAGAACTAAGCCTAACATGGACTGTGCATGAAGAACTAAGCCTAACATGGACTGTGCATGAAGAACTAAGCCTAACATGGACTGTGCATGAAGAACTAAGCCTAACATGGACTGTGCATGAAGAACTAAGCCTAACATGGACTGTGCATGAAGAACTAAGCCTAACAGGGAACTCAACCTCATCCTATTACTGCACCACTCAACCTGTCCAATATGACAACCTCCATTACAGTTCATTTTTTAATATATTTTTTACTTAACCTTTATTTAACTAGGCAAGTCAGTAAAGAACAAATTCTTATTTACAATGACCAAAAGGCAAAAGGCCTCCTGCGGGGACGGGGGCTGGGATTAAAAATACAAATCAGAGATAAGTATTACTCCTCCCTGCACACATGATTACTGTGATTTAACTAGACATCGTTGGGAAGGGCTCGTAAGCAAGCATTTCACGATAGTCTACACCCGTTGTATTTGGTGCACGTGACAAATAAAATGTTATTTTATTTGAAGACCGTTTCGGTCGGTGTGACCTTCCTATAAACATTCCCCACCTCCACAACTCCATCTCTCTCTCTCTCTCTCTCTCTGTTCTATTTTTTTTATTACTAAACGTATAAACTGAACAAAAATATAAATGCAACATGTAGAGTGTTGGTCCATGTGTCATGAGAAATTGTCCAGATGCACAAAAATATTATTTCTCTCAAATATTGTGCACAAATTTGTTGACATCCTTGTTAGTGAGCATTTCTCCTTTGCCAAGATAATCCATCCACCTGACAGGTGTGGTATATCAAGAAGCTGATTAAACAGCATGATCATTACACAGGTGCACCTTGTACTGGGGACAATAAAAGGCCACTCTAAAATGTGCAGTTTTGTCACACAACACAATGCCACAGATGTCTCAAGTTTTGAGGGAGTGTGCAATATGCATGATGACTACAGGAATGTCCACCAGAGCTGTTTCCAGAGAATTTAATGTTCATTTCTCTACCATAAGACACCTCCAACGTCGTTTTAGAGAATTTGGCAGTACGTCCAACCGGCCTCACAACCACAGACAATGTGTAACCATGCCAGTCCCGGACCTCCACATCCGGCTTCTTCACCTGCGGGATCGTCTGAGACCAGCCACCCAGACAGCTGATGAAACTGAGGAGTATTTCTGTCTGTAATAAAACCCTTTGTGGGGAAAAACTCTTTCTGATTGGCTGGGCCTGGCTCCCAAGTGGTTGGGCCTATGCCCTCCCAGGCCCCCCAATGGCTGCGACCCTGCCCAGTCATGTCAAATCCATAGGTTAGGGTCTAATTTGTTTATTTTAATTGACTGATTTTCTTGTATGAACTGTAACTCAGTAAAATCAATGAAATTGTTGGAGCTTGCGTTTATATTTTGGTTCAGTATAAATAGATACTGGGATTGAGACAGACAATAGGTGTTACAGACACTAAGACTGCAGATGTATACACTGTCAAATGTATCAACCCCTACAAAAATGATCATTAATTATGACAGAGTATCAACGGCAATTGACATCATTCGAGAATAACGCTGAAGTTATTTCTCCACACCGTGTGTCAATCATAACCCACTACCATTAGAGTCACATTGCCATTCCTCTCTAACCTATTCATTGTTTAGTGGCATATCGTTAGCCTTTAAACTTTTTCCTGGTCACCTT
>NC_092090.1:23430078-23484431 GCF_045679555.1 Salvelinus alpinus
TCAATTTTTTAAAATATTGAGTGATAATTCACTTTTTAAAATTGGCAGATCATTTTGCTTATTTTAATCTATAGACTTAAAGCAGCAATATGTAACTTTTTGGGCGACCGGACCAAATTCACATAGAAATCTGTGTTATAGATCTGTCATTCTCATTGAAAGCAACCAGGAAATGGCGTAGCGATTTCTGCATTGTGCATCTTTAATATAAGTAATCTGTTAAAGATATTGTACCTTAATAGTCGTATTAAGGTAAAATATCTATAAAATTATCTTGAAATAAGATAAATTACTTGTATTAGGTTTTTGGGCAGTTAAAATAAGCAAAATTGTCTGCCAATGTCGTTAGATAATGCAGCTTGCTACAAAAAAACAATCAAAAATACACATTTTAAGTGAATTATCACTCAATATAAGATATTTAGGCTTGCTTTGATTTCACACTGCGAGCTCCAGGTCTTTATCTTCCAAGGTGTTTATTACTTGGTTAATGGTTAGTCAGAGGCTTTGTGGCCCCGAGGATGCAGCAAGGACATCTGAGACATACAGGGTCCTAAGAGTGGTTGGTAAAACCGCTGGTTCAGCCAATGGCAGAGCCCAGCGTAGGGGCCAGGCGGATATAAAGCCAGGGTGGCAGAGCCAACCTCAGCCTATATGACAGGTCTATAGGTCAGCTCTGGACCTACACAAGGATTTAATTAAACAGAATCAGACGAACCAACACTAGTCTGTCATACCAGCGCTCCAAACCCATAGCTGCCGATTGCTTCTGATACTTAGACAGTCTCTAGGCCCTGACCAGAGGACTGAAGGACCTCAGTATTCCTTTTCTGTAGTGTTTGACCTGTAGAAGCCAGTAGGTGTGAGGAGCCTGTATTTACAGCCAGTCTGATGGAGAATGATGCCTATGACAGGATCGGGGACGAACCCCCTAACTATGAGGAGACGTCTTTCTCCGGTGGTACCACCTCTAACGGTAATGGGACCGGTAACGGAGAGCACCGGGCCGTCCGTCCGTCCGTGGTCAGTGCGTTTGGTCATGACACGCTGGACCGCGTGCCCAACATCGACTTCTACCGGAACGCTGGGAGTGTGAGCGGTAACTGTGCAGTCCGACCGTCCCTGCAGGAGCTCCACGATGTCTTCCAGAAGGTCAGTGTGTCTGAATCCTCCTCACCTGCACCCACACCTGTACCCACACTTCTACAACCCCCTCTACACACATCTGTGTGTGTCTGAATCCTCCTCACCTGCACCCACACCTGTACTCACACTTCTACAACCCCCTCTACACACATCTGTATTTAGACCTGTCTCTGTACATCTGTATATCTTGTACATCGCTCTCTTTTCCTTACCGGCACACACATCACACAACTGTCTCCACCAAGTCAGCAGCCTTTTAACTGGAATCAACTCTCCTTTAATCCAGACCATTCAAAAAGATCATTGAAATTCTGATTCAGTAAATTAAAAACATAACATTTTTATGTGGAATATGTTTTGACATTAACATTGGCCTGTTTGTCTCTCAATTCAATTAAATCAATTCAATTCAAAGGGGCTTTATTGTTAAGGGAAACATATGTTTACATTGCCAAAGCAAGTTAAATAAATAATCAACAAAAGTAAGAAGAAACAAGAAAACATCAACAACAAAAAACGATAAAAAATGTTCAGTAAACATTTCACTGATAAAGGTTTGAAAAGGATAAAGATGTGTCAAATGTTATATTATCAGCTATGTTCAGTGTTTTAACAATGTACATATAGTTGTAGTACGACTAGTAGGGGAAGAAAGTAAACAGATAAATATTGGTTGTGTTTACAATGTTGTTTTCATGGCAACTTGTCACAAATCTCTCTCTCTGTTTGTATTTGTTTCTCTCTGTTGATTTGTTTCTTTCTGTTGATTTGTTTATCTCGCTCTCTCTTTCTCTTTCTCTCTCTGACTGTGTGACACAGATTACTATCATGTCACAACAGTGATTGGGTAACAGTCATGTCTGTTCTAAAGAAGGGAAAGTCACTTCCCACTGGGCACAAATTGGTTGAATCAATGTTGTTTCAGCTTAATTTCTCAACATATTGTGATGTGGAATCTACGTGGGAAATACATTGGATTTGAAAAAAGTCATCAACCGCTGTTTGAGGGTAACATTTCAACCACAAGATTGTGTCATCATGGTAACCAAATGTCCACATAGACAAACCTTGTAGAAAATATGTTGAATTTGTACCTTTATAACAACGTCAGATCTTCAACATTAGATCCACTATCAGTAGAATAAGAAAAGACAATAGGCTAGGCAGCACCTCCTACTGGAGAACTGATTACTCTACAGCTACCCTTTGGTCTCACATCCAGGGTTTAAACAAGCCCTGCTTAGCTATGATGCTCCCGAGCGGCGCAGCGGTCTAAGGCACTGCATCTCAGTGCTAGAGGTGTCACTACAGACCCTGGTTCGATCCCGGACTGTATCACAACTGGCCGTGATCGGGAGTCCCAAAGGGCGGCACACAATTGGTGCCGCGTCGTCCGGTTTAGGGGAGGGTTTGGCCGGGGTAGGCCGTAATTGTAAAATACGAATTAGTTCTTAACTGACTTGCCTAGTTAATTATGCCGAGACAATTATGCTATTTTTAGCCCTATGTAGCATTTTCAAAGTCATCAACAGCTATTGTTCCAATTCAACCCAGAATTTAACTAAAAATAGACAATAGGATTTCAAGTGATAGTGATATTGAATTGTGTTTGGTTGTCATGCAACCAAATATCAACATTTTAAGGAAATGTATCTTCTGCTTGGATAGTTCCCTCTGTACCAAATACTTAGTCTGGTTTTAAATCCAGTTTGTTTTCAAATTAATCATTGTTGGATAAATAAATGTTGGATTCACGTCTCCATCTCAATCAAAAATCTAAGTTAAACAACAGGACTAAATCAAATTCAACTTTATTTAAAGTGCATTTAAAGTTTAATTTGCCTTTAAACCAGTTGTTCAGATGGAACTATCCAAGCAGTAAATACATCTCCTTTAAATGTTAATATTTGGTTGCCTTATCAACCAAACACAATTCAATATTACTTTTGTAATACAGTAAATAGGCTTAACTTTATCTTGCAAACTAATGAAACATTCACCCTTAAAATGAACAACACATCCATGGTCCCAGTTTGAGGTGACTGTAACTATGCATGTCTTCTTACATCATCATATAAGCCATGCATGTTCAAGATAGCATGTAGATAGCATGCAGATAGCATGTAGATAGCATGTAGATAGCATGTAGATAGCATGTAGATAGCATGTAGATAGCATGTAGATAGCATGCATAGCTCGTTGCAGGTCTGTGGAGATCTTCACAATTGCGGTAATAATCTGCCCAGAATCTCGAACGGCAATGATCCTCGCACCATGTACTTTTAATGTAATCTCAACTGCAATCCAGGTCATTTGGTTCTGCTATTAGATAAAGGACAGTGACAAGTAACACATAAATAAATAAACTAAATATCTGACATTGTATTCCCATTTGAACTTCTGCTGTGCCTTTAAATGGTTAAAAGCACAGTGATATACATTTGGGTGACAACTAAACCAAAAATCTGACATAGTTTTTTCATTGGAATTTGGTTGTGCTTTTAGATGGTTGAAAGCATAGTGATAACACATTGGAAATTCAACTACCTTTCGGCTCTCTTTTTGAGTGGGTGAATATAGGTTGCAATCTCACTGATCAACGTCTCAACCAAATATTACCCAATTATCCACGTTGAAATGAGGTGGAGTGTGCAGTGGGTTGGCCTTGGAATGGTCAACTCATTCCTCTTAAAGCATTTATAGACCTACTGTGTACTGAAAGAGAACAACATGAACTCTCTGGAGAAAAGAACATATGTTTTATAGTCTCAGAGAGGAAGATAAGATAAAGAGAAAAGAGAGAGGAGAGGAGAGAGATAAATGGAGTTTATAGTCCTTTAATCATTCATTTAACTAGAAACATTCCTGCCACTTTCATTAACCGCAGTTCAACCATCTTTCACACCCTATAAACCTACTGCCAACACTGGAACAGAACCGTCGTCAAAGACAGAGATAAGAATAGATCTACACAATGGTTGACATACTGACAGGCTAAAGTGTTTTATAGATTTTTTACACCTTTGGGTGACAGACCGTCTGTTATCTCTGTCTGACAGCCACGCCACGCCCTACACCAGACAGAGATCTGAGCATCTCATTAAAGAGCTTGGTACTCATGCGTCCTTTAAACACCTCATATTCGTCTTACAAAAAGTTTAAATTGGGTCCACCCTGTTCTCTCTCTGTTCTATTCCCTCACTCTCTCCTTCTCTCTCTCCTTTTTTCTCTCTCTCTCTCTCTCTCTCTCTCTCTCTCTCTCTCTCTCTCTCTCTCTCTCTCTCTCTCTCTCTCTCTCTCTCTCTCTCTCTCTCTCTCTCTCTCTCTGAGTGCAGTCTTCAAGGACAAGCACACCGTATAATAATGCTTCTCCAAACATGTATTCATCTTCATCAGAATCAAACTGCACGACTCTCTCTCTCACACACACTCAGGAACAAGAACACTGCGTCTGTTGTTTGATTGATTTAGAAAGAGAACATTTCAACAGTGTTCTGACCTCATAGAGACTTACCTATCCAACAGGAGGCACAGAATTCTAACAAAGTTACTGCACTGCCAACTCTCTCTGATTTCTTAAAGACAAAACTAATCTAAACTTCCTCTAAAGTTGAATAAGATGACCTACGGCCATTTCAACAAATTCCTTCTTCCTCTACCAGCCGTATTCTTTATCTTCCTCCAGGTAGACTGGAGTGATACGTACCCCTGACAAGTCTTTTCCTCTCCTATTTTCTCTCTCTAGAATGGAAGGATCTCGGTGACGAACACGGTGGAGGACAGAGAGGGGAGCGATGGGACCCCGTCGGACGACGTGGAGTCTGTCATTCCCCTGGACAACAAAGATGGAACCGTGAGGTTCGGCTGGATAAAGGGAGTCCTGGTTAGTGGAGATGGGTTATATTGGACAGGGTTAGGAGGGTCCTGGGGAGTGGAGATGGGTTATATTGGACAGGGTTAGGAGGGTCCTGGGTAGTGGAGATGGGTTATATTGGACAGGGTTAGGAGGGTCCTGGATAGTGGAGATGGGTTATATTGGACAGGGTTAGGAGGGTCCTGGATAGTGGAGATGGGTTATATTGGGCAGGGTTAGGAGGGTCCTGGGTAGTGGAGATGGGTTATATTGGACAGGGTTAGGAGGGTCCTGGGGAGTGGAGATGGGTTATATTGGACAGGGTTAGGAGGGTCCTGGGGAGTGGAGATGGGTTATATTGGACAGGGTTAGGAGGGTCCTGGGTAGTGGAGATGGGTTATATTGGACAGGGTTAGGAGGGTCCTGGATAGTGGAGATGGGTTATATTGGACAGGGTTAGGAGGGTCCTGGATAGTGGAGATGGGTTATATTGGGGCAGGGTTAGGAGGGTCCTGGGGAGTGGAGATGGGTTATATTGGACAGGGTTAGGAGGGTTCTGGGGAGTGGAGATGGGTTATACTGGGGCAGGGTTAGGAGGGTTCTGGGGAGTGGAGATGGGTTATACTGGGGCAGGGTTAGGAGGGTCCTGGGGAGTGGAGATGGGTTATATTGGACAGGGTTAGGAGGGTCCTGGGGAGTGGAGATGGGTTATATTGGACAGGGTTAGGAGGGTTCTGGGAAGTGGAGATGGGTTATATTGGACAGGGTTAGGAGGGTCCTGGGGAGTGGAGATGGGTTATATTGGGCAGGGTTAGGAGGGTCCTGGGTAGTGGAGATGGGTTATATTGGACAGGGTTAGGAGGGTCCTGGTTAGTGGAGATGGGTTATATTGGACAGGGTTAGGAGGGTCCTGGGGAGTGGAGATGGGTTATATTGGACAGGGTTAGGAGGGTCCTGGGGAGTGGAGATGGGTTATATTGGACAGGGTTAGGAGGGTCCTGGGGAGTGGAGATGGGTTATATTGGACAGGGTTAGGAGGGTCCTGGTTAGTGGAGATGGGTTATATTGGGGCAGGGTTAGGAGGGTCCTGGGGAGTGGAGATGGGTTATATTGGACAGGGTTAGGAGGGTCCTGGTTAGTGGAGATGGGTTATATTGGACAGGGTTAGGAGGGTCCTGGTTAGTGGAGATGGGTTATATTGGGGCAGGGTTAGGAGGGTCCTGGGTAGTGGAGATGGGTTATATTGGACAGGGTTAGGATGGTTCTTAATGGGGTCGCTCTCTACCTGTATAGGTACCTGGTGAGGGCAGTTGGTTATGGGAACTGGCCTAATGGGATCCTGGTGAGGGCAGTTGGTTATGGAGACTGGCCTAATGGGATCCTGGTGAGGACAGTTGGTTATGGGGACTGGCCTAATGGGATCCTGGTGAGGGCAGTTGGTTATGGAGACTGGCCTAATGGGATCCTGGTGAGGGCAGTTGGTTATGGGGACTGGCCTAATGGGATCCTGGTGAGGGCAGTTGGTGAGGGCAGTTGGTTATGGGGACTGGCCTAATGGGATCCTGGTGAGGGCAGTTGGTGAGGGCAGTTGGTTATGGGGACTGGCCTAATGGGAGCCTGGTGAGGGCAGTTGGTTATGGGGACTGGCCTAATGGGATCCTAGTGAGGGCAGTTTGTTATGGGGACTGGCCTAATGGGATCCTGGTGAGGGCAGTTGGTTATGGGGACTGGCCTAATGGGATCCTGGTGAGGGCAGTTGGTTATGGGGACTGGCCTAATGGGAACCTGGTGAGGGCAGTTGGTTATGGGGACTGGCCTAATGGGATCCTGGTGAGGGCAGTTGGTTATGGGGACTGGCCTAATGGGATCCTGGTGAGGGCAGTTGGTTATGGGGACTGGCCTAATGGGAACCTGGTGAGGGCAGTTGGTTATGGGGACTGGCCTAATGGGATCCTGGTGAGGGCAGTTGGTTATGGGGACTGGCCTAATGGGATCCTGGTGAGGGCAGTTGGTTATGGAGACTGGCCTGTCCTAATGGGAACCTGGTGAGGGCAGTTGGTTATGGGGACTGGCCTAATGGGATCCTGGTGAGGGCAGTTGGTTATGGGGACTGGCCTAATGGGATCCTGGTGAGGGCAGTTGGTTATGGGGACTGGCCTAATGGGATCCTGGTGAGGGCAGTTGGTTATGGGGACTGGCCTGTCCTAATGGGATCGTGGTGAGTAGGAATAGAGTCTTAGAGAGTGTGGCTGGATATCGAGCAGGGTGAATGGGGAGTCCTGGTCTGTGTGGTCAGGTTATGGGAACTTCTTCTACTGGGGGTCACTGGAGGTCACCCTGGCCACTCCTGAGCTGTGTATCACAACACAGCATCAATGAGTTAACCTGCATACCTCAGTGATACCCTGACAGGTCACATGATCTGTCTGGAAGCCTCAGACACAGACACCGACACAGCGATAAAGAGATTCAGATAGTCATTCTGTCATAACCCAGTCTCTATCTAACCCAACTACGATCTGACTGGAAGCGAAGAGACAGACACAGTGATAAAGAGATTCGGATAGTCATTCTGTCATAACCCAGTCTCTATCTAACCCAACTACGATCTAACTGGAAGCGAAGAGACAGACACAGTGATAAAGAGATTCGGATAGTCATTCTGTCATAACCCAGTCTCTATCTAACCCAACTACGATCTAACTGGAAGCGAAGAGACAGACACAGTGATAAAGAGATTCGGATAGTCATTCTGTCATAACCCAGTCTCTATCTAACCCAACTACGATCTGACTGGAAGCCTCAGACACAGACACAGTGATAAAGAGATTCAGATAGTCATTCTGTCATAACCCAGTCTCTATCTAACCCAACTACGATCTGACTGGAAGCCTCAGACACAGACACAGTGATAAAGAGATTCAGATAGTCATTCTGTCATAACCCAGTCTCTATCTAACCCAACTACGATCTGACTGGAAGAGAAGAGACAGACACAGACACAGTGATAAAGAGATTCAGATAGTCATTCTGTCATAACCCAGTCTCTATCTAACCCAACTACGATCTGACTGGAAGAGAAGAGACAGACACAGACACAGTGATAAAGAGATTCAGATAGTCATTCTGTCATAACCCAGTCTCTATCTAACCCAACTACGATCTGACTGGAAGCCTCAGACACAGACACAGTGATAAAGAGATTCAGATAGTCATTCTGTCGTAACCCAGTCTCTATCTAACCCAACTACGATCTGACTGGAAGCGAAGAGACAGACACAGTGATAAAGAGATTCAGATAGTCATTCTGTCGTAACCCAGTCTCTATCTAACCCAACTACGATCTGACTGGAAGCGAAGAGACAGACACAGTGATAAAGAGATTCAGATAGTCATTCTGTCATAACCCAGTCTCTATCTAACCCAACTACGATCTAACTGGAAGCGAAGAGACAGACACAGTGATAAAGAGATTCAGATAGTCATTCTGTCGTAACCCAGTCTCTATCTAACCCAACTACGATCTGACTGGAAGCGAAGAGACAGACACAGTGATAAAGAGATTCAGATAGTCATTCTGTCATAACCCAGTCTCTATCTAACCCAACTACGATCTAACTGGAAGCGAAGAGACAGACACAGTGATAAAGAGATTCAGATAGTCATTCTGTCATAACCCAGTCTCTATCTAACCCAACTACGATCTAACTGGAAGCGAAGAGACAGACACAGTGATAAAGAGATTCAGATAGTCATTCTGTCGTAACCCAGTCTCTATCTAACCCAACTACGATCTGACTGGAAGCGAAGAGACAGACACAGTGATAAAGAGATTCAGACAGTCATTCTGTCATAACCCAGTCTCTATCTAACCCAACTACGATCTAACTGGAAGCGAAGAGACAGACACAGTGATAAAGAGATTCGGATAGTCATTCTGTCATAACCCAGTCTCTATCTAACCCAACTACGATCTAACTGGAAGCGAAGAGACAGACACAGTGATAAAGAGATTCAGATAGTCATTCTGTCATAACCCAGTCTCTATCTAACCCAACTACGATCTGACTGGAAGCGAAGAGACAGACACCGACACAGTGATAAAGAGATTCAGATAGTCATTCTGTCATAACCCAGTCTCTATCTAACCCAACTACGATCTGACTGGAAGCGAAGAGACAGACACAGTGATAAAGAGATTCGGATAGTCATTCTGTCATAACCCAGTCTCTATCTAACCCAACTACGATCTAACTGGAAGCGAAGAGACAGACACAGTGATAAAGAGATTCGGATAGTCATTCTGTCATAACCCAGTCTCTATCTAACCCAACTACGATCTAACTGGAAGCGAAGAGACAGACACAGTGATAAAGAGATTCGGATAGTCATTCTGTCATAACCCAGTCTCTATCTAACCTAACTACGATCTGACTGGAAGCCTCAGACACAGACACAGTGATAAAGAGATTCAGATAGTCATTCTGTCATAACCCAGTCTCTATCTAACCTAACTACGATCTGACTGGAAGCGAAGAGACAAGGTCAAAGTGATTGAGATAGTTACTGTATTTTGTGGTAACTGGATTGTAATCCTGCCCTGTGTGTAACTCAGGGCTAACCCGTCTCTACCTAACCTAGCCTCTCTCCTACTCTCTGTCTCTCTCCTCCCCTCTTTCCTCCTCTCTCTCCTCCTATCTCTCTCCTCCTCTCTCTCGTCCTCTCTCGCCTCTGTCTCCTCCTGTCTCTCTCTCCCACTCTCTCTCCTCCTCTCTCCTCTCTCTCCTCTCCTCTCTCCTCCTGTCTCTCCTCCTGTCTCTCCTCCTCTCTCCTCTCTCTCCTCTTGTCTTTCCTCCTCTCTAGGTGAGATGTATGTTGAACATCTGGGGTGTGATGCTGTTCATCCGTCTGTCCTGGGTGTTTGGACAGGCCGGCTGGGGTAAGTACAACACAGAGAAATAAATAATTACACCCCATACACTATCAGAAAAAAGAGTGCTATGTAGCACATTGGTTCCTGTAGGACAACCCCCTGAAAACAGGCTCCTTTTCAGGTCAGATAGAACCCTTTAGGTTCCCAGATAGAACCCTTTAGGTTCCCAGGTTCCCAGATAGAACCCTTTAGGTTTCCAGATAGAACCCTTTAGGTTTCCAGATAGAACCCTTTAGGTTCCCAGATAGAACCCTTTAGGTTTCCAGATAGAACCCTTTAGGTTTCCAGATAGAACCCTTTAGGTTCCCAGATAGAACCCTTTAGGTTCCCAGATAGAACCCTTTAGGTTTCCAGATAGAACCCTTTAGGTTTCCAGAAAATAGAACCCTTTAGGTTTCCAGATAGAACCCTTTAGGTTCCCAGATAGAACCCTTTAGGTTTCCAGATAGAACCCTTTAGGTTTCCAGATAGAACCCTTTAGGTTCCCAGATAGAACCCTTTAGGTTTCCAGATAGAACCCTTTAGGTTCCCAGATAGAACCCTTTAGGTTTCCAGAAAATAGAACCCTTTAGGTTCCCAGATAGAACCCTTTAGGTTTCCAGATAGAACCCTTTAGGTTTCCAGATAGAACCCTTTAGGTTCCCAGATAGAACCCTTTAGGTTTCCAGAAAATAGAACCCTTTAGGTTCCCAGATAGAACCCTTTAGGTTTCCAGATAGAACCCTTTAGGTTTCCAGATAGAACCCTTTAGGTTTCCAGATAGAACCCTTTAGGTTTCCAGAAAATAGAACCCTTTAGGTTTCCAGATAGAACCCTTTAGGTTTCCAGATAGAACCCTTTAGGTTCCCAGATAGAACCCTTTAGGTTTCCAGATAGAACCCTTTAGGTTTCCAGATAGAACCCTTTAGGTTTCCAGATAGAACCCTTTAGGTTTCCAGATAGAACCAGGTTACAAAATAATCATCTGGATTCCAAATAGATAAAGGTTGGTGTTGGGAACCAGAAAGAGTTCTACCTATCTTAAAGGGAGAACAATTCAGAGGGTTCCCCAATACTCCCCTAAAGAAGTGCTATTCAAAGTTGGGGTCGCGATGGGGTAACTGCAGTGGGGTCGTCAAAATGTTTAAAGAAATAATATTTTAAACAATGATTACAATTATTACTGTATTACTGTATACAATATACAAACGTTTTGAGAAAGATCATTTGAAAGCTACAATTTTATTGAGAAAATTTATTTATTGGTTTCTTTTAATGTTGATAAGAAATTAATATGCAATGAACATTTTAAGGTTGTGTCTTTAGATTTCGGTTGGGGTTGCATGAAATTATTGGGGGGAAAATGGGGTCCCCAGAAATGTGGAAAAAATTGGGTCCCCGCTGAAAAAGTTTGAATACCACTCACCTACAGGGACATTCTTTGCTGCACTCTTTGTTTCTGAGAGTGTAGACATGCAAAAATATGTACAACACAAAAAGAGGGCCAGACAACCAGTCAGCTCCCAGTGTCCTTCACTCTGAGGTCAAAGCAAAGGAAGTAGCTTGAATGTACCAGGTGTGTGTATGTGCGTGTGTTTGTGTGCATGTGTGTGTTTATCAGGGGTGAGGACCTCTTTATGGAGCATAACTAATGTGTTTCAGAGAGCTGGCTGCAGTGCAGATAGAGACCATGACAGATATCAGAGTAAACAGCCTGCCTGGACTAACAGCCTGCAGGCCTACAGCACCATTAGTCCTGAGAATGGACCATTTCAGACACACAGAAGGCTTCACTGTGTTTCTCAAGGTGTTAGAGGTGACTGGAGGGGACAGAAGGCTTCACTGTGTTTCTCAAGGTGTTAGAGGTGACTGGAGGGGACAGAAGGCTTCACTGTGTTTCTCAAGGTGTTAGAGGTGACTGGAGGGGACAGAAGGCCTCACTGTGTTTCTCAAGGTGTTAGAGGTGACTGGAGGGGACAGAAGGCTTCACTGTGTTTCTCAAGGTGTTAGAGGTGACTGGAGGGGACAGAAGGCTTCACTGTGTTTCTCAAGGTGTTAGAGGTGACTTGAGGGGACAGAAGGCTTCACTGTGTTTCTCAAGGTGTTAGAGGTGACTGGAGGGGACAGAAGGCTTCACTGTGTTTCTCAAGGTGTTAGAGGTGACTGGAGGGGACAGAAGGCTTCACTGTGTTTCTCAAGGTGTTAGAGGTGACTGGAGGGGACAGAAGGCTTCACTGTGTTTCTCAAGGTGTTAGAGGTGACTGGAGGGGACAGAAGGCTTCACTGTGTTTCTCAAGGTGTTAGAGGTGACTGGAGGGGACAGAAGGCTTCACTGTGTTTCTCAAGGTGTTAGAGGTGACTGGAGGGGACAGAAGGCTTCACTGTGTTTCTCAAGGTGTTAGAGGTGACTGGAGGGGACAGAAGGCTTCACTGTGTTTCTCAAGGTGTTAGAGGTGACTGGAGGGGACAGAAGGCTTCACTGTGTTTCTCAAGGTGTTAGAGGTGACTGGGGGGGACAGAAGGCTTCACTGTGTTTCTCAAGGTGTTAGAGGTGACTGGAGGGGACAGAAGGCTTCACTGTGTTTCTCAAGGTGTTAGAGGTGACTGGAGGGGACAGAAGGCTTCACTGTGTTTCTCAGGGTGTTAGAGGTGACTGGAGGGGACAGAAGGTGTGGTCAGGTGTTAGAAAGAGGAGGTGGTAGATTATTTCAGAATCAGCACAGTGTGACGAAAACAGAACACTCTACACTCCTTTGTACTTGGGTTCTTAAAGTCCTACTCCAGTTTCTGATTTAGCTCATTTTTATTTTTTTTATTTTTTTTATTTCACCTTTATTTAACCAGGTAGGCTAGTTGAGAACAAGTTCTCATTTGCAACTGCGACCTGGCCAAGATAAAGCATAGCAGTGTGAACAGACAACAACACAGAGTTACACATGGAGTAAACAATAAACAAGTCAATAACATGGTAGAAAAAAAGAGAATCTATATACAATGTGTGCAAAAGGCATGAGGAGGTAGGCAATAAATCGAATAATTACAATTTAGCAGATTAACACTGGAGTGATAAATCATCAGATGATCATGTGCAAGTAGAGATTTATCACCTGATTTACTTAACAAAAGGCACATCTCAATAGGTGGTCCAGGTATCCTCGTGATATGGCACAAGTGGGGGTTGGCCTTTCCTCTTCTGTTCTCTACTGCTTCTCTATTGTTCCTCAAGCAAGAGAGAAGGCCGATGACATCTCCTTGAAGTTTGCAGTTGTGTTTAAAAAAAACGATTTTGCTCAAAACATATTTTTTATCCTTTATTTTAAGTACTTTACTGTATTTATATCACTTTCAACAGTAAAAGTTCCAAAATTGCTGGAGGACCATCTTTAAGAAGAAAAGAAAGACATTTCAGTGTGGAATTCAAACTTTGCAAAACATTGTATGCTATCACATGTAGACAGACTGTAAATGGCCTGAGCAGGGGTGAGTTGGATGAACTGGTATTTTGTGTTTTAGGTCTGGGCATTGTGGTCATTGCTCTGAGCTGTGTGGTGACCACCGTCACAGGTCTCTCCATGTCTGCTATCTGCACCAACGGAGTGGTACGAGGAGGTGAGTCAACCAAATCAAATCAAATGTTATTTGTCACATGCGCCGAATACAACAGGTGTAGACCTTACAGTAAAATGCTTACTTACAAGTCCTTAACCAACAATGTAGTTTTGAGAAAAATAAGTGCTAAGTAAAAAAAACAGATAAGTAAAAAAGAAAGAAAGAAGAAAAATAGAAAAATAAAAAATAATTAAAAAGCAGCAGTGAAATAACAGTAGTGAGGCTTTATACAGGCAATCAACACATTATAAACATCAGACAATGTTGGAAAGAACAAGGAGAGCTCTAAGGTTGTTCTCAATGACTGTCCACTGTATGTACAAGTATAGGAATGTTATTATCCCCGCTCCCTACCTGCTCTCTGTCCACTGTATGTACAAGTATAGGAATGTTATTATCCCCGCTCCCTACCTGCTCTGTGTCCACTGTATGTACAAGTATAGGAATGTTATTATCCCCGCTCCCTACCTGCTCTGTGTCCACTGTATGTACAAGTATAGGAATGTTATTATCCCCGCTCCCTACCTGCTCTCTGTCCACTGTATGTACAAGTATAGGAATGTTATTATCCCCGCTCCCTACCTGCTCTCTGTCCACTGTATGTACAAGTATAGGAATGTTATTATCCCCGCTCCCTACCTGCTCTCTGTCCACTGTATGTACAAGTATAGGAATGTTATTATCCCCGCTCCCTACCTGCTCTGTGTCCACTGTATGTACAAGTATAGGAATGTTATTATCCCCACTCCCTACCTGCTCTGTGTCCATTGTATGTACAAGTATAGGAATGTTATTATCCCCGCTCCCTACCTGCTCTCTGTCCACTGTATGTACAAGTATAGGAATGTTATTATCCCCGCTCCCTACCTGCTCTGTGTCCACTGTATGTACAAGTATAGGAATGTTATTATCCCCACTCCCTACCTGCTCTGTGTCCATTGTATGTACAAGTATAGGAATGTTATTATCCCCGCTCCCTACCTGCTCTCTGTCCACTGTATGTACAAGTATAGGAATGTTATTATCCCCGCTCCCTACCTGCTCTGTGTCCACTGTATGTACAAGTATAGGAATGTTATTATCCCCGCTCCCTACCTGCTCTGTGTCCACTGTATGTACAAGTATAGGAATGTTATTATCCCCACTCCCTACCTGCTCTGTGTCCATTGTATGTACAAGTATAGGAATGTTATTATCCCCGCTCCCTACCTGCTCTCTGTCCACTGTATGTACAAGTATAGGAATGTTATTATCCCCGCTCCCTACCTGCTCTGTGTCCACTGTATGTACAAGTATAGGAATGTTATTATCCCCACTCCCTACCTGCTCTGTGTCCATTGTATGTACAAGTATAGGAATGTTATTATCCCCGCTCCCTACCTGCTCTCTGTCCACTGTATGTACAAGTATAGGAATGTTATTATCCCCGCTCCCTACCTGCTCTGTGTCCACTGTATGTACAAGTATAGGAATGTTATTATCCCTGCTCCCTACCTGCTCTCTGTCCACTGTATGTACAAGTATAGGAATGTTATTATCCCCGCTCCCTACCTGCTCTGTGTCCACTGTATGTACAAGTATAGGAATGTTATTATCCCCGCTCCCTACCTGCTCTGTGTCCACTGTATGTACAAGTATAGGAATGTTATTATCCCCGCTCCCTACCTGCTCTGTGTCCACTGTATGTACAAGTATAGGAATGTTATTATCCCCGCTCCCTACCTGCTCTCTGTCCACTGTATGTACAAGTATAGGAATGTTATTATCCCCGCTCCCTACCTGCTCTCTGTCCACTGTATGTACAAGTATAGGAATGTTATTATCCCCGCTCACTACCTGCTCTGTGTCCACTGTATGTACAAGTATAGGAATGTTATTATCCCCGCTCCCTACCTGCTCTGTCTGTCCACTGTATGTACAAGTATAGGAATGTTATTATCCCCGCTCCCTACCTGCTCTCTGTCCACTGTATGTACAAGTATAGGAATGTTATTATCCCCGCTCCCTACCTGCTCTCTGTCCACTGTATGTACAAGTATAGGAATGTTATTATCCCCGCTCCCTACCTGCTCTCTGTCCATTGTATGTACAAGTATAGGAATGTTATTATCCCCGCTCCCTACCTGCTCTCTGTCCACTGTATGTACAAGTATAGGAATGTTATTATCCCCGCTCCCTACCTGCTCTCTGTCCACTGTATGTACAAGTATAGGAATGTTATTATCCCCGCTCCCTACCTGCTCTCTGTCCACTGTATGTACAAGTATAGGAATGTTATTATCCCCGCTCCCTACCTGCTCTGTGTCCACTGTATGTACAAGTATAGGAATGTTATTATCCCCACTCCCTACCTGCTCTGTGTCCATTGTATGTACAAGTATAGGAATGTTATTATCCCTGCTCCCTACCTGCTCTCTGTCCACTGTATGTACAAGTATAGGAATGTTATTATCCCCGCTCCCTACCTGCTCTCTGTCCACTGTATGTACAAGTATAGGAATGTTATTATCCCCGCTCCCTACCTGCTCTGTGTCCACTGTATGTACAAGTATAGGAATGTTATTATCCCCGCTCCCTACCTGCTCTGTGTCCACTGTATGTACAAGTATAGGAATGTTATTATCCCCGCTCCCTACCTGCTCTCTGTCCACTGTATGTACAAGTATAGGAATGTTATTATCCCCGCTCCCTACCTGCTCTGTGTCCACTGTATGTACAAGTATAGGAATGTTATTATCCCCGCTCCCTACCTGCTCTCTGTCCACTGTATGTACAAGTATAGGAATGTTATTATCCCCGCTCCCTACCTGCTCTGTGTCCACTGTATGTACAAGTATAGGAATGTTATTATCCCCGCTCCCTACCTGCTCTGTGTCCACTGTATGTACAAGTATAGGAATGTTATTATCCCCGCTCCCTACCTGCTCTGTGTCCACTGTATGTACAAGTATAGGAATGTTATTATCCCCGCTCCCTACCTGCTCTCTGTCCACTGTATGTACAAGTATAGGAATGTTATTATCCCCGCTCCCTACCTGCTCTCTGTCCACTGTATGTACAAGTATAGGAATGTTATTATCCCCGCTCACTACCTGCTCTGTGTCCACTGTATGTACAAGTATAGGAATGTTATTATCCCCGCTCCCTACCTGCTCTGTCTGTCCACTGTATGTACAAGTATAGGAATGTTATTATCCCCGCTCCCTACCTGCTCTCTGTCCACTGTATGTACAAGTATAGGAATGTTATTATCCCCGCTCCCTACCTGCTCTCTGTCCACTGTATGTACAAGTATAGGAATGTTATTATCCCCGCTCCCTACCTGCTCTCTGTCCATTGTATGTACAAGTATAGGAATGTTATTATCCCCGCTCCCTACCTGCTCTCTGTCCACTGTATGTACAAGTATAGGAATGTTATTATCCCCGCTCCCTACCTGCTCTCTGTCCACTGTATGTACAAGTATAGGAATGTTATTATCCCCGCTCCCTACCTGCTCTCTGTCCACTGTATGTACAAGTATAGGAATGTTATTATCCCCGCTCCCTACCTGCTCTGTGTCCACTGTATGTACAAGTATAGGAATGTTATTATCCCCACTCCCTACCTGCTCTGTGTCCATTGTATGTACAAGTATAGGAATGTTATTATCCCCGCTCCCTACCTGCTCTCTGTCCACTGTATGTACAAGTATAGGAATGTTATTATCCCCGCTCCCTACCTGCTCTCTGTCCACTGTATGTACAAGTATAGGAATGTTATTATCCCCGCTCCCTACCTGCTCTGTGTCCACTGTATGTACAAGTATAGGAATGTTATTATTCCCGCTCCCTACCTGCTCTGTGTCCACTGTATGTACAAGTATAGGAATGTTATTATCCCCGCTCCCTACCTGCTCTCTGTCCACTGTATGTACAAGTATAGGAATGTTATTATCCCCGCTCCCTACCTGCTCTGTGTCCACTGTATGTACAAGTATAGGAATGTTATTATCCCCGCTCCCTACCTGCTCTCTGTCCACTGTATGTACAAGTATAGGAATGTTATTATCCCCGCTCCCTACCTGCTCTGTGTCCACTGTATGTACAAGTATAGGAATGTTATTATCCCCGCTCCCTACCTGCTCTGTGTCCACTGTATGTACAAGTATAGGAATGTTATTATCCCCGCTCCCTACCTGCTCTGTGTCCACTGTATGTACAAGTATAGGAATGTTATTATCCCCGCTCCCTACCTGCTCTCTGTCCACTGTATGTACAAGTATAGGAATGTTATTATCCCCGCTCCCTACCTGCTCTCTGTCCACTGTATGTACAAGTATAGGAATGTTATTATCCCCGCTCACTACCTGCTCTGTGTCCACTGTATGTACAAGTATAGGAATGTTATTATCCCCGCTCCCTACCTGCTCTGTCTGTCCACTGTATGTACAAGTATAGGAATGTTATTATCCCCGCTCCCTACCTGCTCTCTGTCCACTGTATGTACAAGTATAGGAATGTTATTATCCCCGCTCCCTACCTGCTCTCTGTCCACTGTATGTACAAGTATAGGAATGTTATTATCCCCGCTCCCTACCTGCTCTCTGTCCATTGTATGTACAAGTATAGGAATGTTATTATCCCCGCTCCCTACCTGCTCTCTGTCCACTGTATGTACAAGTATAGGAATGTTATTATCCCCGCTCCCTACCTGCTCTCTGTCCACTGTATGTACAAGTATAGGAATGTTATTATCCCCGCTCCCTACCTGCTCTGTGTCCACTGTATGTACAAGTATAGGAATGTTATTATCCCCGCTCCCTACCTGCTCTCTGTCCACTGTATGTACAAGTATAGGAATGTTATTATCCCCACTCCCTACCTGCTCTGTGTCCACTGTATGTACAAGTGTAGGAATGTTATTATCCCCGCTCTCTACCTGCTCTCTGTCCACTGTATGTACAAGTATAGGAATGTTATTATCCCCGCTCCCTACCTGCTCTGTGTCCACTGTATGTACAAGTATAGGAATGTTATTATCCCCGCTCCCTACCTGCTCTGTGTGTCCACTGTATGTACAAGTATAGGAATGTTATTATCCCCGCTCCCTACCTGCTCTGTGTCCACTGTATGTACAAGTATAGGAATGTTATTATCCCTGCTCCCTACCTGCTCTGTGTCCACTGTATGTACAAGTATAGGAATGTTATTATCCCCGCTCCCTACCTGCTCTGTGTGTCCACTGTATGTACAAGTATAGGAATGTTATTATCCCCGCTCCCTACCTGCTCTCTGTCCACTGTATGTACAAGTATAGGAATGTTATTATCCCCACTCCCTACCTGCTCTGTGTCCACTGTATGTACAAGTGTAGGAATGTTATTATCCCCGCTCTCTACCTGCTCTCTGTCCACTGTATGTACAAGTATAGGAATGTTATTATCCCCGCTCCCTACCTGCTCTGTGTCCACTGTATGTACAAGTATAGGAATGTTATTATCCCCGCTCCCTACCTGCTCTGTGTGTCCACTGTATGTACAAGTATAGGAATGTTATTATCCCCGCTCCCTACCTGCTCTGTGTCCACTGTATGTACAAGTATAGGAATGTTATTATCCCTGCTCCCTACCTGCTCTGTGTCCACTGTATGTACAAGTATAGGAATGTTATTATCCCCGCTCCCTACCTGCTCTGTGTCCACTGTATGTACAAGTATAGGAATGTTATTATCCCCGCTCCCTACCTGCTCTGTGTCCACTGTATGTACAAGTATAGGAATGTTATTATCCCCGCTTCCTACCTGCTCTGTGTCCACTGTATGTACAAGTATAGGAATGTTATTATCCCCGCTCCCTACCTGCTCTCTGTCCACTGTATGTACAAGTATAGGAATGTTATTATCCCCGCTCCCTACCTGCTCTCTGTCCACTGTATGTACAAGTATAGGAATGTTATTATCCCCGCTCCCTACCTGCTCTGTGTCCACTGTATGTACAAGTATAGGAATGTTATTATCCCCGCTCCCTACCTGCTCTGTGTCCACTGTATGTACAAGTATAGGAATGTTATTATCCCCGCTCCCTACCTGCTCTGTGTCCACTGTATGTACAAGTATAGGAATGTTATTATCCCCGCTCCCTACCTGCTCTCTGTCCACTGTATGTACAAGTATAGGAATGTTATTATCCCCGCTCCCTACCTGCTCTGTGTCCACTGTATGTACAAGTATAGGAATGTTATTATCCCCGCTCCCTACCTGCTCTCTGTCCACTGTATGTACAAGTATAGGAATGTTATTATCCCCGCTCCCTACCTGCTCTCTGTCCACTGTATGTACAAGTATAGGAATGTTATTATCCCCGCTCCCTACCTGCTCTCTGTCCACTGTATGTACAAGTATAGGAATGTTATTATCCCCGCTCCCTACCTGCTCTGTGTCCACTGTATGTACAAGTATAGGAATGTTATTATCCCCGCTCCCTACCTGCTCTGTGTCCACTGTATGTACAAGTATAGGAATGTTATTATCCCCACTTCCTACCTGCTCTGTGTCCACTGTATGTACAAGTATAGGAATGTTATTATCCCCGCTCCCTACCTGCTCTCTGTCCACTGTATGTACAAGTATAGGAATGTTATTATCCCCGCTCCCTACCTGCTCTCTGTCCACTGTATGTACAAGTATAGGAATGTTATTATCCCCGCTCCCTACCTGCTCTCTGGCCACTGTATGTACAAGTATAGGAATGTTATTATCCCCGCTCCCTACCTGCTCTGTGTGTCTACTGTATGTACAAGTATAGGAATGTTATTATTCCCGCTCCCTACCTGCTCTCTGTCCACTGTATGTACAAGTATAGGAATGTTATTATCCCCGCTCCCTACCTGCTCTCTGTCCACTGTATGTACAAGTATAGGAATGTTATTATCCCCGCTCCCTACCTGCTCTCTGTCCACTGTATGTACAAGTATAGGAATGTTATTATCCCCGCTCCCTACCTGCTCTGTGTCCACTGTATGTACAAGTATAGGAATGTTATTATCCCCGCTCCCTACCTGCTCTCTGTCCACTGTATGTACAAGTATAGGAATGTTATTATCCCCGCTCCCTACCTGCTCTCTGTCCACTGTATGTACAAGTATAGGAATGTTATTATCCCCGCTCCCTACCTGCTCTCTGTCCACTGTATGTACAAGTATAGGAATGTTATTATCCCCGCTCCCTACCTGCTCTGTGTCCACTGTATGTACAAGTATAGGAATGTTATTATCCCCGCTCCCTACCTGCTCTCTGTCCACTGTATGTACAAGTATAGGAATGTTATTATCCCCGCTCCCTACCTGCTCTGTGTCCACTGTATGTACAAGTATAGGAATGTTATTATCCCCGCTCCCTACCTGCTCTGTGTCCACTGTATGTACAAGTATAGGAATGTTATTATCCCCGCTTCCTACCTGCTCTGTGTCCACTGTATGTACAAGTATAGGAATGTTATTATCCCCGCTCCCTACCTGCTCTCTGTCCACTGTATGTACAAGTATAGGAATGTTATTATCCCCGCTCCCTACCTGCTCTGTGTCCACTGTATGTACAAGTATAGGAATGTTATTATCCCCGCTCCCTACCTGCTCTCTGTCCACTGTATGTACAAGTATAGGAATGAAGAATGACTGATTGATTGATTGAATGACTGACTGATTGACTGATTGGTTTCCAGGAGGGGCGTACTACCTGATATCACGTAGTCTGGGACCAGAGTTTGGCGGTTCCATTGGTCTCATCTTCGCCTTCGCTAACGCTGTTGCCGTGGCGATGTACGTGGTGGGCTTCGCAGAGACTGTGGTGGACCTACTCAAGGTACGTAACATCTGTGTGTGTGTGTGTGTGTGTGTGTGTGTGTGTGTGTGTGTGTGTGTGTGTGTGTGTGTGTGTGTGTGTGTGTGTGTGTGTGTGTGTGTGTGTGTGTGTGTGTGTGTGTGTGTGTGTGTGTGTCAGATCACTGACTGTGGTCCCTCTCTACCTCTCCCTGTGCATCTCTCTCTCCACCTCTGTCTCCCCCTCCTTCCCTCTCCTCTACAGGAAAACGATGCCATCATGATAGATGAGCTGAATGACATTAGGATCATTGGCTGTATCTCGGTGGTACTGCTGCTGGGGATCTCAGTGGCCGGGATGGAGTGGGAGGCCAAGGTGAGATACTACACTACGCTAAGCAACACTACATTACATTATACTACACTACATTATACAGCACTACATTATACTACATTATATGAGACTATGCTACATTACATTATACTACAATACACTACAATAAACAACACTACTCTACATTATACTACATTATATTACACTACATTATACAACACTACGCTACATTATACTAGATTATGCTACACTACGCTACATTACATTACACTACTCTACGCTACATTAGATTATACTACACTACTCTACGCTACATTACATTATACTACTCTACATTACATTATACTACTCTAAGCTACATTACATTATACTACTCTACGCTACATTACATTATACTACTCTACGCTACATTACATTATACTACTCTACGCTACATTACATTATACTACTCTACGCTACATTACATTATACTACTCTACGCTACATTACATTATACTACTCTACGCTACATTACATTATACTACTCTACGCTACATTATAGTATACTACTCTACGATACATTACAGTATACTACTCTACGCTACATTACACTACTCTACTCTACGCTACATTACATTATACTACTCTACGCTACATTACATTATACTACTCTACGCTACATTATAGTATACTACTCTACGATACATTACAGTATACTACTCTACGCTACATTACACTACTCTACTCTACGCTACATTACATTATACTACTCTACGCTACATTACATTATACTACTCTACGCTACATTACATTATACTACTCTACTCTACGCTACTCTACATTACATTACACTACTCTACGCTACATTACATTATACTACTCTACGCTACATTACATTATACTACTCTACGCTACATTACATTATATTACTCTACGCTACATTACATTATACTACTCTACTCTACGATACATTACATTACACTACTCTACCCTACGCTACATTACATTATACTACTCCATGCTACTCTATGCTACTCTATATTACATTATACTACTCTACGCTACATTACATTATACTACTCTATTCTACGCTACTCTACGCTACATTACATTATACTACTCTACCCTCAATTACATTATACTACTCCACGCTACTCTATGCTACTCTACATTACATTATACTACTCTACACTACATTACATTATACTACTCTACTCTACGCTACTCTACATTACACTACTCTACGCTACATTACATTATACTACACTACGCTACATTACATTATACTACATTATACTACACTACGCTATATTACATTATACTACATTATACTACACTACATTACATTATATTACATTAGACTACACTACGCTACATTACATTATACTACACTACGCTACATTACATTATACTACACTACGCTACATTACATTACATTATACTACACTACGCTACATTACATTATACTACATTATACTACACTACGCTACATTACATTATAGTACACTACATTACATTATACTACATTATACTACGCTACATTACATTATACTACACTACGCTACATTACATTATACTACACTACGCTACATTACATTATACTACACTACGCTACATTACATTATACTACATTATACTACACTACGCTACATTACATTATACTACACTACGCTACATTACATTATGCTACATTATACTACACTATGCTACATTACATTATACTACACTACGCTACACTACATTATACTACACTACCCTACATTACATTATACTACACTACATTACATTATACTACATTATACTACGCTACATTACATTATACTACACTACGCTACATTACATTATGCTACATTATACTACACTACGCTACATTACATTATACTACACTACGCTACATTACATTATACTACACTACGCTACACTACATTATACTACACTACGCTACATTACATTATACTACATTATACTACACTACGCTACATTACATTATACTACACTACGCTACATTACATTATACTACATTATACTACACTACGCTACATTACATTATACTACATTATACTACACTACGCTACATTACATTATACTACATTATACTACACTACGCTACATTACATTATACTACATTATACTGGTCCCGTGTGGCTCAGTTGGTAGAGCATGGCGCTTGCAACGCCAGGGTTGTGGGTTCATTCCCCACGGGGGGACCAGGATGAATATGTATGAACTTTCCAATGTGTAAGTCGCTCTGGATAAGAGCGTCTGCTAAATGACGTAAATGTAAATGTAATACTACACTACGCTACATTACATTATACTACATTATACTACACTACGCTACATTACATTATACTACATTATACTACACTTCGCTACATTACATTATACTACATTATACTACACTACGCTACATTACATGATACTACACTACGCTACATTACATTATACTACACTACGCTACATTACATTGTACTACATTATACTACACTACGCTACATTACATTATACTACATTATACTACACTACGCTACATTACATTATACTACACTACGCTACATTACATTATACTACACTACGCTACATTACATTATACTACACTACGCTACATTACATTATACTACACTACATTATACTACATTATACTACATTATACTACACTATGCTACTCTACTCTACGCTACATTACATTGTACTACACTACATTATACTACACTATGCTACACAACATTATACTACATTGCTACACTCCATTATACTACACTACGCTACACAACATTATACCACATTATACTACACTACATTGTACTACATTATACTATGCTACACTATACTACGCTACACTACACTATTCTACATTATACTACACTATACAATATTATACTACACTACGCTACATTATACTACATTATACTACACTATACAACACTACGCTACATTATACTACACTACACTACGCTACTCTAATCTACGCTACATTACATTGTACTACACTACATTATACTCCACTACACTACATTATACTACATTATACTACACTATTCTACATTATACTACACTATACAACATTATACTACACTATGCTACACTACATTATAATATACTACACTACATTATAATATAATATACTACACTACATTATACTATGCTACACTGCATTATACTACAATACATTATACTACGCTACACTACGCTACATTATAATACGCTACATTATAATACACTACTCAATGCTACATTATACTACACTGCATGATATAATACACAACACATACACTACACTACATTATGCTAGTCTCACTACGTTACACTGCACTTCACTGTACAGCTAGAGACAGATCCACATACAGTATGGTTCAAATCCCCATGTTTCCATCAGAAAATTAATCAACTGATATCAACTTGACATCTTTCAATTCCATGTCTGATATTGACCGTAACTGAGATCACTATGTGTTCAGTTCCGTATCACAGTCGGTTTCTCCTCTTCAGCTGTTGGAGAGGAATGGTGTGACCTTGTAACTGTCCTCTAGTTTCATATGAAAGCTTTGTAACCCAGACTAACCTGTTGATGTCCTGTCTCTTCAGGCCCAGGTCGGTCTGCTATTCATCCTCCTGGTAGCCATCGCCAACGTCTTCGTAGGAACCGGCATCCCAGCCTCCACCGACAAGAAGTCCAAAGGATTCTTTAACTATGATGGTGAGGCAACAGAGGTTTCCTTCACATAGATAGAGGAATTCATCAAATACATAACCTTCATGAGTAGAGCCCTGAGTTTGTCCTGCTCAGGTCACATGGTCAGGAGGAAAACATGTATTTTTCTATACTCTGTCAAATGACACACAGAGACAGAATCACCAGTTTGACACAGAGACACCCTTCTCATCCACATCTATTCTCTTCTCTTTCTCCCCCACAGCCAAAATATTTATGGAGAACTTACCGCCGGACTTCCGAAATGGAGAGACGTTCTTCTCTGTGTTCGCCATCTTCTTCCCTGCTGCCACGGGTATCCTGGCCGGAGCTAACATCTCTGGAGACCTGAAGGTATGAAGGGCAAAAAAATGACTATTTCACAAATGACCCACTACTGCCTGACCACACAGATCTCAGTTCACTGTTAACATCCGACTCCAGAGAGATGTGTTCTTGTAGTCATGTTTCTTAACATTATATTATGACATTTCAGATTTAAATATGATTATTTTCACAAAGTAGTTTTATAAACTACTGTATATTTCCCTTTAGGGTAGCTTTATAAACTACTGTATATTTCTCTTTAGGGTAGCTTTACTGTAGCACAACTTCTTCCTGTGTGAAGTCATTGGTAACTTGGTAAATTGGAAGCTTGGTAGCTTGGTAAATACAACCCATATTTATGCTTATTTATTTTCCCTTTTGTACTTTAACCATTTGTACATCATTACAACACTGTATATATACATAATTTGACATTTGTAATGTCTTTATTCTTTTGAAACTTCTGTATGTGTAATGTTTACTGTTAATTTTTATTGTTAATTTCACTTTTGTATATTATCTACCTCACTTGCTTTGGCAATGTTAACATATGTTAACATATGTTAAGCCCCTTGAATTGAATTGAGAAAGAGAGAGAGAGAGAGAGAGACAGAGAGAGAGAGAGAGAGAGAGAGAGAGAGACAGAGAGAGAGAGAGAGAGAGAGAGAGAGAGAGAGAGAGAGAGAGAGAGAGAGAGAGAGAGAGAGAGAGACAGAGAGAGAGACAGAGAGAGAGGTGGATGGCGAAAGAGAGCGAGATAAATATTCTTTATTGTGTCTGTGAACAGGCACCTTCACTTTAAACAACAGAGGATAATGATCCCATAGACCCAAACCACTGTTTCCTCCAGCTATCACTTCTGCTGTTGTTAACGATGGTGCCTATATCTCTGGTTCTCCTGCAGGATCCCCAGGATGCTCTCCCTAAAGGAACCCTGCTGGCCATCCTCATCACTGGAGTCACATACCTGGGAGTCGCCCTCTGTGTCTGTAAGGATTGCACGCACGCGCGCACGCACACGCACACACACACACGAAACCCTCCCTAAATGTTGTGTCTGTTCTGTTTTGTAATTGATCAGCTGCCACGGTGGTGCGTGATGCAACAGGAAACATCAACGACACCATTGCCACAGGGATGGACATGTTCTGTAACGGTACCAACACTGCTGCCTGTGAGCAGGGATGGAACTTCTCCTCCTGTGAAGTCAACAGCTGCAAGTTTGGCTCCATGAACAACTTCCAGGTACAACAACAACAACGTAACAACAATCAAACAACACAGTTACACATTCAGTACAACAACACAAAAATGGAACTCACTACAACACACAACAAAATAACCACACACACACACACACACACACACACACACACACACACACACACACACACACACACACACACACACACACACACACACACACACACACACACACACACACACACACACACACACACACACACACACACACACACACACACACACACACAGTGAAACTAAACAGGCCCTGTGTCTCCTCCTCCCCAGGTGATGACCATGGTGTCAGGGTTCGGTCCTCTCATCACAGCAGGAACCTTCTCTGCCACCCTCTCCTCCGCCCTCGCCTCCCTCGTCAGCGCACCCAAAGTCTTCCAGGTCAGTCACACTACTGTCTATCACCTGTCTGCTCACTTGATCCTCATTCATCAGCTCTGAGGGTTCCAGGTACTACTACAAGGTCTATGATGAGTGACAGAGCCCCACCTTGTGACCCGCGGTTCTCTTTTTCATGTTCCTTCTAGCCAGATGACAACAATTATCAAACTATGTTACAATCAGCTAACTCCCACTCCTCCCTCCTCTACCTCTCTCTCTTCCTCCTCCCCCACCTCTTCATCCACCCTTCTCTTCCTGCTCCTCCTCACCTTCTCGCCCCCCCCTCTTCCTCTTCTTCCTCCTCATACCTCCTCTCAGGCTCTGTGTAAAGACAACATCTACACTGCACTGAAGTTCTTCGCCAAGGGACACGGCAAGAACAACGAGCCAATCAGAGGCTACGTTCTGACCTTCATCATCGCTGTCGCCTTCATAATCATCGGTGAGTGAGGTCACTACACACATTTAAGATAAACCACAGTCGCCAATTAGTTTAATATTGGTAATGTCACAAACAACTCAAGTGAATCTCTGTTGTGTGTCGCTGTGTGTGTGTGTGTGTGCGTGTGCGTGTGCGTGTGCGTGTGCGTGTGCGTGTGTGTGTGTGTGTGTGTGTGTGTGTGTGTGTGTGTAGCCGATCTGAACGTCATCGCTCCCATCATCTCCAACTTCTTCCTGGCATCATACGCCCTCATCAACTTCTCCTGCTTCCACGCTTCATACGCTAAGTCCCCAGGTACTCTCTCTCTCTAACTCTCTCTCTCTCTAACTCTCTGTCTCTCTCTAACTCTCTCTCTCTCTAACTCTCTGTCTCTAACTCTCTCTCTCTCTAACTCTCTCTCTCTCTAACTCTCTGTCTCTCTCTAACTCTAACACTCTCTCTCTAACTCTCTAACTGTTGTCTCCTGTGATCTCTCCCCTGTGTAGGCTGGAGG
The DNA here is from genome assembly GCF_045679555.1 of Salvelinus alpinus. NCBI lineage: Eukaryota > Metazoa > Chordata > Actinopteri > Salmoniformes > Salmonidae > Salvelinus > Salvelinus alpinus. The sequence continues at coordinate 23,458,299 of NC_092090.1, forward strand.
CCAGCGTACAGGTACTACAACATGTGGCTGTCTCTGTTTGGAGCGGTGCTCTGCTGTGGTGTGATGTTTGTCATCAACTGGTGGGCTGCTCTCCTCACCTACGCAATCGAGATCTCCCTCTATGTCTACGTCACCGTCAAGAAGCCAAGTGAGACACAGACATTGATTTGCATCAAGCTGACATTAGAATACATATGAACCAGTCTCACACAAACAACCAGTGTACATTACCACATGGGAGGCCTGGGCTGGCCAAAAGTAATACTATGATAAAGGAATGAGTACATAGGGATGACATAAGATGTACATAGCTCCTACATAGCATCTCTAAGTTCAGTGTTAACATCAGTGTGTTCTGTTGTCCTCAGAGGTGAACTGGGGCTCGTCCACTCAGGCCGTGACGTTTGTCAGCGCGGTCAACAACGCTCTGTCACTGACCGGAGTAGAGGACCATGTTAAGAACTTCAGGTAAGAGCCAACAGAAGCCACTGGTATTACACCTCTTACTATGCTGATGGATGGCAAGTGGAGGAAAACCTACTCTGTTCATGGTTAGAGGTGAAATTAAAAGAAGGGGACAGGACTGCTCTGCATTCTAACCTGAAAGTGTAGAATGTTAAGAAGACTAATGATAATGTGATTTAGCTAACTGACTGTTATCCCCCTCCTCAGACCTCAGTGTATGGTGCTGACAGGAGCACCTAAGAACAGACCGGCCCTCCTGGACCTGGCTCACTGTTTCACTAAGAACTACGGACTCTGTCTCACATGTGAAGTCTTTGTGGTAAGAGGACAGACATTTTATTAAAGTCACCAAGTTCTTCATCCTTCAATTCCTCCTTCACACACACAGCGCTATGAGATAATATAATATCCCCTCCTATCTCTCCCCAGGGCCCCAGAACAGAGACATTGACAGATGTGAACGCTGGAATGGAGAAGAACCAGATGTGGCTGAATAAGAAGAAGAGAAAAGCCTTCTATGCTGCGGTGGCCTGTGACTCCTTCAGACAGGGAACTGAGAACCTCCTGCAGGTACACCTCCACATCTACTACCTGGACTTATAATCACCTGTAATAGATACACTTATATGGGGTACACCTGGGGTACGACTCTGTGGTAGTTAATGACTGCTGCAGGTACACCTCCACATCTACTACCTGGACTTATAATCACCTGTAATAGATACACATATATGGGGTACACCTGGGGTACGACTCTGTGGTAGTTAATGACTGCTGCAGGTACACCTCCACATCTACTACCTGGACATATAATCACCTGTAATAGATACACATATATAGGGTACATCTGGGGTACGACTCTGTGGTAGTTAAGGACTGCTGCAGGTACACCTCCACATCTACTACCTGGACTTATAATCACCTGTAATAGATACACATATATGGGGTACATCTGGGGTACGACTCTGTGGTAGTTAAGGACTGCTGCAGGTACACCTCCACATCTACTACCTGGACTTATAATCACCTGTAATAGATACACATATATGGGGTACACCTGGGGTACGACTCTGTGGTAGTTAAGGACTGCTGCAGGTACACCTCCACATCTACTACCTGGACTTATAATCACCTGTAATAGATACACATATATGGGGTACACCTGGGGTATGACTCTGTGGTAGTTAATGACTGCTGCAGGTACACCTCCACATCTACTACCTGGACTTATAATCACCTGTAATAGATACACATATATGGGGTACACGTGGGGTACGACTCTGTGGTAGTTAAGGACTGCTGCAGGTACACCTCCACATCTACTACCTGGACATATAATCACCTGTAATAGATACACATATATGGGGTACATCTGGGGTACGACTCTGTGGTAGTTAAGGACTGCTGCAGGTACACCTCCACATCTACTACCTGGACTTATAATCACCTGTAATAGATACACATATATGGGGTACACCTGGGGTACGACTCTGTGGTAGTTAATGACTGCTGCAGGTACACCTCCACATCTACTACCTGGACATATAATCACCTGTAATAGATACACATATATGGGGTACATCTGGGGTACGACTCTGTGGTAGTTAAGGACTGCTGCAGGTACACCTCCACATCTACTACCTGGACATATAATCACCTGTAATAGATACACATATATGGGGTACATCTGGGGTACGACTCTGTGGTAGTTAAGGACTGCTGCAGGTACACCTGGGGTACGACTCTGTGGTAGTTAATGACTGCTGCAGGAACCTACACATGGATGCATCATTTATAATAGATACACACTTTGATAGGAAGGCTTTCTATACTGCTTTTATTATTGCCTCTTACATGAGTACAATAAATCCATTTATGGAGATATCAAGCCTAATGGTTCATAGTTAAGAGTCTATTGACACATGTGCATCAATCTAAGCAACATAATAAAAAACTCCCCATCAAAATCCGTCAGTTTAAACTAGAGATATCAGTTTCTGCATGGGCTGCATCTCAATCCACCGCAGGCCTGTCACCCTTCCGCATCTGAGGTGGCAGGTGGCCGAGCTACAGCGGTGTTTGTCAGACCATGAGACGTCCCGAAAATCGGTCTTCTCGTGAAAAAGTCTGTAGGATCCGAAGAGCCTACAAACTATGGAAACTACTATGGAAAGCGGAGACTCTCACGAACACGATGTTGTTCTCAGTAACCCTAACCCTAACCCTAACCCTAACCCACAAGTGTCACGGGACTCGTCTGAAGGTAACCCATACAAACGGATAGAAGCATGGAGTTAAATATGTGTCCAAAAAAAATACGATATTTCTAATATCTCCTAGATATAGGACAGACAATTCAAAACCTTATTCCTTATGATTTTTTAAAAATGTATTTTTTGCCATTTATAAATGTGTTATTCAATGCGTTTCTATGGGCTATAGTAGTAAACGCCAAATTCAATATTTTATCTGATCATGTTTAACTTCTACTTTGAGGTTAAAACTGTTTTCTATATAATATGACTATTCAGCTGTTACCATGACAACAACATGTCATGGTTCAAAGTTAACTAGACTAGAGGACAGGTTAGATTGGTTGTCTAACATTTTGGGATGAAAGTTACTTCATTTTCAGTTACTTCATTTTCACATGTAAGCTACAACAGGCTATGCTAGCTGAGATGAGTGCTAAAGCATAAGAAACAAGAGCAGCGCAGCACGTAGAAGCGTAGCCGCAGCGTAGCAGCGTAGCAGCGTAGCAGCAGCGTAGCAGCGTAGCACGTAGCAGCGTAGCAGAGTAGCAGCGTAGCACGAAGCACGTAGCAGCAGCGTAGCAGCAGCGTAGCCCAGTCTTGACTAGTTTTACACAGCTTTTCTCCCTCCCTTCAGTCCAGCCCAGCTCAGCCCAGACAGAACTGGTGTCTTAGTTATTAATGAGGTAGGAAGAGGAGAAGATAGAGTTATGGTCCATTTATGGTTGTCTTTATCACATTGAAACGGAGATAAGACTGTGTAGCGTGGTGTGGGTGGTTAAGAGGAGTGCTAGCTTTAAAGAGAAGCCAGATTAAAGAGAACTATAGTCTATCAGTGATTAACACAATGGTGAATGAGATCCTGCAGACAAATACAGTGCCTTCGGAATGTATTCAGACCCCTTGACTATTTCCACATTTTGTTACGTTAAAGCCTTATTCTAAAATGGATTAAATAGTTTTTCCCCCTCATCAATCTAGACACAATACCCAATAATGACAAAGCAAAAACAGGTTTTTAGAAATGTTTGCTAATTTATTAAAAATAAACTGAAATATTACATTTAGATAAGTATTCAGACCCTTTACTCAGTACTTTCTTGAAGCCCCTTTGGCAGCGATTACAGCATCGAGTCTTCTTGGGTATGACGCTACAAGCTTGGCACATCTGTATTAGGGGAGTTTCTCCCATTCTTCTCTGCAGATCCTCTCAAACTCTGTCAGGTTGGATGGGGAGCGTTGCTGCACAGCTATTTTCAGATCTCTCCAGAGATGTTCGATTGGGTTCAAGTCCGGGCTCTGGCTGGGCCACTCAGGGACATTCAGAGACTTGTCTCGAAGCCATTCCTGCATTGCCTTGGCTGTGTGCTTAGGGTCTTTTTCCTATTGGAAGGTGAATCTTCACCACAGTCTGAGGTGCTGAGCGCTCTGGAGCAGGTTTTCATCAAGGATCTCTCTGTACTTTGCTCCGTTCATCTTTCCCTCGATCCTGACCAGTCTCCCAGTCCCTGCCGCTGAAAAACATCCCCACAGCATGATGCTGCCACCACTATGCTTCACCGTAGGGATAGTGCCAGGTTTCCTCCAGATGTGACGCTTGGCATTCAGGCCAAAGAGTTCAATCTTGGTTTCATCAGATCAGAGAATCTTGTTTCTCATTCTCTGAGAGTCTTTAGGTGCCTTTTGGCAAACTCCAAGTGGGCTGTCATGTGCCTTTTACTGAGGAGTGACTTCCGTCTGGCCACTCTACCATAAAGGCCTGATTGGTGGAGTGCTGCAGAGATGGTTGTCCTTCTGGAAGGTTCTCCCATCTCCACAGAGGAACTCTAGAGCTCTGGCAGAGTGACCATCGGGTTCTTGGTAACCTCCCTGACCAAGGCCCTTCTCCCCGATTGATCAGTTTGGCCGGGCGGACAGCTCTAGGAAGAGTGTTGGTGGTTCCAAACTTCTTCCATTTAAAAATGATGGAGGCCACTGTTTTCTTGGGGACCTTCAATGCTGCAGAAATGTTGGTAACCTTTCCCAGATCTGTGCCTCGACACAATCCTGTCTCGGAGGTTTACGCACAATTCCTTCGACCTCATGGCTTGGTTTTTGCTCTGACATGCACTTTCAACTGTGGGACCTTATATACAGATGTGTGCCTTTCCAAATCATGTCCAATCAATTTAATTTACCACAGGTGGACACCAATCAAGTTGTAAAAACATCTCACGGATGATCAATGGAAACAGGATGCACCTGAGCTCAATTTCGAGTCTCATAGCAAAGGGTCTGAACACTTATGTAAATAAGGTATTTCTGTTTTTTACATTTTAATACATTCACAAATGTTTCTAAAAACCTGTTTTCGCGCTGTCATTATGGGAAATTCTGTGTAGATTGCTGAGGATTTATTTATTTATTTAATCAATTTTAGAATAAGGCTGTAACGTAACAAAATGTGGAAAAAGTCAAGGGGTTGGAATACTTTCCGAAGGCACTGTACCTCTTCAGAGATCAGGAAGGTTAATCAGGCTGTGAAACTAAGAACTTGATAGTATGGTTTACTAGGCTATTCTCAACTTCTGTGTTTTGGAATGTACTTTTCATTATTAAAAGACTGTGATTGCTGGAAAGTGGAAACACTTAATTTTTTGGGAAGAAGGTTTCAAACCTTTCTGAGTGGGATGCGGTCTTGGAGTCAAATACATATCATGTGAAATACTTCCAAACGCGACCTTGATTTAAGTTGACCAGCATGCAGGGTGGGAGAAGTTTGCAGTTTGGAGATTATTCCATTGGGTTTATTGTACCAGGCAGGAAAGCTCTAAGTATTTTCCATGTTTTTGTCCCAGGTCTGCTTGAATGCAGGTAGTGTAAGTCTTTCAGAATCAGCCTGTGTGCTATAACCTGTTGTCCCTCTGTCCTAGGCATCAGGTCTGGGTCGTCTGAAACCCAACATTCTGATGATGGGCTTCAAGAAGGACTGGAGGACAGCAGACACAGCCGGCGTACAGAGCTATGTAGGAGTACTGCAGTAAGTCACACTCATACACCGAGTGGAACACCTGCTCTTTCCATGACAGACTGACCAGGTGAATCCAGGTGAAAGCTATGATCTCTTATTGATGTCACCTTTTAAATCCACTTCAATCAGTGTAGATGAAGAGGAGAAGACACGTTAAAGAAGGATTTTTAAGCCTTGAGACAATTCAGACATGGATTGTGTGTGTGTTCCATTCAGAGGGTGAATGGGCGAGACAAAGGATTTAAGTGCCTTTGAACAAGGTATGGTGGTAGGTGCCAGGAGCACCGGTTTGTGTCAGGAACTGCAACACTGCTGGGTTTTTAACACTCAACAGTTTCCCGTGTGTTTCAAGAATGGTCCACCACCCAAAGGACATGCAGCCAACATGACACAACTGTGGAAAGCATTAGAGTCAACATGGGCCAGCATCCCTGTGGAACATTTTCGACACCTTGCAGAGTCCATGCACCAACGAATTGAGGCTGTTCTGAGGGCAAAAGGGGGGAGGTGTAATTCAATGTTAGGAAGGTGTTCCTAACGTTTGGTATACTCAGTGTACACACACACACACAAAATAAGCCAAGATAAGTGCTAACTGTGTGTTATTAAAGTGTGTGTCCTGTGCCGGGTGTGTGTTTTTAGCGATGCATTTGACTTTGAGTACGGAACCGTGGTACTAAGGATGAACCAGGGACTGGACATCTCACACATCATAAAGGCTCAGGGTGAGTACACACACACACACACACACACACACACACACACACACACACACACACACACACACACACACACACACACACACACACACACACACACACACACACACACACACACACACACACACCAATGTATAAAACAGAAGCAGTCAGAATACTCCAGCCTCGGGGCCTGTGATATAAATAGAGCTGTTATATAGATATAGTACTGGTTAAAGTACACCCACTTTGTCAGAAAAACACCACAAGTCATCTCCTCATGGTTTGTTGTGTGGCTGTTTCCATATAACAACCCCAATCATACAATGACTATTGATAACATTGACAACATTGATCAAGTTGATAAGGAGAGCTCTTTGGTCCATAGATCAGAGGAAGTAGATGAAGGTCACATCTAATCAGCTCCTAGCAATAACATCTGTTGCCAACAGAGCCACTGCAGGGCTATGGGCCCTAGTCAGAAGTAGTGCACTATATAGGGAATAGAGTGCCATTTGAGACACTCCCCAGGAGTCATAGATACACTAATCTAGTAGTTACTCCTGTCCTGGAGAGATACAGGGTTTACTGGCTTTAGTTCCAGCCCAGAACTAACACACCTTATTCAACCACTCCAGGGATTGAGGATTAGTTGATGGATGTGTTAGTGCAGGGTTAGAACAAACATGTGGGCTACCGAGTGGCGCCGTGGTCTAAGGCACTGCATCGCAGTGCTTGAGGCGTCACTACAGACACCCGGGTTCAAATCCAGGCTGTATCATAACCGGCCGTGATTGGGATTCCCATAGGGCGGCGCACAATTGGCCCAGCGTTATCTGGGTTTTGCCGGTGTAGGCCGTCATTATAATTAAGAATTTGTTCTTAACTGACTTGCCTAGTTAAATAAAGGTTAAATTAATTATAATTATATTATATATTTTTTTAACTCTGTGGTGGTCCCCAGGAGAGGTTTGAGACACAGTGGTCTAATGTGATGGGTCGTATTCACTAGGGACAACCCAGGAGAAAATGGACTGAAACAGGGAGGGACGAGCTAAACTTCATTTTGGTTTTCCATCGCAAAACATTTTGCTATGGCTACGATGTGCACTAATGATGAGTAGAACCCTGTTGTAACGTGTCTCTCTACCGCCCCCCAGAGGAGATGGAGAGAGAGGCCCAGGAGCAGAAGGATCTGGAGAAAGAAGAGCTGGCTGAAGAGAATAAGGGGAAATCCATCTTCAGGAAGTCACGGAACTTATCTACACAAGGCCTCACTTCGAGAGGTACCAGATCACGCACGCACGCACGCACGCACGCACACACACACAGACAGAGACACAGAGAGAGAACCGTCCCGTCACAATCACAATACAATCTAATCAGTTGTTCTCTCTAAAGGTGTAATCCAATAACACACTCACTGTCCTTCTGGCCTCTGGAACAAAGAGTACAGTTCTTCAGCCGTGGAGCATTTAAACCTATTGCTGTTACAGACATCACAACCTGGCAGCCTCTCCATCTCCCTGTCACACTTCTGTTTCTGTCAGACACACACACACACACACAGAGGGAGTGAAAAAGAGAGGGAGAGATAAGAGACATACAGAGAGAAAGAGAGATAAGAGAGGGAGACAGAGAGAGAGAGACAGAGAGAGAGACAGAGAGAGAGAGAGAGAGAGAGAGAGAGAGAGAGAGAGAGAGAGAGAGAGAGAGAGAGAGAGAGAGAGAGAGAGAGAGAGAGAGAGAGAGAGAGAGAGAAAGAGAGAGGCACAGAGAGATGGATGAAATGATCACAGGAACTGAGCATACTTGGTTGTAAATGACTATTACTGTATTATTAAACACATTGCTAATGTGTTCTCTTTTCTTTTCTCTCCCCCAGCATCAGTGACGACCCCCCAGTCTCCCCAAGTAGTGGTGGTGAATGAAAGGCTGGTGTCCACCAGCACTCAGTTCCAGAGGAAACAGGGCAAAGGAACCATCGATGTCTGGTGGATGTTTGATGACGGAGGTAGGAGCCCTCTCTTTACACATCACACAACGATGACACATTATAGACCACAGCATGTCTATATCACTCTTCATTATAGACCTCAGCATGTCTATATCACTCTTCATTATAGACCTCAGCATGTCTATATCACTCTTCATTATAGACCAGAGCATGTCTATATCACTCTTCATTATAGATCCGAAGCATGTCTATATCACTCTTCATTATAGACCACAGCATGTCTATATCACTCTTCATTATAGACCACAGCATGTCTATATCACTCTTCATTATAGACAACAGCATGTCTATATCACTCTTTATTATAGACCACAGCATGTCTATATCACTCTTCATTATAGACCACAGCATGTCTATATCACTCTTCATTATAGACCACAGCATGTCTATATCACTCTTCATTATAGACCACAGCATGTCTATATCACTCTTCATTATAGACCACAGCATGTCTATATCACTCTTCATTATAGACCACAGCATGTCTATATCACTCTTCATTATAGACCACAGCATGTCTATATCACTCTCTTCATTATAGACCACAGCATGTCTATATCACTCTCTTCATTATAGACCACACATGTCTATATCACTCTCTTCATTATAGACCACAGCATGTCTATATTACTTTTCATTATAGACCACAGCATGTCTATATCACTCTTCATTATAGACCCCAGCATGTCTATATCACTCTTCATTATAGACCACACATGTCTATATCACTCTCTTCATTATAGACCACAGCATGTCTATATCACTATTCATTATAGACCACAGCATGTCTATATCACTCTCTTCATTATAGACCACACATGTCTATATCACTCTCTTCATTATAGACCACAGCATGTCTATATCACTCTTCATTATAGACCACATCATGTCTATATCACTCTTCATTATAGACCACACATGTCTATATCACTCTTCATTATAGACCACAGCATGTCTATATCACTCTTCATTATAGACCACAGCATGTCTATATCACGCTCTTCATTATAGACCCCAGCATGTCTATACCACTCTTCATTATAGACCACAGCATGTCTACATCACTCTTCATTATAGACCACAGCATGTCCATATCACTCTTCATTATAGACCACAGCATGTCTATATCACTCTTTATTATAGACCACAACATGTCTATATCACTCTTTATTATAGACCACAGCATGTCTATATCACTCTTTATTATAGACCACAGCATGTCTATATCACTCTTCATTATAGACCACAGCATGTCTATATAACTCTTCATTATAGACCACAGCATGTCTATATCACTCTTTATTATAGACCACAGCATGTCTATATCACTCTTCATTATAGACCACAGCATGTCTATATCACTCTTCATTATAGACCACAGCATGTCTATATCACTCTCTTCATTATAGACCACAGCATGTCTATATCACTCTCTTCATTATAGACCACACATGTCTATATCACTCTCTTCATTATAGACCACAGCATGTCTATATTACTCTTCATTATAGACCACAGCATGTCTATATCACTCTTCATTATAGACCCCAGCATGTCTATATCACTCTTCATTATAGACCACACATGTCTATATCACTCTCTTCATTATAGACCACAGCATGTCTATATCACTCTTCATTATAGACCACAGCATGTCTATATCACTCTCTTCATTATAGACCACAGCATGCCTATATCACTCTTCATTATAGACCACATCATGTCTATATCACTCTTCATTATAGACCACACATGTCTATATCACTCTTCATTATAGACCACAGCATGTCTATATCACTCTTCATTATAGACCACAGCATGTCTATATCACGCTCTTCATTATAGACCACAGCATGTCTATACCACTCTTCATTATAGACCACAGCATGTCTATATCACTCTCTGCATTATAGACCACACATGTCTATATCACTCTTCATTATAGACCACAGCATGTCCATATCACTCTTCATTATAGACCACAGCATGTCTATATCACTCTTCATTATAGACCACAGCATGTCTATATCACTCTTCATTATAGACCACAGCATGTCTATATCACTCTTCATTATAGACCACAGCATGTCTATATCACTCTTCATTATAGACCACAGCATGTCTATATCACTCTTCATTATAGACCACAGCATGTCTATATCACTCTCTTCATTATAGACCACAGCATGTCTATATCACTCTTCATTATAGACCACAGCATGTCTATATCACTCTTCATTATAGACCACACATGTCTATATCACTCTCTTCATTATAGACCACAGCATGTCCATATCACTCTCTTCATTATAGACCACAGCATGTCCATATCACTCTCTTCATTATAGACCACAGCATGTCTATATCACTCTTCATTATAGACAACAGCATGTCCATATCACTCTCTTCATTATAGACCACAGCATGTCTATATCACTCTCTTCATTATAGACCACAGCATGTCTATATCACTCTCTTCATTATAGACCACAGCATGTCTATATCACTCTCTTCATTATAGACCTTAGCATGTCCATATCATTCTTCATTATAGACCATAGCATGTCTATATCACTCTCTTCACATAATAGGCTTATAGAATGAAATAGCTAACGTAAACTCGTACATCGCCTTGGTCCGTACAATTGCCCTTATTTTAGCGCCCCAAAAACGTAATACTTCCAGATCAACTGTAATGTCAATACCATTTTAAAGCACAATTTCTCCGCTTTCCAACATTCTCAATTACATGCCTTAAACGCTGCCTGTTTCTGCATAATTCAAGCAGGCAATGAGCCCCGTCGGGTCTTTTTTTTAAATTGCGGGTGGGGAACCGAAACTAATGCGTGATAGTGAGAAGGAGAGATGTTGTGTGGGAAAATAGCTTTTTTTCACTCGATCTGTCCAACTTATCACCTTATCGCCTCTAAAATGTAAATAAAACACTATAAAGAGTTTATATAATGTGTCATTACATACCTATTTGAAGGTTTGTGTCGAATTTGAATCGGGTTTTTAGGGCGGTGCTAAAGTGATCTTAGAAGTAAACAGCGGCTTTGAGAATGATGATCGCATGCAATGATGACGCAAAAAATGACTAGGTATCCCCCCTTACCCCCGTCACTGTCCATTTCTTGTTTTTAAACGATGAGAGAAGTGCTACACCTGGCAGAGAGAGATTGTAAGACAGAAATAGTTGCTTTATGCGTGCTGTACGTTACGACATGACACGTCACGATGTAACGGAGGGTCAGTTTTTTCTACTTTTCTCCAATACTATAGAGCCATTACCATGTCGATCAACGCTTGAATAGAAACGTAGTTCACACCCCAGATTTTGATGTCAACACAGTCGCTACAGTCCCATTAGTTTTCTTTGTAGCCTCGTTTGAATGTTGCGGTTGCGCACATTTGTACGGAATGGGGTGAGTTTACGTTACCTACCTCCCTCCCTCACGCTCTCTCTTCCTCTGCCTGTCTCTCTGTCTGTGTATCTCTCTCACTTTATGTCTGTCTGTATCTCTCTCACTCACTCTCTCTCTCTCTCACACACACACTCTGTCTCTCTCTCACTCATGGTCTCTCTCTCTCTCACTGTCCCTCTCTCTCTGTCTGTGTGTCTGTGTGTCAGGTCTAACCCTACTGCTGCCATACATCCTGACCACCCGTAAGAAGTTCAAGGACTGTAAGATGAGGATCTTCATCGCTGGCCAGCCGGGACGTGTCGAGCAGGACAGACATGAGTACGTATGATCAATTTCAATCATTTATGAATAGAGGAAGATCCGTAATACAGTCTAATCATCAACAACGACTAGCCTGGTCCCAGATCTGTTTGTACTTGTCACTAATCCATTGCTGCCATGGTCATGCCACACATTACAATTCCATAAGGAGATGGCAAGAGAGCAGAAACAGACTGGCTAAACAAGCACATCTTTGGAAATAAGACATGTTATATCGCAGCGCATAGCAGTGGTGATCAGTGTGTGACTCTCTGTGTGTCTGTGTTTATAGGATGAAGTCTCTGCTGGAGAAGTTCAGGATCAAATATGCAGACATCTACGTCATCGACGAAATCACCCAAAACCCCAACTCTAACAGGTAATATACACACAGACACACACACACACACACACACACAACCTTGGGGAGATGTAATTGCTCACACACACACACACTGTCGCTCACATGCTGTGGTGGGAGAGATTCCAGACATTCTGTACCCTAGCCGTGAGGTCACTCTCAGCTGACCAACCACACGTCAGGGATGTGATCAGCAGTCAGCCGAAAGCAACACCAGTCAGGAAATGGATAAAGGCTCTATTATAGTGAGATAGTTAATGACTATATAAAACAGACGCACAACTTTGTCTCATTCAGTATTTACACAAGAAAAGACAACTCAGATGAATGAATACATCATGACTAATCATCCCCAGCTTCAAACTGCTCCATCTCTGGTGTCAGGGTAGTCGATTTCATTCTGGGTGCCAAGATGAATGATAACATGCACAAGTAAAATATAATATTCCTGATATCTGAAGTCATAGGATCAGTGATTAATACCTGATTAATCCAGCTAACTCCCGTCTGTGTTTGTCCCCCAGCTGGAAGATGTTTGAGGACATGATCGAGCCGTTCCGTCTTCACGAGGGGTCAAAGAGCACCACTCTGGCCGAGGCTCTGAGGAAAGACAACCCCTGGAAGATCTCTGACGCCGAGCTGGACACCTTCGAGGAAAAGGTGGAGTCTAGAGACAGACCAGTGACTGCTCACCATAGAGACTTGTAGAGACAGACCAGTGCTCACCACAGAGACCAATAACTTCTACTGATTAACAACCACATACTGTGCTCATTGCAGTACAACATGAATGAACATGCTCAACCAGTGCTTGACTTGGGCAGCTCACCGGGGCTGAGTACCAGCACCTCAAATGTTCTTATAGAATATGAGCTCAAAAGTATTGTGGAGCTCCTGCACCTAAATACAAACAGTCCCTGCACCCTAAATGAGTACCGGAACCTTTTTCAGTCCAAGTCAAGCACTGTGCTCAACTCTATCTTCTTTGTAGTAGAATGTAATGTATTCATCTGGACAATAGAATCCAACAGTCCCATGATGCAGTAGCAACAGAAGTAGACAGCTGTGTTTTCACTGAAGGGGTTGTCATACCAACCATGTGACCCGCCACCTCTTTGTGTCCTCTCCCCTCCAGACCAACCTCCAGGTCAGGCTGAATGAACTACTGCAGGAGAACTCCCGAGCTGCCAACCTCATCATAGTGTAAGTACAAGAGAATTTCCTGGTCAGGTCACCATGTGTTCAGGAAAAACTCTAGGCCCTAATTATGGGGTGGCAGCGTAGCCTAGTGTTTAGAGCGTTGGACTAGTAACCGAAAGGTTGCAAGTTCAAATCCCTGAGCTGACAAGGTACAAATCTGTCGTTCTGCCCCTGAACAAGGCAGTTAACCCACTGACAGTCCAATGCGTCATGAAGCTAACTGAGGTATATAACAATAATAATCATTTGGTTGGTGCTTATATCTGTCCTGTTTCAACTGTGTATTAGACGCCTGTGTGAAATCTCCCTGAGACACCCACGACCATATAGTGGTGACCCTGCTGCTAATAGCCAACTGTTTAGATAACTTAGGTTTAATACTGTACTTCCCACTTTGCAGGAGTATGCCCATCGCCCGTCTAGGCTCAGTCTCTGACCACCTCTACATGGCCTGGTTGGACATCCTCACCAAGAACCTCCCTCCCACCATGTTGATCAGAGGCAACCACAAGAGCGTCCTCACCTTCTACTCATAGACCAACCCTCTCAGCAGTCACTAAATGGCCATGCCACAAGGGACAACCAAGGCACGTTCATCAATATCCAGGAGTTAGTTGCTATCAGTTTAAATGAAAAGGTGATGGTTAGGGATAAGGTTATGGGAAAGGTTAAAGGTTAGAAAGTGATGCTCTTCCGTCTTTTCTAGCATGACCAAATAGTGACGATGCAACACAGACATATGGACTCAGGGATATATGGGCACAAGGACAAGACACTGCCTGGGATGGGTCAGTTACACTGCCAGTGCCTATGCTACACCCCGTTGGAATTGTACATGTGGTGCATAATTATGGGTCCAAGCCCTGAATCGGGCCGGAAAACTCTTATTATTATATATATTAGTCATGTAACAGATGTTCTTATCCAGAGCAACTTACAGTTAGTGTTATTGTTAAGGATATTATTATTCTGACATATTATTATTATTATTCCAAGTTTAAGAGAGCTATAGTTCGACCTACAGAGACCAAACTTGGAGGGATGGCGTAAATTGGTGACCCAATACATCTGGTAAATCTTTGGTATTTGACACAGAGTGGGACTGGGATGTTAGATAACAGACTGGTCCCAGGCTAGTTGGAGCCCCCTGCTGGCTACGCATCTCAATACGGTATACTTTTTCCTTAAATGTACACTTGTCCACTACCCACATAGTGGTCCTCTGTAGCAGTTGGTAGAGCATGGTGCTTGCGATGCCAGGATAGTGGGTTTGATTTTCGGGACCATTCATACTTAAAACATTTAACAGTAAGTTGCTTTAGATAAAAGTCTCTGATAAATGGCATAAATGATATTATTCTATATTATGAGATTGGTGTAAGAGCAAGAGATTGAGTCAAGACCAGAACCTGTAGTTCATACATACAGGCTCTTCCATAGTCCTCAACCCTGAGGCCAGCATGGGTTAGTGCCTTCGTCTTGTAATACATACATGCCAACACATGGCGGCCCAGGTTCAAATCCCACCACTGCTGCTTTCAGATAGACATCCCTAGACAGTGAGGTATTGTTGGTGATGTGGCTGAATTTGATGACCTTAAATAAGGGTGAAATATTTGAGAAAGGGTAAAAAGGCTTGGGCCCGGGTCATTGCTGCTAGCCTGTATGTATAACTCCTCTTCTTCTTTTGGGGGAACAACAGATGATGTACACTGAGTACACAAAACATTAAGAACACCTGCTCTTTCCATGACAGACTGACCAGGTGAAAGCTATGATCCCTTATTGATGTCCCTTGTTAAATCCACTTCAATCAGTATAGATGAACGGGAGGAGACAGGTTAAAGAAGGATTTTTAAGCCTTGTGACAATTGAGACATGGATTGTGTGTGTGTGTGCCATTCAAAGGGTGAATGGGCAAGACATAGGATTTAAGTGCCTTTGAACGGGGTATGGTATTAGGTGTCAGGCGCACCGGTTTGTGTCAAGAACTGTAACGCTGCTGAGTTTTTCACACTCAACAGTTTCCCGTCTGTATCAAGAATGGTCCACCACCCAAAGGACATCCAGCCAACTTGACACACCTGTGGAAAGCATTGGAGTCGACATGGGCCAGCATTCCTGTGGAATGCTAATTGATGCTGTTCTACGGGCAACTCAGGAAGGTGTCCTTAATGTTTTGTACACTGTGTATGTAGGCTAGTATGCACAAATATTATGGTGTTCTAGGAAATGAACATTATAGCAAACAAATTACCTATGCAAAAAGTGATCAATATACAAATAACAGTTTTTTTAAATGATATTCAAATGCTACTAGCGGCGTTGATAACTTGATAAAAAAAATTAAGATTAGTTTGATACTGTATAGAATACTGTATAATACTTTGTATAGATGTGTATATTCCACACAAGTAGCTACTAGTTGAATGAATAGGGAAATAATGAAGGGATCATTTACTACCTTAATGCACACACACACACACACCGTGATGAAAATCTATTAAACAGAACAGGAAAATGTAAATCAACGTATGTGCTGTATATTTTCAATATAGAAATGCTTGATTTATTTCTGTGTTTTAACCATTGTCTTTTATAAGACTCAGTCCTTATCATATTTAACTGTAATATTTTAATTAATGTATTATGAAGAAGGAATAAAATGTTGAGTTACTCTTATTTTTCCTCATAATTTGTGTCCATCAAGACAGTCAGACACATTACATTAGAAGACAATAGGTTGGTTACATTATTCTCAAATGCAGAAATATAGAAAATAATGCAGAATAATACAGTATATAAAAATAAAAAAACATTTAATTTAAAAAAGTACAGCCAATAGCTACTTTCCTTACTGAGAAGTTGGCAACACTGTCACAAACTTGTGTTGTTCCTGATCCTGGGAGAATACCTCGGTCTCTCCATAACTTCACCCTCATTCACTTCCATTTCTCCATCTCCATCTGCTTACACTTTCTACCATTCTTCTTTAACAAACCATCTCCCTTCTTCCCTCCATTCCTCCTCCGGTTTCCAAGTATACGTCTCCTTATGATAATACTCCTGCCACCCATCTTGTTCTTGCTTTCTCTATGGACTCCATTTCCGCCGAGCATTCTCTTGGCCTGGCTCCGTTCGTTCCAAAGCCGTGGCACAATTTCATGCGTCTGAAAGTACAATATTCAAACGTTCTAATCACCTGTAAATGCCCTCTGGACAGGTGTAATGAACGCGTGTAAAAATGCCCATAACAGGCGTTCAAATCACCTGTAAACACATACTGGACGTGTGAAAGAATCATGTGTACAAAAAATGACATTTCACAAAGCAAGTGAAAATTATAATTACAAGTGTTTTGAAACTCTTAGCCTTCCTAACCTGACAGCCTGTCAACATGTCATTCCCACTCGCCATCATCAAATGGACCCAAACTAGCCACAAATTCTGACGAACTCAATCGTCATAAAACGCATTTACAGCGATGCGTTTCTCTAGCTTGGTTTAATACAAACTTTAATAAATAACGAGGAGCACCCAAAATGTGTTTTGTGCAGGGAAGTGCTTAGTAATGAGTATCTCAAAACGAACAAATTAAAACGACAGGTCTTGACCAAACACCCAGCATGACGGTAAACCCAGAACAGGGAAGAATGCGTCAGGAAACAGTGCTTCGACAGTGGAAAAGTAAGTCTGCTTGCACGACATTGTTGTCATTTTATAACAGGTGATGGATGATAAGCAGAAATAAGTGAGTACTATCTCATAGTAGTAGATGTGAGTTTCTCTTTCAAACAATCCCCTGGCCTTATAGCGTTACACAGCTAATAGCTAACATTAGCCAAAGCAAGCTAGCTAGCTACTGATAGTGCAACCCTAAGTAACAGTACAGGTGAAGATTAAACATTATCAGGCCTACTATACTGTACATATTACTCTATAAATATTGTTAAACAAGTTTAGGTTGGAACTGTTGCTGGTAAAATACTAATAATTTTTATTCTGGAATAAACTAATTGAAGATGCTTTTTTAGGCAAACACTCACAGTTCTTGGTTGCTCATCTACAGCAGGAAGCAGTCTCCTGTCTAGACTGAGAAAGCAGTATATGTTCTAAGCTAGTTTGGCACCACATACCTATGCGAGTCAGTGTTCTCAACCCTGGCACACTTAAAAAACAAGTACAGAAACAGACTCAATGCTGAGCATGACCTCAGGGTTGCACCATCAAACATTTCCCCCAGAATAGACATGCTTATTGAAAACTTCAACCAGTCACACACCTCTCATTAGGACTGTGTGTTTAATCCAGTTTAGAATAAAATATATTTATTGTATGTTAACAGCAACAGTTCCAACCTATACCTTTTTTTCAACAATAATTTGTACAGTAGGCCTGATCATTTTTCATCTGTACTGTTACTTAGGGTTGCACTATCAAACTGAGCCTGTGTGTGTTCTGTTATACACCTGTGTGATGTGACCAATCAGTTTATTCCAGTTCAGAATTAAAATGACTAACACAATGGCATTGATTGTTGGTTATGTTATTGTACACATTTAAAGATATTCATTACAAAGCTTAAATGTCCCACTTAACCAATACTCACCCTATGTCTGTATTTAATTCTCAATACATTAGCAAAAATGTATAAAAACATTTTCACTTTGTAGTTATGGGATATTGTGGGTGAGAGGAAAAAAATATTGAATACATTTCGAATTCGGGCTGTAACACAACAACATGTGGAATAAGTCAAGGGGTATGAATACTTTCTGAAGGCGCTGATGCCGCAGCCGGGGAGGACTGTATCTTTAACAAGATGGAGCACTTCGTTGCAAAGCAGAGGCTCTACTGGCGGTGTTGTTCTTCGATTATCGCTGCCCAGTCTTCAGTACTCTCACACAGAACATTTTATCTGCATTCTCCCACTCTGGCCAGGAGAAAAGGATGCGAGAAAGCAGGTAGCTAGTTGGCTAGCTACATTGCTTTTCTATAATAGCTCATGTTTGCAATCACTAGCAGCTAGCTAGCTACTTTGCTATGCTAACTGGTTGTTGTATTATCAACGTTTGTATTAACATGATGTGTAGTCAATAAATGTGTAGGTACCGGTAATTGTACTGTTGTCATATTTGTAGTCGAGAGTTTTACCGAAATCAAGATGTATCATTCAAAGAAGGCTTAGCAAGCTAAAGTTTTCCAGTCATTCAGCTCACAGCTGGTCAGGTTGTCAGAACTCTCGCGAGTTTTTTATTTCTTTTTTTCAACGACGGCGAGGCAGATTCAATTGAAATTGGCGGGAATGTGTGCTTCCTAATAAGATTCCTGTCAGAGAAGTAGCAACAACTCGCCATATTTTAACTAGTTAACTAACTTTAGTAAACTAACCATAGCCATCTTATTATTTTGGAAGTAACTCAACTTTCTTACCACAAACTTTGTAAACATGCCTTGCTCAGAAGTGATAGACACCGCAGAAGTTTCTCCACTGAAGAGGACAAAGCCACATGCGGTGGCAGAGAATGTGATATCGGTGCTGAAGTTCTCCAAGTTGTCCGAACATGCCACTGCTCCTACCCGGGGCTCTGCTAAAGCTGCAGGCTACGACCTGTTCAGGTGGGTCAGAGTCCGGTACAGGGTCACTGGAAGTGGTTTGAACGTTATACATTTTACTGGCTTGTATTTACTTAGCTAGTTTGCTATTCACATAAGCAAGATACTTGAATTCAAAACGTTGCAGTGAGTGTATCCTGCATGTGGCTGTTTATTTTTCTGCTGTCAATCAAAAGTAAAACTCTAGTTAGCAAACGACCATGCATAATGTTGTCTTCATATCAAGCTACCTTACTAGGTAGCCTAGTCTTGCTTCATGTTTATATGACCAACTTTAACAGGAGAAAGGTTGGCTGAAGTTAGTGCTAGCCTGCTCCTCCTACTAACGATTGGATGGGAGGGGAGTTAGATGTGATGTTAGGTAAGTTAGTTGTAAGTTAGTGACTGTAAGCCACCTGTTGATGTTTTTTCTAACAGTGCGTATGACTACAGTATTGGTCCTATGGACAAGGCTATCGTGAAGACTGACATCCAGATAGCTGTTCCTTCAGGCTGCTATGGCAGAGTGGGTGAGTAGGGTACCAGGACACAAACTTAAGTGTTTTAAAGATCATTTTTAATTGCACCCTGGTTTAGGGGTACGTGGGGGTAGGTCTCTCTGGGTATTGTTTGACTTGACAGTGAGGGAGTTACATAAAATAAATGTTTGAATTTTCTAACTACTTTTCATTGGGAAGGCAGAAAACAATCACTTGCATGGCAACACAGAATCCTACTAATTACTACATGCTTAATTATGTCACTTTTGTTTTGAGCAAACATTGCATTCAGACAGTGGGACGCCTGGGAGACAGCCCAGTTCCAAATCTAATGCGATCAACTTTCAGCTGGTGCAATACATGCCTACACAGGCATCCGGGCAAGATTAATCGAACCCCTTCATTACAACTGAAAGTGCAGGCGACTGACTGCCTACTGACAAATCACCTTGCAACAAAATAACTACTCATTGTTATTGGTAGATCAGTCAGTCACAATTTACCCACAATGCATCACATATTTGATACTCCAACACGGTCAATGGAGACTGCTTTCAGACTCAGATTAGTCTCGTTCAACCCCTCTTTCTCATCTCACCTTAACATTTCCCCAGCATAAAAAATTAAGTAGTTCAGTCATATTTTATGTGTTTCTCTTTTTCTCACAGCACCACGGTCTGGGCTGGCTGCAAAACACTTCATCGATGTTGGGGGTGAGTTTATTTTTTGACCTTCAGATATTAATATAACATTTTTCCGTGGAGATGGGTTATAAAAATGGCAGGAAAGTGGTAACCAAAGTTCTGATGGAGATTTCATGAACCCAAGTCACTCTTTGGCTGTTCTAACCCGAGTCTGGAACATAGAACTGACAGGGTACATTCATGACAGCTAGGCTAACTGGAGTGTCTGTCTCCCCCCAGCTGGAGTAGTGGATGAGGACTATAGAGGTAATGTGGGGGTGGTGCTGTTCAACTTCAGCAAGGAAACCTTTGAAGGTGAGCTTTAAAAAGAATCATTAATCATTCACATATTCACATGCCACCTTTCCAAACTCAAAGCATTGAAAGCACTTTATCCATGATTAAAGGGACCATCTGCAATTGGTACATCCATTTATTTATTTTTTTATTTTTATAAAGTTAATTATATACCCATTGCTCTTTGAAAAATATAACTTAAATGCCTCATCAGAAACTGAAATAAAAACTTGTTTTACTGATTGCTCAATCCAAATGCATTTCACATTGAGATCTGTTTTCCAGTGAAACATTGTAGTGATGGTGTTGGGAAACTGGGTGACCTGTAGAGTGATGGTGGTGTTTCTTTCTGTGTCCCAGTGAAAAAAGGGGACCGTGTGGCTCAGCTGGTGTGCGAGAGGATCTGCTACCCAGACCTACAGGAGCTAAAGGTACTTCACACTTCTCTATAGATTTAATATGACCATACATGCTCAGACCTAGTAGTGAATTGCTGATCACAGCTTTATGATCCATTTCACACAAACCTTAAATGGACACACCTTGTCAAGCAGTCTCATTTCATTTAAACTTGAGACTGAAATGTCGATTTTAAGTGCATCTTATTTCTGTGAGAATGAGCCTTGAGCCCTTAGGGCTGTTTTTCTGAACTCTGATCGGGCGTAGTTCCCAAATCTGTGTTTGGGAAACCGGCCTTAAGAACTGGGCTCATTCGCATAGAAAGTCACTAAAATACCCTTTGCTCCAGTGTTGTAGTATTAACCGTGTCTTCCTTCTGTGTTTCAGACTCTGGATGAGACTGAGCGTGGGGCTGGAGGATTTGGCTCCACAGGCAGCAACTGATACATCCACATTGTAAACCATTTGTTTTGTTCTGTTACATGTTATATAATAATTACATTCTTTAATAAAGATTGTTATTATCCCTTTGCCATTAATGGCAATGAAACATCACTGATTTTCTTGTCTGTGTTGCTCAGTTCGCAAGAGCATGGTTCTAGCAATGCCAGTGTTGCAGGTTCAATTCCAACTGGGGAAACCTATATGAAAATGTTGGCTATGCCCCCTTATGTAAATCGGCTTTGGATAAAATTCTATGTTAGTCTGTACCCTGAATGACCACTAAGTGGGGCTGTTAAACCATTTATTTTCATAGGGAAACTCCCTCTTGAACTGTCTAGGGCCTAAACCCTTCACACAGGCTCATATTTGGGCAGCATGTCGGCAACCAAAATATTCTACTGTACCGTTAGATGTAGAATCAAAAGGCTAATGTGAACCACACCAGGGAGGAGTTTCACTGAGAAATAGGTGGAGTTCCATGCTGACTACCTTGCAGATGCATGCCAGATCTTACAACGCCTGGATAGGTATTTTATGTATCAGCTAACCACATGTTATAGCAATCTGTCAGTCGATAGCACTGTCGGTGACGTGGCACGCAACCATTGGTTGACGCATGCAATGTCTGAGAAGGGGAACGCGACCCTTGCCTTCTAGATGCAGTCATTGGGTTGTTGAACTGGATATGGTGGCTGTGATTCAATCGTCTTTGTTGTATACCATCTCTGGAATTACAATAGCTTCCGTCCCTCATCCTTTCATTAGGCCGAGATGATGCTAGGTAGAAGCAGGAAGCATTGTGGAGAGGAGATTTCACCAGTCCTTTCAGCTGTCAGTAATGAAAGCAAGGAACCAAGGAAAGGTAGACTCTTAGGGCAGCAGGTAGCCTAGCGGTTAAGAGCATTGGGCCAGTAAACGAAAGGTCAATGGTTCAAATCTCTGAGTGGACTAGGTGAAAAAATGTATTAAACCATGTCTGTATCCTAGAGCAAGGTAATTGCTCCTGTAAGTCACTCTGGATAAGTGCATCTGCTAAATGACAAATGTAATTAAGCATACACTAACAATCATGGTCAAAGAATGTGCATTAAAAGTGCTTTTTAGTCCAGGATTAGGCTTAATCTGTGTCTGGGAAATTGGCCCTTAAAGTGGTTAAAATACATCCCATAAATAGCATAATCCACAAAAAGAGGAAGTGAAGTTGGGAGACAGGGACAACAACGAAACCTTTTAAACAAAAAAATGTTTTTATTGTGACTTTACAACTAAACCCTCACTGATGTGACAGAGCGACAGACGGATGTGTCTACGGCTGGTCTGATTGATTTCGCTACGGAGCACTGATTGTACTAGCGAAAAGTGTGTGGCCGCGTCGACCTCAGTGCATAATCATGAAGGCACAGGTTTGGCATCATCAGAACGGTGTGTGTTTTGAGTGTGTTTGAGGGCGTGTGTGTGTGTATTTGTGTTGTGTGTTTGCAATGTGTGTGTGTATACAGTTTATCAAAGGAAGTAGTAGGCCATTATAAGCACCATTACACCCCCTCCTCTCAGGGGTGTTCTCTAGTTTACAAAAGGCTTCATAGATTAACATTCTAAACATGGCATTGATTACAGTATAAACACACTTCATTTACATGTGGTATAGAGAGCAGACAGGCTGTTACTTTGGTTTTGGTTGAAAAGAAGATGTCTGACATCTTATTAAAAGGACAGTAGACAGACAGCTACTGTGTGTTGAGTATGACAGTGCATTCATAAGTCTATGTGGTTTTGTTACTAGCACCAGTAAATATGTGTAATGCTGAAATCTAGTCAGTGGGGAAGATGAAGAAGCATAGTTATGAGGAAGAGGGGTCCTTCTAGCTAAAGACTTTAGCTACGGTTCGATTCCCTACCCTTCTCCCCTCAGGGATGTGAAAGGAATGGACTGGTTTATTTAATATGGTGGAAACTCTCCTTAGCAGCCAATGCTTTGTGAACCATGAAGGGGGAGTGAGCAAGTGCACACTTCAGGGAGAAGGGTGGAGAATCTGAACGCTGCGTTTCACTTCCACGTCTGCCAAGCTGTGAACACTCAGCATCAGTGACTGTTGCACTCTGCTACTCAGTCACAAATCCACCGCTAGCCCCTACCCCATACTCCCTAACTACCCTCATGGTCTTGGGGGTAGGGGCTACGGGTGGATATGGCATTTGCCTTACATGTCCCACAAAAGAGTGGCAGATTCCACATATCATATAATTTCATATAAACCTTTTTCATGAAAAATAAAAAAACATTCAAACCAGAGCTTCCTGCACAGAGCAGTTTAGAGTGGTTATTGTTGTGTCATTGTCACGTCTTCCCTCCATGTCATTCTCATTCTCTAAGCCTTTCTTCAGACAGACAGCCATACTGTTACCAGTGGGTTAGGCCTACATTGTAGCACTAAAGGTTGTATCTATGATATGTAGAATCATCTTTGGGAATCAAACAACGCAATCCCCCCTCCCCCCACCCACCCATTAGTCTCTTTGGCGTTGAGCTTGTCCCAAGCTCTCTCTCTCAGAGTAGGTAGAAGTTGCCCATAACCATTGACCCAGAGTCAGATCTTCTCTCCCCATCCTAATGGTTGAGATATGGATCAAGGGTAAATTAATCTGTTCCTAGACCAGTGTTTACAGGCAGACACTCCCCACCCAGCCCAGCCCAGCCATCCCAGTCAGTCCTGTAGTGTAGGTTAATGCAGGACTATCTGCACCCTCATGGTGAGTGTGTCTCCCAGCTGGCCTGTGAGGTAGTCTTTATCGTTGCTGTCCTCCAGCGCTGCCAGCTCCTTCTTCCTGTACACGGCCATGCTACTGATCTGCAGGAAGTAGGCTCCAGGGGGGAGGGACTTCCTCTTGGACAGGTGCAGGTAGCTAAGCCCCTCCCTCTGGCTGATCTTGAAGTAGCCCAGCTCGTTGCCGTAGTCGATGGAGTAGCGCACGTGGTTGTTGAGCGTGGACAGGGCCGGGGTGAACTCCAGGATGTGGTCTCGGCTGGACAGGCCGGACATGTTCAGGTTGAACAGCAGGGTGTCCTCGATGTCCACACTTTCCAGGCTCACTGTCTCCTGATGCTGAGGACACAGGACAGGTTACATATAGATATACAGTATTATACAGGCAGATATATGATGTGTAACACTCTCCAGGCTCACTGTCTCCTGATGCTGAGGACACAGGACCATGTAGTACAGGAGGATTATGTAAACACTGACAACACTCAACACTCTGGATCCCGATGACACAACACAGGACCACACAGTTAATATGTACTACGGATTCAGTGAAGAGCAGGCAAGACATGATAGCATGACCATTCTATGGGCCACCAGACCAAGACAGACAGACATTACCTGTGCATTGTCCAGCGGTTGCTCCAGCGTTGAGTTGGTGTCGCGGCGTTTGCGCCCCTTCTTGGGGTAACCGTTGATCTTACACTCGTAGCAGGCCTCAGGAGACAGATCATTGTCACCCACCTCTGCTGCCCCTCCTCCTGCTCCTCCCTGGCCCAGACTCACACCACTACCAAAGCCCACGCCTGACACACAGTGCCTGGAACACACAGAAAGGACTCAGTCACACACACACAGGGCATAAAATCATACCCAAACACCATCTTGCCTATACGTGGGCTAGCTGACAACATCACCAAAACAATGTGCACACTTCAATGGGACAGAGGTCTATGTGTTGTTGTGATTGTGGATGGCCAGATAGCTACCAACAATGACAATAAAGTGACTCGTTTCAGCTAGTTTCATCTTGTTCTTGATACCATGTATTTTTTAGGTGTTTGGACTGATTTCATTACAATGCTAATATGGCTAAAATTCGCTAGTTAGCTAACCAACAACTGTAACGATGTATTTGAGAGACATTGTGCACATTTATTTATGTTTTCAGTAAATATCGACAAAATGTAGTTTACATGTTGTCAACAATCTAAGCCAACCCTGTCTGTTTTGTCCCATAGTTACGCACGTGTCTGTTTTGTCCCATAGTTACGCACGTGTCTGTTTTGTCCCATAGTTACGCACGTGTCTGTTTTGTCCCATAGTTACGCACGTGTCTGTTTTGTCCCATAGTTACGCACGTGTCTGTTTTGTCCCATAGTTACGCACGTGTCTGTTTTGTCCCATAGTTACGCATGTGTCTGTTTTGTCCCATAGTTACGCATGTGTCTGTTTTGTCCCATAGTTACGCACGTGTCTGTTTTGTCCCATAGTTACGCATGTGTCTGTTTTGTCCCATAGTTACGCACGTGTCTGTTTTGTCCCATAGTTACGCACGTGTCTGTTTTGTCCCATAGTTACGCACGTGTCTGTTTTGTCCCATAGTTACGCATGTGTCTGTTTTGTCCCATAGTTACGCACGTGTCTGTTTTGTCCCATAGTTACGCACGTGTCTGTTTTGTCCCATAGTTACGCACGTGTCTGTTTTGTCCCATAGTTACGCAT